>NW_027531907.1:495766-515290 GCF_008692635.1 Crocuta crocuta | reverse complement strand
GGAAACTTGTTAACTATATTTTCCTGTACTGTTCTTTGCTAAGACTACCATTACACATATATGGATTCTTTATGAGTTTCTGTTTGTTTTGTAGGTCTTTCTCTCTTGGTTAATCAGCTTGGCTGATTGTATGGATCTGTTTTCAGGGTCAGGCTGTTCTGCTTTGTTGGGTCTAAATCTGCTGTAAGCCATCTAAGAAAGTCTTAATATGTTCAGATCTCACATTTCCATTTGGTTCTTATTTTATAGCTCTGTAGCTCTCCTGAAAGTTCTTACCTCTTCACTCTCAATTTTTTTTTATTGTATGTGTATTTAAAACATATTCCTGATAGTTATATTAAATTTCTTATTTGCTAGTTTTAACACCTGGGCCAGCTGTCAGTCTGCTACTATTGGCAATTTTTTCTCTTGATTATAATCAGTTATTGGTTCTGCTTCTTCACATATCTGTAGTTAGTATATTCTGGATGTTTTATTTATTTTTTAAATTTTTCTTACTTTTAAAACTTTTTAAATGTTTCTTCATTTTTGAGAGAGAGAGCATGAGCAGGAGAGGGGGAGAGAGGGAAGGAGACACAGAATCAAAGCAGGCTCCAGGCTCTGCGCTGTCTGCACAGAGCCTGATATGGGGCTTGAACTCACGAACCATGAGATCATGACCTGAGCTGAAGTCAGATGCTCAATCGACTGAGCCACCGAGGTGCCTGAATGTTTACTTATTTTTGAGAGAGAGAGTGTGTGCGCACGTGCACATGAGTGAGGGTGGGGCAAAGACAGAGGTGGGACAGAAGATCAAGGTAGGCTCCAGGTTGACAGCAGAGAGCCCAATGTGGGGCTCAAACTCATGAACTGTGAGATCATGACCTCATGACCTTAAGCCAAAGTCGGCATCTTAACCGACTGAGCACCCAGGCACCCTGGATGTTTTAGATATTATATTGTATTGGCTCTGTGTTCTGTCAACATTTTCTGGAGAATGTGGAATTTTATTCTCACAGATGGTTTAGTATCTGGTAATTCTCCCCAGTCCTATGGAGGCTTGATTCTAGACTTTAACTGGTGGTTTACTTTTGTCTTGCGCTTAGTCTTGATTTCTGTATTCTAATTCTGCAGGATTTAGAGTCATTTCTGAGGTTTCAGTGGAAACCTTTACAAACCTTGACCAACTCCATCTAACTTGGTTGGACTGGGACACCAGACTGTCTCCCTAGCATTGGTAGTTCCTTTATGCTGGGTTCTTCAGACTCTCACAAAATCTCAGTTTTGAAATCAGTCAAGAATTTGGGATAGTTTATATGCACATTTTGTGATATTTCCCTCATTTCTGATTGCTTTGGCAGGACTGAATTCCAGCTTCTGACTGCAGTCTAAAAACACTGCCCGGTCAGCTTGCCTGCTGGCTTCCCTTGTGGTCAAGGGTTATACCTGTTCCCAGTTTTGATTGCTTTGGCTCTTCTTCCAGACCTTCAAACTGTTTTTAAAAATATTTTGTCTAGGGTTCACAGTTATTATCAGTAGAGGTGTAGCCTAGTGCTCCCTAACTCCCCATTATCAGAACCAGGACTCTTAAATCAGTCTGGTTCTGAATTGTAAGCTTTTAGGATAAAGACCATTGCTTGTGAGTTATTCACCCTCCACAGCCAAACCCTAGGTTTTTGACACTTCCTGAGCACTAGAAACCTTAATGGAGTCCTCAATTTCTTGTTATTCCTTCCTCAGATGATCAGTTTTTTAAAAAATAGCAAGTCTTAGGCCCTTTGAGAGTAATTGGAGATGATGAGCAGAGTGTCGCAAGTAGTTCAGGGAAAAGGTTGTGTGTACTGGGAGTAGGGAGCCCCAACTATAACCTCAGTAATGCATATATTCATTGATTGTAATTTGTTTCCCAATATTCTTTATTTCCCTTATTTTTTCTTATACCATGTTTAACTCTCAGAGTAGTTCTTTTACCCTTGAATTATTGAGAGTTGATTTGATGGTACATGAGAGAATTCCATGTCCTCTCTGACTTGCTTTTCAGAGGAAAAGAACAAGAGACTGTGGACACTGCCTGGTCATGGGGAGGGGGTGTGAGACTCCTTTTTCATCTATCCTCTCTCACTCTCCATTTAACTTGCTCAGCTCGTTTCCTCTACTCAGAGCAGCAGTGAAGTTTTCTTTAACAGACACTGATAACTGGCTAATTTCCTGGGCTCTGTGTGTGCTACAGCAGGCGTTATTTGACTATCACATCTTTCCTCTGCCTTAAACTATGAAAGTCGTCTTAGTTGTTTGTTGTTAACATATTTTATCCATTCATTTAAAAGTAACATGTGTAAGGTCTGAATTTTCTATACTTCTGTATTACATTTCATAGTAGAAGTTTGTAATTTCCATTTTCTTAGACTGCTTAAGTCTCTTGATTTTTCTAAACCTCCCAGCTCTACTTTCATTTGTCCAGGCTGCAGCACTGGCTGTGTGTCAGTGTTTGGCTGTGGAGTCCACTCACCCATCGAGCCCCGTGTTTGAAGACTGTAGCTCCAGTGAGGCCACAACACCTGTCCCTGTACAGCATGTTCGCCCTGTCAGAGCAAAGAAGCGCAAACAGTCACCTGCTCCTGCTCTGCCTATTGTGGTTCAACTCATGGAAATGGGATTTCCTAGAAGGAACATAGAGTTTGCATTGAAGTCACTTACTGGTGCCTCCGGGAATGCTGCTGGCTTGCCAGGTATTTTGTTTTCCTTGTGGGTGTTTCACTTAATGTGCCCACACATTTGTTTGTGGGTTTATCTTGAGATGCTAATGTCAGAGGCCTATGGACAGGTGGCTGCTATGGATCCTCACTGTGGGTGTGCTCTGTGTGCTTGCTTGTAGGTGTGGAGGCCTTGGTTGGGTGGCTGCTGGACCATGCTGATGTTCAGGTCACAGATCTCTCCGATGCAGACACAGGGTCTGAGGAGTGTTCAGATGAGGAGGTGATGGAGGATATGGACGACGCGGCCTACGCTGTGGTCAGTGCCTCCTGTGTGGTTGCTCCACTGCCTGTGTCTACTGTCCTGTGCTCTGGGTTTCCTGTATGCTGTTCCATGAGGTCTCTGTGCAGTTCTGCCAGAGTTAAGCTGCTAAGTGCTAACTAGGATTTTTGTGCCGTAATTACTTTAGCTGTAAAACAGACCATTGTTCCAACATCTAATGATGTTGGGTAGCCATTAGAAGATACTTTATTTAAAAAGCATGTTTTATATGACATAGTGACTTCTGATTTCAGTAAATTATTTCATGAGATTAATTTGGAAATGTCTCAGAAATTTTCTATACTTTGAGCTTTTGATATTCATTCTGTTTACTATACTTTGTCTTTTAAACGAAGTATTTTATAGTGAAAATACAGTATAATATTTCATACTTTATTTTTTAATATTAAAGATTTTACATACTTTATAAGTAGGTTTATCTGGCTCACAGTTTTTTAAAAATATATTTATCTTTTGCAGTCTACTGGTGCTGTTGTAACAGAGAGCCAGACGTACAAAAAACGAGCTGATTTCTTGAGTAATGATGATTATGCTGTCTATGTGAGAGAAAATATTCAGGTGAGTAAATGTCTTAGGCTGGAGCCTTGCCTAGGTTTTCAGTCAGTAGAGGCCTGGTGAAGGAGGGCACAGAACCCAGCAGGGAGACCACTATGACTGGAGCAGAGGACAGAGGAAGAGAAGTTGAGCATGGGGTGCCAGAGCTAGAGAGCCTGGCACAGTGACCTGTGCTTCTCAATTATTACCATTTTGGACATTTTTTTTTTTAAATCTATTTTTGTTTGTTTTTCTTATATCATTCTTACTCCAATCCTATTTTTAAAATCTAATTAGGCTTTTTCTGTAGTCCCTTATGCATCTTACATTCTTTCTTGTTTTAATTCTTTGTTCTAGTTAGAAGACTTAAGAGAAAATCCCTGAAATCATCTCATTTAATCTATAAATCTGTTATGTATTCCTAATACATAAAGGACTTTGTTTTTGTTTTGTTTTGTTTTCTGTTTGTTTTTTTGGTGAGCTCTACGCCCAGCATAGGGCTTGAATTCACAACCCTGAGATCATGAATTCCAAGAATCCATGCTCTACCAACTGAGCCAGCCAGGTGCCCCAATTAAGGATTTGTTTTAACTAACAACATTATTATTACCTAACATTAGCTAAGAAAATAAATAATAATTCTGTAATATTATCTCATGTCCAGTGCTTGCTCAGATTTTCACAGTTTTCTCAGAAATTGCTTTTTAAAACCGTAACATTTTTGAATTTGGATAACAACAAGGTCATACACCTTACATTTGGGTGATATCTCTCTAAAGTGTCTTTTAACCTAGAACAGTTTTCCCCTCTCTTTTTTTTCCTCCTTTTCATGTCATTTATTTGTGGCTTCTTCCTCCCTCCTCTGCATCTCCTATAAAGTCGGAATAAGGGCTGGGGGGCTGGGGGAGCTGTTGGACTCAGGCAGTGTCTTAGACACGAATGCATCATATGGACCAAAATGCAGTGTTACTGGTTAGGTCTTGTTAGTCTATTCATTCCATCCACTAAGAAGTTCTCTTGTTCATTTTGGCACTTTGATATCCATTTGTGTTACCACCTAGACTCTTCATGAGGGGTTGCACAATAGTGATTTTCTAACTTTGTCATGCCTTCCATATTTATTAGCTGGAGTTTATTCTTTGAAGAATGCTTTTTAAATCAACTGTAGTTATTCTTTTTAATACAGTTCATATAGGAAAGACAGAATAAGTGCTCGCTTTTTGTTTTTGTTTTTTTGTTTTTGTTTTTGCTTATCAATTTTCAGAATGGTAAATTGTTGCCATGGAACTTATTAACACAGGTGACCAAGAACCTTTGCTTATTATCATTGTGATAAATTTATTGACTGATATGGATTTGATGTGTTTAAGTCATTATTCCTATTGATTAAGTTGTTCTTTTGAGTGAACACATTAATCTTTGAGCACTCCCTTGCTTTATGGCATAAGTTGATCCATATTCATCTTGTGTATTTCCTGTCCCAGACCTTGAGTCAGCAAGTTTTCTAAAGATCCCTAGTTCCATTTAGTATAAAATGCTTTTGAGAGTATACTCAGTGCTAGAGGAAATAATTTCTTAGATAATGCTACTTAACAATTGTTCACCTATACACTGGACTGGATTTTTAATTTAATTTTAATCTTAGGTGGGAATGATGGTTAGATGCTGTAGAACATATGAAGAAGTGTGTGAAGGAGACATGGGCAAAGTTATCAAATTGGATAGAGATGGATTACATGACCTCAACGTGCAGTGTGATTGGCAGCAGAAAGGAGGCACTTACTGGGTTAGGTATATTCATGTGGAACTTATAGGTGAGCACATTCTTAATTGAATTGTTTCACTTTTTCTTAATTAGTGACAGAGTTCCCAGGAATGAATACTAATTATAGTTCTCTTATTATTCTAATTTCTAGGCTATCCTCCACCAAGTTCTCCTTCTCACATAAAGATTGGTGATAAAGTTCGTGTCAAAGCCTCAGTCACCACACCAAAATACAAGTGGGGATCTGTGACTCATCAAAGTGTGGGGGTTGTGAAAGGTAATATTATCCAGGCAACAAAATTCCAAATGTTAGCTTTTCATCAGCTAATATGATAAACTCATTTTTTTTTCATTCAAGGGCAAGAAAAACAAGTGTGAAGAAAGCTTATGATATATAGTGTTTTTTTGCTTTTCATTACTCTTTAGACCAGGAATACACCTGTAATTGAAGAGAGTAAGGTTTATTAACTCATTGCCACTTGTGAGGATGCATGCCTCAGAAAATGGGGTGTCTCCATAGGTGGGTGTAGCAAAGGAATAATGGGGTTTGTGTTGCATATTTTGAGAAAGGTTTAAAGGTGTGGGGTAGTTCTAAGAATGGGTGTCTTAATTATTATCTACAAGTCAGAAAGAATGGAGCTAGGATGAAGTTAATGATTGGCAAGGAAGCAGTTGTTCATATTAACCAGGATTGGGGGTTGGGTGAGGGTGTCTGGTTGTGTTTGTGGTTTGGATTAGATTTGAACTTGATTAGACATGATTAAAGAGCAATTTTGGTTTTATCTGGATCTATCACAGTCACAGGGTAATCTTATATGACGTTGGTGTTCTGTAAGCTTGTTCCGTCATTCTGCCAAATGTCCTATATGTGAGTGTCTGGCCAATCCCCTCTTTTGGGGACTGTTTTTCTCTCTCTCTCTCTGCTATCTAAAAATTTAGGACTAAATTTAAGAAATGGAAAAGCGCAAATGATGGGATTTAGGAACTGGAAATACAGAATTCTTTTCAGTTTATGTTTAAATGTGGTATTATTGAGATTTCAAATCAATCAATATACCTTAAAAGGTATACTATGTCCATTTGAACAATTACATGAGAAGTGATTAAAAATGCATGTGGTTTTATTTTATCTTTAAACTCTTTTAATGCCATAGAGTTCCTGTTTTGTTTTGTTTGAACCTTATATAATACTGTCAAATACCTTAGATTAGAAATGGCCATAATGGTGGCTTGTCTAGTGCGTGGGAGTATTAGAATGTCTCGGGTTACATAAGAACAAGTAGCTTATTTAACATTTTAATTTAACATTTTTCTTTACTTAAGAGGTTCTTAAAAGCTTTACAAATCAGAATAGATTTATTAAGTTTTTATTATTGCATTATAGTTGACATAGAATGTTATATTAGTTTCAGGTGTACACCATAGTGATTGAACAATTCATTATATTCTACAATGCTCACTGCAGTGATTGTAGTTACCATCTATCACCATACAATGTTATTACAATGTTATTAACTGTATTCCCTAAATTTCATCTCTGTAACTTTTTTATTTTGTAAGTAGAAGTCTATTCTTCTTTTTTTTTAAATGTTTTATTTATTTCCGAGAGAGAGAAGGAGGCAGCATGAGCAGGGGAGGGTCAGAGAGAGAGGGAGACACAGAATCAGAAGTAGGCTCCAGGCTCTGAGCTAGCTGTCAGCACAGAGCCCGACGTGGGGCTCAAACCTACCAACCGTGAGATCATGACCTGAGCCAAAGTCAGACGCTTAACCGACTGAGGCACCCCGGCACCCCTGTACTTCTTTTTTTTTTTTTTTTTTAATTTTTTTTAATGTTTTTATTTATTTCTAGGAGAGAGAGAGAGAGACAGCGTGAACAGGGGAGGGTCAGAGAGCGAAGGAGTCACAGACTGAAACAGGCTCCAGGCTCTGAGCTGGCAGTTAGCACAGAGCCCGACGCGGGGCTCAAACCCATGAACCGCGAGATCATGACCTAAGCGAAAGTCAGACGCTTAACCGACTAAGCCACCCAGGCGCCCCTGTACTTCTTTTTTAAATTTATTATTTTTTAAAATTTATTATTATGTTTAAAAATTGTACTGAAATCAAGTTTAAAAAATTTTTTTAACATTTATTTATTTTTGAGAGACAGAAATAGGCAGAGCATGAGCAGGGGAGGGGCAGAGAGAGAGGGAGATAGAGAATCTGAAGCAGGCTCCAGGCTCTGAGCTGTTTGTCAGCACAGAGCCCAGCGTGGGGCTGGAACTCACAAACCATGAGATCATGATCTGAGCTGAAGTCGATGCTCAACCGACTGAGCCACCCAGGCATCCCTGAAATCCAAGTTCTAACATATAGTGTAATAATGATTTCAGGAGTAGAATTTAGTGATTCATCACTTACATATAAACCCTAGTGCTCATCGTACAAATGCCCTCCTTAATACCCATCACCCATTTAGTCCGTCCTCTCTAGCAACCCTCAGTTTGTTCTCTGTATTTAAGAATCTCTTATGATTTGCCTCCCTTTCTGTTTTTATCTTATTTTTGCTTCCCTCTCCTTTTGTTCATCTGTTTTGTTTCTTGAATTCCACATGTGAATGAAATCACATGACTATTTGAATGTTTATTTTTGAGAGAGAAACAATGAGAGTGGGGAAGGGGCAGAGGGCAAGACAGAGAGACACACAGAATCAGAAGCAGGCTCCAGGCTCTGCACACAGCCTGATGTGGGGCTCGAACTCACGAACTATGAGATCATGACCTGAGCTGAAGTCATATGCTTAACCGACTAAGCCATCCAAGCGCCCCTCATATGATAAATTTTAAAAATAAGAACTTTGTTCAGAAGTTAATGTTTAGTAGCAGAGTCCTTTCACCAAAGGTCATTTATTGTGAGTTTTATTTCCTAAGATATTAAATGGAGTTTTTGACTTGATGTAATTAAAAACAAAGATACCATATTGTAGAAAATTTCAAACATAAACAAAGTAGGAATATAATGTAATGAGCCTCCATATGCCCATCACCTGGCTTCAACAGTTGTCAGCTCCTGGACAAAGTTGTTTCATCCATGATCCTGCCCTTGATTACTTTAAAGCTAATCCCTTATTGACATCATGTGTTAGTTCATTCATAAGTATCTCTCTAAAAGAGAAGTACTCTTGGTAAAACATAAATAACTACAATATAATTATCACATGACTAGTTAAGTATAGGTTTAATTTTAATTTTAGGTTTTTATTGGTGACTAAGATGTTTCAGCAATTTCTATTGTGTCCTAGCTTTCAGTGCAAATGGAAAAGATGTCATTGTCGACTTCCCTCAGCAGTCTCACTGGACTGGGCTTTTGTCAGAAATGGAGTTGGTGCCTAGTGTTCATCCTGGGGTTACGTGAGTTAATTTTTATATTGCTAGATTTGTTTTGGGGGAATGTTTTTCTTTGTAATTAAATTTAATAAATAACATTATCTTTCTCTTATCAACTCAATGTTTTGTTTTTTTTTAAATAGATGTGATGGCTGTCAGATGTTTCCTATCAATGGATCTAGATTCAAATGCAGAAACTGTGATGACTTTGATTTTTGTGAAACATGTTTTAAGACCAGAAAACACAACACCAGGCATACATTTGGCAGAATAAATGAACCAGGTATGATAGAATGGTTGGGTTTTTTTAAATAAAATATTATTAATAAAATCATTGTGCACACATATGTATTTAGTTTACTCTTTAAAGGTCATGTTTATATGGTGAGGGTGAGCATTGCATAGTGTACACAGTAAAACAGGAAAGGTGGTCTTACATACTTAGTAACTTGTTATCTTTTTTTTCAAGCAGTGAGGCACTGCAAGAATTGAATAACAGGGTTTCTTTGCTTGTATTTCATAAAGAACCCTGAAAAGATCTCAAGAAACTAAGAAGTGTTTTATTCAATGGGGTGTTGAATTGGATAGATGGAGAGTGAGGCTTTTTATTTGTATGTCTAATTTTTTTTATTGTGGCAACATAAAATTTGCCATTTTAATCCCTTTGAAGTGTAACAGTTCAGAGAATGTTGTACAACCATCACCACTATTTATTTCCAAAACTTTTTCACTGCTCCAAACAGAAACTGTACCATTAAGCAATAAACCCCCATTCTACTTTCCCCTAACCCCTGGCCACCTTTGATCTGCTTTCTGTCTCCATGAATTTGATGACACAGCAGGTACCTCATATAAGTGGTACCAAAATTTGTCTTTTTGTGTCTGGCTTATTTTACTTATGTTTCCAGGGTTTATCCATATTGTAGCATGTGTCAAAACTTCACTTCTTTTTATAGCTGAATGACATTTCATTGTATGTATATACTACATGTTGTTTATCCATTCATCAGTTAATGAACATTTGGGTTGTTTCTACCTTTTAGCTATTGTGAATATCAGTGTACAAATCTGTTTTGAGTCCTTGTTTTTAAAACTGGTAGTGGGGAAAAAAATAAAAAATAAAATTGGTAGTGGAATTGCAGGATCATATGGTTGTTCTTTAACTTTTTGAGAAAATACCAAAATTGGCTGCACCATTTTATATTCCCACCAGCAATATATAAGAGTTCTAATTTCTCTATGTCCTTACCAACATTTGTTATTTTTCATTATTACTTTTTTAATTACAGCCATCTGATTTTTATTTATTTGAGTTTCCTTAATGACAAATGACATTGAGCCTATTTTCTTGTCATTTTGGCCATTTGTGTATCTTTTTTGGGAATATGTCTATTTAAGTCCTTTTTAATGCACAATCTTTAACCTTTGTTTTTGAGAGAGAGAGACAGAGTGAGAGTGGGAGATGAAAATAGAGGGAGACAAAGAATCTGAAGCAGGCTCCAGGCTCTGAACTGTCAGAACTTGATATAGGGCTTGAACTCACGAACTGCGAGAGCATGACCTGAGCCGAAGTTGGGCGCTTAACTGACTGAGCCACCCAGGCACCCCTTTTTAAATTTTTTTTAATGTTTATTTATTTTTTTGTCTTTTGCCCGTCTTTAAACTTTTGATGTTGAGTTATAGAAATCCTTTAAATACTCTGCACATCAAACTCTATGAGATAGGTGATTTGCAAATATTTCATCTCCTTTTTTGGGTTGTCTTTTTACTTTGTTGATAGGCTGTATGATGCAAAAGTTTTTAATCTTGGTGAAGTCCATTTTATCTATTATTTCTTTAGTTGCCTGTGCATTTAGTATCATATTTATTTTTGGTGTCAATTTAAGAGACCATTGCTAAATCCAAAGCTATGGGTTAAAATTAATGCCTGTTTTCCTTTCTAAGAGTTTTAGCTCTTAAGCTTAGGTTTTGATTGGGGCGCATGGGTGGCTCAGTCGGTTAAGCATCCGACTTCAGCTCAGGTCATGATCTCACGGATCGTGGGTTTGAGCCCCGCATCCGGCTCTGTGCTGACAGCTAGCTCAGAGCCTGGAGCCTGTTTCAGATTCTGTCTCCCTCTCTCTCTCTGACCTTCCCCTCCTCATGCTGTCTCTCTCTCATAAATAAATAAAACATTGAAAAAATTAAAAAAAAACTTAGGTTTTGATCCATTTTGAGTTAATTTTTGTACATGGTATAGTTTAAGAATTCAGTTTCATTCACGGCACATGTGTGCAGTCCAGTTTCGCAACACTGTTTATTGAAAAGACTGTCCTTTCAACATTGAATCGTCTTGGTACCTGTTTTGAAAATCAGTTGACTGTAGATGTTAGAGTTTATTTTTGGGCTCCCAATTCTGTTCTACTGTGTATTTGCTTATCCTTATGCCAGTAGCAAACCATACATTGTAATGATGGTAACTTCGTAGTAAGTTTTTGAAATTGGGAAGTGTGAATCCTCCAAATATGTTCTTTTTCAAGATTGTTTTGACTATTTGGTATCTTTTGAAATTCAGTGTGAATTAGGGAATGGATATTTTGTTTATATAAGCATTGTTTTTTATAGGAATTACATTGAATTTCCTTATTACTTTGGCAGAATTATCATTTTAATAATATTAAGTCTTCCAATCCATGAACAAGGGATAACTTTTCCATTAATTTATTAGACCTTTTTTTAGCAGTTTTTCTTTCAGTCGTATTTTGTGATTTTTCAGTGTGTAAGTCTTGTGCCTTCTTGACTAAATTTATTCCTAAGTATTTTTATGTCCTATTAAATGGAATTCTTAATTTTCCTTTTGGAATATTTTTTGTTTTGTTATTATATAGAAATACACAATACACTTTCAACACATTTTGTGTGTTGAATTACTATCCAGCAACTTTGCTGAATTTATTTATTGCCTTCTATAGTTTTTTTTTGTTTGTTTGGTGTGGTTTCTTTTGTTTTTTCTTTTTTTTTTTTTTAATTTTTTTTAAGGTTTTTATTTATTTCTAGGAGAGAGAGACAGCGTGAGCAGGGGAGGGTCAATGAGAGAGGGAGTCACAGACTGAAACAGGCTCCAGGCTCTGAGCTGGCAGTCAGCACAGAGCCCGACGCGGGGCTCGAACCCACGAACTGCGAGATCATGACCTGAGCGAAAGTCGGACGCTTAACCAACTAAGCCACCCAGGCGCCCCTTCTTTTGTTTTTTCTACATATAAGATCATAGTATTTATGAGCCAAGATCGTTTTACTTCTTCCTTTCCGATTTGAATACCTTCTGTTTCTTTTTCCTGCTTTGGCTAGTTCTTCCAGTACTAAGTGAATGGAAGTGGCAAAGTTGGGCATCCTTGTCCTACTCCTGACCTTAGAGGGAAAGCTTTCAGTATGTTAACTTTGAGCATAATGTTAGCTTTGGGTTTTTCACAAATAGCCTTATCATGTTGAGGAAATTCCTGTCTAATTCTAATTTGTATTATTCTCTTATTTTTATGTAGAAGGTTTGTAAAATGTAGAGTTATCTCCTTTTCAAGGCTTACTTAGAGTACTTTCTTTTTTTCTTGATCAGCCTGTCATGGGTTTATCAATTTAATTATTCTCTCTCTCTCTCTCTCTCTTTTTAGTTTTTTTCAGAGAGACAAATTTTGGTTTGATTTGTGGTTTCTTATATCTTTATTCTTTCTTTTTCCTATGGAATTTGGATTTAGGTTGATTCCCCCCCCCCCCTTCTTGAGGTTAATGCTTATCTCATTTTCTCACTCTGTCTTTTCTAATATATGAACTTAAAATTTTAAAATTATCTTAAGCTGTACTTAAAATTCCATTAGGATTATATTTTTGTATTCATTGGTTTTTAAATTTCAAAGATATCAACATTTTTACAGGTTTTTGCATTGCATTCAGAGTATGTATCCCGATCTTTTGACATTTTTGAAATTTGCATGTAATCATATGACTTAGTATATTATTGGACTTTATAAATTTAATGTGTGCCTAAAAGAATGTCTCCTACAGTTCTGTGGTAAAGTTAGTGTTTGCTTAGTGTATCTTTTTTTTTTTAACCTTTTACCCTCAGTCCTTCTGTATTCTTATGTTATAAGTTGTAAGTAGTTTTTTAAAATTCCAGTATGATTATTTGGATCTTTTAGGTATTTCCATTAAGGCAGTTACTGACGTATTTTTATTTTAAGTGATCAAATTCTCAGTGGTTTTTTTTTGTCCCTCCTGTTCTCTGTTCCCCTTTCTGCATTCCATCTGTCTTTGGACTGATATGTTTTTTATTATTTAACACTCAAGCTCCCCCTTCCCCCACCCTTAGTAGCTTAGAAGTTACATATATTTTAGTGTATATATGATTGAGTAGTGTATGTGTTATACACATTTTTAGTATAAGTCATTAAGATATGAAAACAATAATCTTTGATTTATCAAAATCTAATATTATTTAGTATTTTTACTCTCTCCTAAGCAATGAAAAGACTTTAGGTCCCTTTAACTTTATTTACTCTTATTTTGATTTAAATTATCACATTTTTGTTGTGTTTTACAGTTTTATATATACACATTTCCAAGCATACAAGGCATATTATTGGTATTGTATTTAGCCAGTATTTATATAGATTTTTTCACATAGTTAACATTTAATTTTTTTTAAGTTTGTTTGAGAACAGGAGAGAGAGCACACATGTGTGCATGTACATGGGAGGGGCAAAAGGAGAGAGAGAATCCCAAGCAATCTCCGTGCTGCCAGCACAGAGCTCAACATGGGGCTCGATCCAACGAACTGTGAGATCATAATCTGAGCAGAGATCAATATCCAGACACCCAACTGACTGAAGCACCTAGGCGCCCCTCTATTCTTCTCTATATGTTGCATTTTTTATCTATTATCATTCTTCTCCTACCTGAAGAGTAGCCCTTAATATTTTCCTTAATGGATCTCTGTGCTAATGGATTACTTTTTTGTGTTTCTGAAAATATCTTTTCTCCTTCATTTTAGAAAAATAATTTTTTAGGAATTTTAAAAATACTATTCCTTTGTGATTTGGTTTATATTATTTCTTTTAAAGCTGGATGGAAGTATAGTTGTTCTATTCAAGCTGATCATCTTTGTATTTCCTTAGTTTGCTTTTTTGTTTTTATCTTGCACAAATTTTATATGTGCATAGAAATGTATTTCTTTTTGTTTATATTCTTTGGGGTTAGGACTCTATTTTTATTTTCTTTTTTTGCCCCCTACCTTTATTTAGCTATAATTGACATATAACTGTGTGTAAGTTTAAAATGTAATGTGTGATGATTTGGAACATGTATATATTGCAAAACGATTACCACAGTGGGGTTAATTGGTTAGTTGATAAATCCATCACTTCACATAATTCCCTTTGTATGTGTTAGGTGGGGAAAAGAACATTTAAGATCTTCTCAGCAGTTTTCAAAGCAGGGCTTTTTAAATCTCTAGCTTGATATCTTTTGTCAGTTCTAAAGGTTTTTTAGTCAGTATTTCTTCAAATATTGTCTGTGGCCTATTTTCTCTTCTGTTTGGGGATTCCTATTTCACCAGTGCCAGAGCTTCTTTATATTCTCTGTCTTTCACCTGCTCTTTTATGTTTTCTAGGCTTTTGCTCCTCAAGTCTTCTTTTTAGATACTGTTCAGTAATTTTGTTTTCATCTGAGTCTAATGTGCTAGTAAACCTGCTCATTGAGTTCTTAATTTTAATTGCTACATTTAACACTTTTTTAAAATGTTTATTTGAGAGAGAGAGTGCACGCTAGTGGCGGAGGGCCAGAAAGAGGGAGACAGAAGATTCCAAGCAGGCTCCATGCTGTCAGTGCAGAGCCCAGTGTGGGGCCCGAACTCAAAAACTCCATGGGATCATGACCTAAGCCAGAATCAAGAGTTGGCTGTTTACTGACTAAGCCACCTGGGTGCCCCTAACAATTTTAATTTTTGTTTTTTAATATAGTTTTCAGTGCTCTGCTGAAATATTCAGTTTCTTATCTTTTCAAACATAAATAAGTATGGTTGTTTTTAAAACCTGTGTCTTATAACTCCAATATCTGGAGACTCTGTGGGTCTCTTTCTAATGTTTGTTATTTCTTGTAGGATTTTTTTTGTGTGTTTTTTTTGTTTTGTTTTGTTTTGTTTTGTTTTTTTAGCATGTCTTAGTCTAGTCTCCTCATATGCAGTTATGGATTGGACGATTATATTTAAAAAATTATTTCTTGAATCAGTTTGAGTCCCAAGATATTATCATTCTCCAGAGACTAAGGGGAAAGAGGGTTGGTCTTCCAGGTAATTGGGGTAAGTAACTCTGAGCTCACCTCAGGCCATTTTCAGTGGCTGAGATGATTTCATGCTAAGCTATAATAAAACAAACAGCATTGTACAGAGTTCCTCTTGGGACTTTTCCTGTTGGGATTCCAACCCAAAGTGTGGGTTTTTCTGTGGATCTTCTCTCCTGGTGGGCCCTGGACTTCAGTTTTTGGTCCCCAACCCCCCTTCCCAGCCCAAGGCTGTCAAAAGTAGTGTGTTTTCTTGTAGTATTTCTTTACTGAGAGCTACAGTCAGGAAAAGTAGTTTCTGATCCATGTTGTTGCTCATCTGGACATCTCTTTTCATCTCAGTTTTCCTTAGATTCTGGTCCCATAATTCTTTACCATTTTGTTATTTCTGATACTTTTAAGATTTTTTTATCTTTAAATGTTTTGTCTGCCTTTTCTAGTTGTCCCCAATGCAGGGCTAGATAAATTTCCAGATTTGCCATTTATGGAAGTAGAGACTCTTTACAGATTTGTTTTTGCTTTGCATTTGTAACAGCATTTTAAATAAGCATGTTTTTTATTAGAACTGTTACTGAACTTCCTCCCTCCCCCAGCTTCTGTGTGTTCTTTCATCTTTTCCAGATGGAAAACCACATCACTGTGTGGTTACTTTAGAGTCAGGTAGAATAAATCATAGCATTGTATAAAATTCATTTAATAAATCGGTATAAAATACACTGACTAAGCTTTGGAAGCTGTTTTAGGTATTCAGTCCTTTTAAGTTGAAAACTTACTATTTTCTTGAAGTAAGAAGCTTATCACTGTGTAGTATTCTTTATTTCTTCGTTGTGAAGGTTCTTCCATACACATCTTAACACTGTTTAACCACTATTAAATAGGACAGTCTGCAATATTTTGTGGCCGTTCTGGAAAACAGCTGAAGCGTTGCCATAGCAGTCAGCCAGGAATGCTGCTGGACAGCTGGTCCCGGATGGTAAAGAGCCTAAACGTGTCATCCTCTGTGAACCAGGCTTCTCGTCTTATTGATGGCAGTGAGCCCTGCTGGCAGTCATCTGGCTCACAAGGAAAGGTAGTGTGCCATGGAGGCACTTCCAAAAATCCTTTTATTTAGATGGCTTCACCATTTTAAACTTCAAAATGAACTTAGAAAAACCTGCTAAGTTATACTGTTATGATACCTGTCAGTTACTGATTTTATATTTTAGTTCATATTATTTTTAAAGCTACTGAGTAATATACCATCAGATAATTATTGTCACAGGTTTTTTTTCTTTTACCATTTTTTATTTGATTTTGAGAGACAGAGACCAACGTGAGCAGGGAGGACCAGAGAGAGGGAGACACAGAATTTGAAACAGGCTCCAGGCTTGGAGCTGTCGGCACAGACCCCATTATGGGGCCCAAATCCACAAACTATGAGATCATGATTTTAGCCGAAGTTGGGTGCTCAGCCAACTGAGCCACCCAGGCACCCCTGTTGTCAGAGATTTTTAGCAATACATGTGACATATCTAACTGACCAATTGATAGACGGAGTAATTGCTGTTGTTTTTGTTAACTCTCCCACATAAAATGTATGAGTTCAGATTCTGCTTCTGTTGAGCACTTTTTCTAATATATATCTGAACAAATGTATGTTGCTCTTTGGAATGTTATCATAATGCTGCTCAAGGGTGGGTGCACATCTTCTGAACTCGCGGTCAGTCTTGTAGAAGAGAAGCTTTTTTTCCCCATCTTGACTCTAGTATTTTCTATAGTCCCCTCCTTGATGGATCTAAACACGTGGTTTCTGGAGTTCAGAGTGAGACTTTCTTCTAATGAACAATTAAGTAGTAGAGGAGAATACTTCTCTCTCTCAGGCCATATCATATATTTAAAATATCTCATGTAGATTTAGTCTTCAGTGATACTATTTTAATAGCTAAAATATGGCTGAATTTTACTAATTGAGAGTACCTTTTGTTTTAAAGCATTGGATTCGTTTGGAGATTTTCCCAGATGTTCTTGTTCATAGATTAAAAATGATAGTTGATCCTGCTGACAGTAGCTACATGCCTTCCCTGGTTGTGGTGTCAGGTAATTGAATTAGTTTACTCAAAGAATATCTTCTCTCAAATGATAAAAACTCCTTTGTCTGATTCCTTTATCCTCTTTTTTCCCCCCAGGTGGAAATTCCCTAAATAACCTGATTGAACTAAAAACAATCAACATTAATCCCACTGACACCACAGTGTCCCTTCTGAATGACTGCACAGAGGTATGATAGTATTCTTTTTTAATGGTTTGCAAAGGCCTGTGGAGGTGACTTTTTCGATTATCTCTATACTAACATTGAGCCTGCTTTCCCCCCTTAAATAGGTAATTGTATTTTAAGATTTGACAGGCACATAATTGGAATTTGCTGCTTATCAGATCAGCTTGAAAAGGAAACAAAATAAATTTCATTCTCCCTATGTGAAGTAAGAAGTGAGGGTAAAGCTCCTAGCAAAAGTTGTTAAAAGCATGTCATACTGGTTTTTGTATCCAACACAGGATTGTTTTAACTAAGTATCTATTAAGATGTGTTGGTCTTTTATAACTACATATGTGCCACCTAAATTGCTTTTTTGTTTTCATACCTCTTGGCATCAAGTATGGAACATGTCCTGAAGTGCTGAGCTATTTATTTGATTGGTTATAAAGTAATTTTTTAAATGAATACAAGCTTATTATAAATCTTGAAAATGCTGTCAAGGGTCTTTTACATAGTACCTCTATTACAGAGCAGTGAGACTGTCTCATATCTTCCAGTAAATCTTTCCACACAGGTGTCAATAGTATTTTAATAAATTAAATATATTTAATAAGAAAGTTTTTAATACCACCTATATATTATTGTTTCATGAGGACTTAATTGGTACAATGATAGTAGAAAAAGATATCAAATAATTGACTTTTATTCATCTAAAATTTATTATAAGTGAGTTTATTTTTAAAAATGTTTTTTAATGTTTATTTATTTTTGAGAGCAAGAGAGAGACAGAGAGCAAACAGGGGAGGGGCAGAGAGGGAGACACAGAATCTGAAGCAGGCTCTAGGCTCCAATCTGCAGCACAGAGCCCAACATGGGGCTTGAACTCACAAACCGTGAGATCATGACCTGAGCCGAAGTTGGATACTTAACCCACTGAGCCATCCAGGTGCCCCATAAGTGAGTTTATTTTTTAAATTCTTAAATTCAGTTCACCATTTATTATTACTATTATTTCCACTGGTCTACCCACATAAGGGCAGACATGTTAAAGGTGGTCCTAGTGTGTTATTTAAAAGAAGCTGATACATAGCCATCAAGTTAATTTGTTCATGGGTGAAAGGTTGGTAACTAGTATCCAGTCTGTGGGAATGTATCAGCTCCATTTCCTAGGTCTAAAAGTTGATGATCTGGCCTTTATTTTCAAATTTCAATAAATAGAATTATGGGAAACTGTTCATTCTTGAATGTCATTGAAGTATTTTGTGATATACCAATTAATTCGTTGATAATTAGTATGAGTCATGAATAAACTAATAAATTATTTAAAGGAAAGATAATACTGAGTTTTTCTGAAAAAAGATAATATTGAGTTTTAGTGCATTTTATTGTTAACTCATTGCTAGGTAACTGAAAGCAGCTTGTCTAATATCTTAATTATACTCCTGTATATTGTTGTACTTTAAATCAATTAGAATTGATTAAATCAATAACAGATTATTATTCATAAAAGGTGTATTAATTGTAATACAATAAACTTTGTATTTGGAACAACTTATTTCATAATATTTGTTAAGTATAGAGTACAGTACATGATATATGTAAGAAATATGAAGCATTGTAATTGGAAAACTCATGACCCACTCTATATCCCTCCAGGCAGCTTTAGAACTAGAATATTATCATTCCTGAGAAGCCATTGGACATTCTAGCATTGCTTTTCCTATAAAAATGTCTTCTTGTGGTAAATTTCTAACATAACCAAANTTTATTCTTCCTATCCATGAGCATGAAATGTTCTTCCATTTCTTTGTGTCTTTTCTTCAATTTCCTTCATAAGTTTTCTATAGTTTTCATCATACAGATCTCTGTATCCTTGATTAGGTTTATTCCAAGGTATTTTATTGTTTTTTTGTGCAATTGTAAATGGGGNTAGGGTGTTTTTTAACCTCCATGTTTTTGGAGGTTTTCCAGACCTCTTCTTGTAATTGACATCAAGTTTCAAAGCATTGTGATCTGACAGTGTGCATGGTATAATCTCAATTCTTTTATAATAATTGAGGGCTGCTTTATGTCCCAGTATGTGATCTGTCTTGGAGAACGTGCCATGCTCACTTGAGAAGAAAATAAATTCCCTGGCCTCAGTATGTAAAGTTCTAAATATTATCCGTCAGATCANTAGATTTTGGATTGTTGTGTTTTCATTTTCATTTGTTTCCATAATTTTTTAATTTCATCTCTGATTGCCTTATTGGCCCATTCATTCTTTAGTAGGGTGTTTTTTTTTGTTTTTTGGGTTTTTTTTTT
>NW_027531907.1:432456-495613 GCF_008692635.1 Crocuta crocuta | reverse complement strand
TGGTTTCTTTGATGTCCCCTATGTTTTTTTCAAGCCCTGCTATTAATTCACCATTATTATTCTAAAATCTTGGTCAGTTATGCTGCTTATATCTGTTTTGAGCAGTTCATTAGCTGTCATTTCTTCTTGGAGTTTCTTTGGAGGAGAGCTCTTTTGTTTCGTCATTTTAGTTAGCTTTCCGGCTCTTTTTAGTTTTAATAACCTGTTATACTCTCTGCACCTATGAGCGCTGGTGTATCGAAGAAGACTCTTTGACTGTCCAGGGCCTATCCTTTCAGAGAGTGTTTTTTGAATGGTATGTCTTGGTCTCTCTTGTTGGGACCTTGGTTATTTTATTTTCCTATTCGTAGTGATATTTGGGACTCTCCACCTTGTGTACTCTGGCTTGTTTCTTGAGGTAGCCATTAGAAGGCTTTCTCAGTGTATTCTGTGTCCTTTTTCTTCCAATCTCTCAGGTTTCATAAGGTTTCCAGTGGCTTCAGATCTTTTCCGTGTGAGGTATGGGCGCGAGTGCAAGTACGGAGCTCCTTACTTCTCCGCCCTCTTGCTCCCTCCCCCCACAAACCTTTCACCCATTTTCAACAATTATCAACATTTTTGCCATTCATGTTTCACTATCTCCTTTATGTTCTCCCTGTTTTTTAAATTCCTAGAGTGTTTAAAACAAGTCCTAGATATGACCTTATTCCATCTTATGTACTTCAATATTAATCTCTAAAAAATAAACATAAATTTAAAAACTGAATAAAACATATAAAAGGGATATTTGGGTGGCTCAGTCGTTTAAGCATCTAACTTTTATTTCAGCTCAAGAGGTGATCTCATGGTTGTGAGATTGAGCTCCAAGATCCACGCCCAGCATGGAGCCTTCTTGAGATTCTCTCTCCCTTTCTCACTCTGCCTTCCCCCTGCTCGCTTGCGCGCTCTCTCTCTCTCTCTCTCTCTCTCTCTCAATAAACAAACAAACAAACCTCCAGCAAGGACTTAAGAAAACCTAACCACAATGCCATGGTCACACTTAATATTCTTTAATATCATACAATATCCAGTGAGTGTTTACATTTTCAGAGTTATCCCATAAATATCTTTTTGCATTGGTTTGTGTGCCTGCACTTTACACTTCATTTAAGTCTTAATTCTCTTGGTCTTGCTTTGCTAAAAAAAGAAACTGGGTTTTTATTTCCTATAGAATTTTTCATGTTTTAATTTGTTTTTTGCATCCCAGTGGTTTTGTTCAATCTGTGTTTCCTGAAACATTTTAGGTAGTAAATCTTGAAGTTTGATCAGGTCCTGTTGGGGCAATAAGAAGTTAGTGGAAGTGTGTGTGCTTCATGCTGCATCACTCTTTGTTCACAGGAAATACAGGAATAGGGGAATACTTTAGATGCCAAATACAGGATGTGGGGCACTCTGCAGGACAAAGAACCAGCTTTAACAAATGGATATGAAAGGCGTAACAGAGAGAGGTTGCATCCTTTTTGGATCCTGATTTGAAAAGCCAAGAGTAGAAAAATGTTTATGAGATGATCAGAAATGTTGATTACTGGTAGTGTATTAGATGATAGAAAGAATTATTGTTTTAGGTATGACTATAGTAATGTGGATGTGTTTTTTAAATGCCCATACTTCAATGATACATACTGAAGTTTTAAAACAACATGGTCTCTGGAATTTTCCTCTGATAATCCACGTATGAACAAAATTGCTCATCATGTTGATAACTTGGAATTAGATGATAGGGTTGTGGGGATTTTTGTGTGATTTTCTCTAATTTTTTTAATTAGTTCTAAATATTATGAAGGCTCTGAACTACCTGACCTTTAAATCTCTTTCCTAATAAATCTTGGTTCAAGAATGCTTTAGGGGCGCCTGGGTGGCTTAGCCCGTTAAGCGTCCGACTTTCGCTTAGGTCATGATCTCGCGGTTCGTGGGTTCGAGCCCCGCGTGGGGCTCTGTGCTGACTGCCAGCTCAGAGCCTGGAGCCTGTTTCAGTCTGTGACTCCCTCTCTCTCTGACCCTCCCCTGCTCGCGCTGTCTCTCTCTCCTAGAAATAAATAAAACATTAAAAAAAAAAAAAAAGAATGCTTTAAGAGAGAAAAATTTGTAGTCATTCAGTAAGGCTATTATACTGTTTCATTTTAGTAACAAAATCGATGTGAGTCCCATGCCTTGAATAGACATATGTGAAGATTAATGACTTTTTCATGCTATACTCAATGTGGTTCTATAAATTTTGCCTAACTTGCTTGAAATTTCCAGAAGTGAAGTGAAAGAGCTCTAACTTTGTATACATTCCACGTCTCAAATGTGTTGCTCTGCAGTTTATCTCATATATTTGATTTTTAAAAGTCTGTAGCTTACCGTTTTTGTGTCTAGTATCACAGGTATATTGAAATTGCAATAAAGCAGTGCAGGAGCTCAGGAATTGATTGTAAAATCCATGGTCTCATCCTGCTGGGACGGATCCGTGCAGAGGAGGAAGATTTGGCTGCAGTTCCTTTTTTAGCCTCAGATAATGAAGAGGAAGAAGATGAAAAAGGAAACAGTGGGAGGTGAGAGCCATTTTTTACTGGTGGTGCTCATTCCAAAATTCTCACCTCTAAAAGCAAATATTTAATTGGAGTGTATTTCATAATGATAGTAATATTATGCACTCAGGAATGTCTGGTAAATTTCAGTTAAAATTTTTTTTAATTTTTAAAAATATATATTTTTTAATTTATCTTTGAGAGAGAGACAGAGCATGAGCAGGGGAGGGGCAAAGAGAGATGGAGACACAGAATGGAAGCAGGCTTCAGGCTCTGAACTGTCAGCACAGAGCTCGATGCGGGGCTTGAACTCATAGACTGTGAGATCATGACCTGAGCCGAAGTCAGATGCCTAACCAACTGAGCCATGCAATTGCCCCTAAAATTTTTAATGTAACTTTAGGAGAATGTTTAATGTAGAAACACATTGGGATGCTTGGATGGCTCAGTTGGTTGAGTGTCTGACTTCAGCTCAGGTCATGATCTCATGGTTTGGGAGTTTGAGCCCCACGTTGCTGACAGCTGACAGCTCAGAGCTTGGAGCCTTCTTCAGATTCTGTGTCTCAGTCTCTCTGCTCTTCCCCCATGCATGCATGTGTGCACACTCTCTCTCAAAAGTAAATATTTAAAAAAATTTTTTTAGTGTAGAAACACATTGTATTTAGTAAATAACCATTAAAAAGAAGAAATAAGAATGTTTAATTTTTCTACCTGAAATATCACAGTTAATGTTTGGTATATATCCTTATAAGTTTTCTTTTTTATCTGTCCCTAGTTGTGTTTTCCTAAGAGATGGTATGATATCGTATATATTTTATAGCCTTTTTTGCTAAATATTTCACTATTAACTTTTAAATTAGAATATATTGTGATAAAATATACATAGTAAAACTTATTCTCTTAAGTATTTTTAAATGTATGTATTTCCATGGCATTAAGTATATTCACATTATTGTGTAATTATGGGCAGTATTTATCCCTAAAATATCCATACCATTAAATAGTCTTCTGTCATGTAATTTTATTGAGTGCAGTATTTCATCTTATGACAATGTTCTCATTTACTTACTTAATTCGATATTTTGCATGAATATTGTAGTGATGAATATTACTGTATTTATTCATTCACCATCCATCTGTTGAACCCCTGTTGTGGGCTAAACCCTGGTTTCTGTCCTGTGAATGCTGTGGTGAATGTGCAAACTAAGACAAACATACATCAAAATTCATCATCAGAGTGGTCTTATGGCTGTGGAAAGTGAATGAAGGAGAAATGCATGGTGCTTTGAGAGTCTACAAAAGAGCCTTGATCTGTCAGGAGAAAAAGAAAAACTCTCTAATGACATACTTTCAGGAAAAGTCACAGTTTTCAAAGCAGAGTGGGCAGAAAAAGGTGTTTCGGACAGGAGAATAACATATACCAAGGGTGAAGAAAGATATTTGCCAAGTTTCTGCACGTTTGCTTTTTTAATTCTAAGATGTTTATGGAGAACTGGAGTGTGTAGGGGGTTGTTCGAGCTTTGTTCACATCCCAGTAGAAGACAACATAGATAAATCACTTTCCTCAGATAAGTTGTATTTCCCTAGATAAATTGCTTAAAGCACTTTGCTAAATCAAAGGATATACAAAATCAATTGATATGTGTTACTGTTGTCCTGCTAGTGTAGCCTGGTTCTTGTGGATACTAGAAGGAGGCAGATACCGTGCTAGGACTGAGTTCTTCTGCACTGCCCTTTGCTTTAAGTGTTTTTAGAGTGTGATGTAAGTAGTCTTTCTTTTAGAAACAGAGGAGCTCTGCCTGTCACTGCTAGTAAAACACATTCTCTTAGTCATGAATGGGTGGCAACTATGGTAATAGATCAGATTATTCTGGGTTCTGTGATCTTGGGTTTGGATTCTACCTTGTGTTATTTTGGAAACTGTGTTGAAACTAAAAAGGAAATTGTATATATGACACCACCTCATCTAGAATATATATTATACTGTATGTTATGGCTCAGACTGATGGTATCTATATACATTAATTGAGGAAGGAAACTTCCAGTTTGCTTAAATGAATTATTGAGATTTTAAAAAGATTTATAGATTTGCATATTCTTATTCAGTAGCTACGAAAATGAATTGGGCAATTATGTAAATATATGTACTGTAATACGAGATAACCAAAAACATTTGAGCTTTACTCATTGATGAAATTTTTACATAATTGAATACATTAACAAAAGGATTCTAGATATTTGAATGTAATGTTTTTCTTTTCCTGTCAAATTTTAATCGGCTAATGATTTCAGGGTGAATGAGTGGTCCAGTCTCCCCTGCCCACACTGACTACCCACTGACCTCCATTCCTACTGGTTGATAATTACATGGTACCAGTTGTTTCATATCTTGAATATCATTCTTGGTGTCCCGTGCATATTTTTGACTAAAAATGTATTAGAAGTGTGTCAAGGATTCATGGTCCCTGATTTACAATAGTTTGACTTGCAAGTTTTCAGCTTTACGATAGTGCAAAAGCGATACACATTCAGTAGAAGCCATACTTCAAATTTTGATCTTTTCCCGTTTAGCTGTAGGTGATACAATCCTTTCTTGTAATACTGGGCAGCAGTAGCAAGCCGTAGCTCCCAGCCATGTGATCACAGGGGTCAATAACCAATATATTTATTATAGCCATTCTGTTCCCATACCAATCTGCTTTTCATTTTCTGTACTGTATTCAAGAAATTACATGAGATATTCAACACTTTATTATAAAATAGGCTTTGTGTTAGATGATTTTGTACACTTGTAGACTAATATAAGTGTTCCCTGCATGTTCAAGGTAGGGTAGGCTAAGCTATGATCTTGAGTAGGTTAAGTGCCGTTTTAAAATGGATTTCAACATGATATTTTCTTTTAATTTTTTAATTTTTTTTTTTTTCTGAGAGAGAGAGACAGCATGAGCAGGGAAGGGTCAGAGAGATAGGGAGACCCAGAATCTGAAACAGGCTCCAGGCTCTGAGCTAGCTGTCAGCACAGAGCCTGACGCAGGGCTTGAACCCACGAACTGTGAGATCATGACCTGAGCCGAAGTCGGACGCTTAACCAACGGAGCCACCCAGGTGCCCCCAACATGATAGTTTTAATTTATGATGAGTTTATTGGAGTATAATACCATTGTAAGTGGAGGAAGATCTGTAATTACAATATACATTCCTTGCTCTCTTTTGCCTGCTATCAGGTGAAAGAAGTTTTCTTTTTATTCCCAGACCATAAAATTTTGATCTCTTAAAGTAAATATTCGTTAGTATATAATATGTTAAAAAATTTTTACCTATCAGGAATCTTGTCTCTGGAGCCTTCACTTTTCCATCCTTGCTTATAAAAATAGAACAAAAGCAAACAAAAAGCCAAAAACCTTGAACACAGAAGCAGTTCCTTAGTAGCCAGACAGCCAAGAAAATCTAATGCTGTCCCATGTACTTGGTGGTCTCAAGTTTAAGAATTGGAGTGCTTTGTTGATTAAACTTCCAACCCATTGAGGGCAAGTCAGAAGATTTAACCAGCTAGGTGGTAGGAGCCAGCAGCCAGAGCTACGCTTCAGGAGCCTTAGGGTACAGGGCATGCCTCTCAAGAGAGAAAGGAGGTAAGGGATCTCTAGCCCAGCTGCAGTATGTGGTGGGCAGAGGATGTGAAGGAAGAAAATTACATTGTGTTATGGGATATGTATCTGTGTTAGAATACCTCAAAAGTCATATGGCTAAATCTCTTGTATTATTTCTTTAAGGGGAAAAAAATGACCAAACAGATATTTATTTAGGTTTAGGGACATTCCCACAATGCCAGGCCCAGTGGTGATTCCTGAGGCCATTTAATCATCAAGTGTTCTCTGACTTTAACATTTGTAGTAGCTGTGTATTGAGGCATATTGGGAGGGAATATCTGTGAGTCACTAAAACAGTTGTTTTGTTTAACTTGGTGCATAAGAAGAAAGAGAGCTGCAGAGTGTGTCATAGAAAGATCTCTGCCCAAAACAAGGCTGGAGTTAGAGTATTAAAGGGTAGCATGCTGGCATCTAGAAATTTTGACCTTCTGGAATACTAAACTTGTATATTTACTTGAAATTTTATTGTATTAAAACTTTAAGAGCTTCTGATAATAACCAGCAAATTTTTCTGACTTGAGGTTGCTTTCTTTTTTGTAAAAACATTTTTTTATGTTGAATGACTTGTATTTCTGTCTTTTTTTGTTTGGTTAGCCTTATTAGAAAGAAGGCTGCAGGGCTGGAATCAGCAGCTACAATAAGAACCAAAGTGTTTGTGTGGGGACTGAATGACAAGGACCAGCTGGGCGGCCTGAAGGGCTCTAAGGTATCCCCCCTCTGCCTGAAGTTCCTGCCTGGCACTCACCTGTCATCACAGAGGTGTCCCAGAGAGGCTCAACAATAATCAGACCTCTTTCGAGGTTTTTATGATGGTTTACCTTCTATACGTTGTTGTGTAAATTGGCCTTTCTAAAGAAATTCTTGATATGAACTTGCAGACATTATCAGATTTAGTTTCTATTAAGGTCTCTGTCCTTAGAAAATAGTGCACTTTAGATATAATTGTATTATTGCTGTTTTATAAACTAGAAAATACACTTTTGAAAAGATTTGATAAGCAAATAGATGAGAATTATAGACTGTAATTATGTTTATTTTGCCTTCAATACAATAAACATTTTCGCTAACCATGAACAAAATAATGTGTAAAAAAATGCCATAGTGGCATAAAGATGAGCAAGATGTCATTTAAAGACTAGATACAACAAATGATGCATTTGAACTAGAGTTGAATTCAGCATCTGTTATGTTACTCAGTGTCTCTTAACCAAGGAGCCACAAAACAAATTCCTCCAGGTTTTAGTGCCTGGGAATAGTTTCTCTTCAGATGAGTGTCTCCTGTCTTTTAGTATTCTGTGAGACTTCACCCATCCATCATAAGATCCCTTATTAACTTGCATTTTTGAGAAGCAGAGAAGGAAAGTTAGAACTCATTTTAAGTCTCTCCTTTCAAAGACAACACATTTTCATCTTTATTTGAACATCCTTGTATCAATTTGTATTTTAAGGCCCCTAGGCTCCATTTAGAAGTAGGCAGGCAGTAAGTTCTGGGAGTCTCAGTGGTGATGGTGCGGGCTGTACAGAGGATTTGTTGGAGTTTGCATGTGAAGCATAGATTTAGCATTTCATGGTTGTGATGAAGATTCTTTCTGGCACTGTAGTAGTGACTATCTGATAATTTTGGAGAATTATTTTATAAATTTTAAATTAAGTCATACCCATCTGCAATGGGAAATTGAAGCACATATTTCTGAGAGATGTCAGAATCAATAAGAACGAGCAGGACATGAGCCAAAATAAAATGTCGTTTACCAGATGCTGGGTTACATCTTTACATTATTGTATTTTATTTTTCACCTTTTATTATGGAGTTGTTCAAACATAGGTAGAAAGAATAAGGACCTGAGCCCTCATGTTCCTGTACCAGCTTTAAGCATTAAGAATAAAGGGTCACAGTTTTTGTCTTTATTTATTTAACACCTCCACCCCTGTTTAAAGTATATCTCAGCATATCATTTCATCCTTAGAATACTATAGTGACTTTCTTAGAGAAAAGAACATCTTTGGTTAATATAACCATGCAAATTGCAAAATTTACTTGTAATTCTAAAAGTGTAAATAAAATTCTTTTTTCTTCTTTTGCTTAACAAAAAATCCTGTTCTAGATAAAAGTTCCTTCGTTTTCTGAGACACTATCTGCATTGAATGTAGTACAGGTGGCTGGTGGTTCTAAAAGTTTGTTTGCAGGTATGATTATTCTTACACTAAAAACATCCTTAAATTATGCTTAGCACTAAAAACACTGTTGTTATGTTGTAAAATATGAGTCCTATCCTCCCTCTTATTCTTTGCAGTGACTGTGGAAGGGAAGGTATATGCCTGTGGAGAAGCCACGAATGGCCGGCTGGGGTTGGGCATCTCTAGCGGGACTGTGCCCATCCCTCGGCAGATCACAGCTCTTAGCAGTTACGTGGTCAAGAAGGTGGCTGTTCATTCAGGTACCAGGCCAGAGTTGGAACTTGTATGCAGATAAGCCTTTTGCACATGCTCTGTAAATAACTATGGCCCTTAAATATTTTTCCCTAGAGTGTCCTTGCATTCCTTTTCAAGTTTTACTTAATTATGAAGCATAAAAGTTGTATAATGTAAATCTCCAGGTGGTCTAGAATTTATTGTTGCTACATAAGGCTTTTTACCTTGCTGGCATTCCAGGTGTGTGGGGACTAACCTTCCAAGGTATGGGTTTTCAGTCTTGGAGTAGTGGTCACTGGTTCATGCCATCTTTGAAATCATCATGTTCTGTGCTTAAATAAAAGCTTAAATGTCTTTCTGAGGAAAGAGCCTATAACTTTTGTCAGATTTCCAAAGTATCTGTTAACCCTAGTGATAAGAAAGATCCTCTGAAAAAATCCCACTCAATTTAGAACCTTTACTGAGAATTTTTCCAAAGCACTGTGGGAGGCCTCTGAGGAATGTAACTTAAGTTAGATACAAAACTCAGTTCATGCCTGCACTGAATAGGTTTGGGTTTAACCTCATATAAAACGCAAGTCCAAACAGTAGTGGCATGAGTAGGATAGAATTTTACTTGGATAGAATTTTACTTTTCTCTTCTGTAAAAGTTTGGGGCTGGGGTCAGGGCCAGTATGTATGGTAGTTCAGTGCCCATGAAGAACATAAGCATGGGCTCGCTCTTTCTTTTCACCCTTCTTGACAGACGGCCATGCAGCTTTACGAGGTGAGCACAGACAGATGTTTCCTCCAGCCCACTCATTCCCTCTAAAGTACTTTTCAGGATCCTTGCTCACTTCTGTCACATCTCTGTCACCATCTACTCTGGGCAAGGGAGTCTAGGATGTATACTTTCTAGCTGAGCACATTGTTACTCTCATTACTGTGTGTTCTGTTGGTAAAGAATAGGGCAGAATGAATGTTAGGGGGCCTAGGATCCCAGGAGTTGGCAGGTACACAGGTGACAGAGAGAGAAAATGCCAGTAAAGACAGTGCTGTTCATTCCTGGGGCAGAGTGGATAGATTGGGACAGTGGTCCACACTGTGGAAGAGCATGCGTATGAAGAGTGAGTATAATGCCTTAGTTATAAATGATGGCTGCTTTTGTTTAAATAACTTCACCATTACTGTGCAGTTTTCTAAAGCTTAATTGCCAGTACATATGATAATTTGCCTAATCATAAATGTAGTTATTTTTACTTTTTTTCTATCTGAATTTTGATCTTTTATATATTTAACATAACAGGAATCCCCTTATTAAATGGCACTGTTTTCTTCTTCATTGCTTGTAAAATTGCTTCTAGGATTTCAACTTTGTGGTTTAATAAAAGTTCACTTATTTTATGTATTTGTCACCCTGAAATGTTGATTCTGTCTACTCATTTATTCAGCACATATTCATTGAGCACATACTACATGCTAGGTAGAGTAATTATACTGTGAGCTTTTTATAAACCAACTTTGGCAGCCCATATCTGTGTGGATGTTGCAGGTGGCCGGCATGCTACAGCTTTAACTGTTGATGGGAAAGTGTTTTCCTGGGGTGAAGGTGACGATGGCAAACTTGGACATTTCAGCAGAATGTAAGAATATTTTCTTCATTACTTGCTAGAAGAAATTGTTACTGATAATAATAGTGAACATCTTTTGGTAGTTATTTTGCAGAAAATTAAGACAGGTCATTTTTGAAATTGGAACTTAAAATATATATTTGTTAAAAATATCTGTGCATGTGATTTGGCCTCACA
Source organism: Crocuta crocuta (assembly GCF_008692635.1). Taxonomy (NCBI): domain Eukaryota; kingdom Metazoa; phylum Chordata; class Mammalia; order Carnivora; family Hyaenidae; genus Crocuta; species Crocuta crocuta. Next base: position 485,239 of record NW_027531907.1, on the reverse strand, counting down.
TGATCTGTTTTAATGTTTGGTAGTTGATCTACAGATGTTGTTTGACTAAATGTGGATCAGTGTAGATGTCCTTTTTCTCTTCTTTAAAAAGACTTGATTAGGGGCACCTAGGGGGCTCAGTTGGTTAAGTGGGCGATTTCAGCCCAGGTCATGATCTCATGGTTCGTTGGTTCGAGCCCCACATCAGGCTCTGTACTGACAGCTCAGAGCCTGGAGCCTGCTTCAGGTTCTGTGTCTCCTCTCTCTGCCCTTTCCGTGCTCGTGCTCGGTCTCTCAAAAATAAAGTAAACATTTAAAAAAGTTTTTTTTTTTAAATAAAAAGACTTGATTAATTATAGGGAATATTATTTTATCTTGCTTTAGGAACTGTGACAAGCCACGGCTTATAGAGGCCCTGAAAACCAAGCGCATCCGGGATATTGCCTGTGGCAGCTCACACAGTGCAGCCCTTACATCCAGCGGGGAGCTGTACACTTGGGGCCTTGGAGAGTATGGCCGGTTGGGACATGGGGATAATACAACACAACTGAAGCCTAAAATGGTGATTATACACATTTTTGTTGCTTACAGACAGCTTACCATCTGCTGATTTCAAGAGAAGATAATCTTCGAGTCTAGGAAATTTCATAAAGACATGTGCATTATTGGCTTTCGGTCTGTGGAAAAAATTTCCCTTGTTTTTTCAGTGCCTGTGGTTGATTCTGTTTTTAAATTTTTAATTGAGTAGGTCAAAGTCCTTCTTGGTCACAGAGTAATCCAGGTTGCATGTGGAAGTAGAGATGCACAGACCCTGGCTCTGACCGATGAAGGTGAGCTGCTGCCTGACTCTATTTCTGGGTGGGTAGGAGCATCATGAATGCTGGCCTGAAGTATATATTTTTTAAACCTAGGTTTGGTATTTTCCTGGGGTGATGGTGACTTTGGAAAATTGGGCCGAGGTGGAAGTGAAGGCTGTAACATTCCCCAGAACATTGAGAGACTGAATGGACAGGGTGTGTGCCAGATTGAGTGTGGAGCTCAATTCTCCTTGGCTCTCACCAAGTCAGGAGTGGTGTGGACGTGGTACGTAAACTCCCTGTCACCCATCAGTGTGTCTCTGTCCATGTGAGACGGTGGAGGGCAGAGGCCTATCCTGGAGGGATGGTTAAATCATCATTTTCTTACTCATCTAGTCATCTTTATTCTTTTATTTATTTCAAGTTAGGGTTAGTGACAATATTATAATAAATTTCTCATTGTAACTCATTCATTTGGAAAAGAACAATAGAGAAATTTTAGCCCAGCTTGTCTTTCCTGTTTAGGTGAAGTTTATGTAGAGGGTTTCTTCTTTTTTTCTTACTATGCCAGAAGCCTGTGAGTGAATGGACAGAAAGCAGACTTTTTTTCTTTGATCCTGAAAAGGTTCACATCTATCTTGTGAAAGCCTATTTTATTAAATTTTAAAGGCATGGGGCACCCATCTGACCTTGTGACAGTGTGATGGGCCTTTGCTTGAGTAATATGACTCAGAGGCAGCTTGAGGAAGAATTAGATCTGAGAGGACTTTTAAGAAACATTTGAATGCTTCAGACTATATAAAACCTACATTAGTAACTTAAGTGTTGTACAATACACATTAAGGATCTTACTGTAGAACTAGTGAATTAATTTGAATTAATGAAATACTGTTTTATAACATAATTTACGAGACCTTGGGCACTTAGTATGATGTTAAATGAGCTAGCTTTAATGGGTGTTTTCCTGTGGAACGTTGCCAGATGATAACCATATGTTAAAATGCACACTGTTGACCTCCTTGCAGGGGGAAGGGGGATTACTTCAGGTTGGGCCATGGCTCTGATGTGCATGTGCGGAAGCCGCAGGTGGTGGAAGGGCTGAGAGGGAAGAAGATTGTGCATGTGGCCGTTGGAGCCCTGCACTGCCTAGCAGTCACAGACTCAGGGCAGGTAAGCTGAGGTGACAAGTCCTTGTATCAAAAGTGTAACTCATGCTGAAATGAAATGAGTTACAAAAGTGTAACTCATGATGAAATGAAATGATGAAGAACTAGGAGGGTGGGCTATGCCCATTTTGTTCCTGTGTGTATCTGTCCAGTTGTCAGCATGGGCAGGGCACCCAGTAAAGAGTTGCTGACTAACATGTGTTACAAAGTAGTGGGCTTTCCTGCTCTAAAATCCACCTGTAAATGTGAAACGATTATTGACATTGAAGGTACTCCTACTGCTAAGGTGCTAGCAGTGTTTTACTTTAGAAATTGATAGCTGATGGAAAGATATATGTACACTGTTTTGGAAATAAAGTCATTCATGCAAGTATTACTCATGCATGACAGGCTCATGAATGTTATATTTTAAAAATTCATTTATGACAACAAATTAGTACACTTTTTATCAAAGTGACTTAAAATTAATTATTCCGTCTAATTCTGTGAAGCCAAGAAGTGAATTACGGGAAAAGTGAACATACTGTTTTTGATCATTTTTCCTTGCAAAATAAAGAAAAAAATAAGTATTGAATCTTATTGAAGAGGAGAATCTCCCTACTTCCTAAAACAAAACCAAATAGGTGAATTTATTGGATTGATATTACGTAGACACTTACTTATGGTCACTGGCAGGAATTTTGAAGTAAATTTAGAGAAAATGTTTGAAATGTTGAAAAATTCTTTTTTTGTTCCCTTTTAACAGGTATATGCTTGGGGGGATAATGACCATGGCCAACAGGGCAATGGCACAACCACAGTTAATAGAAAGCCCACACTTGTGCAAGGCTTAGAAGGCCAGAAGATCACGCGAGTGGCTTGTGGGTCTTCACACAGTGTGGCATGGACTACTGTTGATGTGGCAACACCCTCTGTCCATGAGCCTGTCCTCTTTCAGACTGCAAGAGACCCTTTAGGTGCTTCCTATTTAGGTAACGCAAAATTGTTTTTAGCATGAGATCCTTCTGTATGGTATAGCAGCATTCTAGATAGAATATTTAATAAGACCACCAGATTAGAGATTGTAGCGCTGTATTAACTGCATTCTGAACCAAGATCACAAAATAATCATGGTACTCTGATTTTTGCATTCTGGAATGAAAATTTTAAAAGGAAATATTGATGCTGATTCTTATATTATGATCAGATCCACTCTTGCAGTGCTGTATAATAATTGCTTGACATATGTAAGCACTGTGCTGGGCTACTTGGTATTTTCAACAGCTCTATTCAGGTATAATCAACAAACCATATGTATTTAAAGTGTAGTTTGCGTGTGCTTGTGAAAGCAGGCAGTCAAGGCACTTGACAGGCACTACGGTCAAGATCAGTGAACACAGATCTATTCTTTGTGTCCCTTCTCAGGTTCCCTTCCTCCCACAACCATTGGCTTGTCTTCTGACACTATTTATAGGTTTGCATTTTTTAGAGTTTTATATAAATGGAATCATACAGTATATACTTTTCAAATCTCACTTTTTTCATTCAGCATACTTATTTTGAGATTCATCCATGTTGCATGTATCAGTAATTCATTCCTTTTTATTGTTGAGTAATATTTCACTTATGGATATACTGTAATTAGTTATTTGTCACCTGTGGTGACCTCCTCCGTATTTTTGTCTATACTTGGTTTGGTGAGTCTTTATAATTTTAGCCTAGGTTTGTGTAGATATGTAGTGATATCTCATTGTTTTTTTACTTGGCATTTCACTAATGACTAATGATGTTGAACATCATGTTTATTTACTATCCAAATAGGTGTTTTGTTGTGGTGTCTATTCCTATCTTTTGTGTATAGTTAAAATTAGGTTGTTTTCTTATGATTGAGTTTTGAATGTTCTTTACATATTCTGGATCCAAGTCTTTTGTTAGATAAGTGACTCACATATTTTCTTGCAGTATGGCTTATCTTCTCATTCTCTTCACAGGTGAATTTTAAAAAGCAGAGATTTTTAATTTTGATAAAAACCAGTTGATTCATTTTTTTTAAATGGATCATACTTTGGGTGTTATATCTAAAAAAACCTTTGTGTACTCAAGGTCATAAGATTCATTTCCTATGTTTTCTTATGTAAGTTCTGTAGTTGTAGATATTTAGGTCTATGCTTGATCTTGAGTTAAATTTTATATATTGTATGAGATGTGCATTGAAATTCTCTTTTGGAGGCATGTGTGTGAATATCCAGTTGTTTCAGTTGCATTTATTGAAAATGTTCTTTCTCTGTTGAATTGCCTTTTGCACCTTGTCAAAAATCCAATTGTCTCTGTATGTGTGGATCTATTTGTGGGTGCTCAGTTTTGTTTTGTTGACTTATTTTTGTATTTTGATTCCAATACCACATTATTTTGATTCCTATAACTTTATAAAAGACCCACATTCAAGCTGTGGTAATTCTTTAGCTTTGTTCTTTCTCAGATGCTGTTTTGAATATTGGAATCATTTTGTCAGTTTTTATAAAATAGCCTGTTTGGGATTTTGATTGAATTGACTATGAATCAGTTTGGACATCTTCATAATACTGAATCTTACAATCCATGGACATAGCATTTCTTTCCATTTTTAAGGTCTTTAATTTTTCTCAGCAATATTTTATAGTTTCACTTTATAAGTCATGTGTATCGTTGTCATATTTATCCCTGAATATTGTATATTGTTTATTGTTATAAATGATATTTGAAAATTATTTTTGTTACTTGGGTAGTATCTAGAAAGACTCAAGTTGGTACTTTCTAGTATGTAGAAATACAGTTGATTTTTTAAGCAACTTCATCTTTCTTTATTCTAATAGAAATGTATTTTTTCTCCTCTGTCACTCATGAGGGGACATTCAGTCTCCAGCACCATCGGCTTTTATAATTATCTGAAATGTAGTCTTCTGACTTCACCATCTATTAGCTGTATAAACCGGGGCAAGATCGCAAGCCTTCCTGTGTGCTGTTTCCTTCTCTGAGGTAGTTGAAACTGGGGCTTGACTGCAGTCTTGTCGTCTCCAGTTTATATTAATCAGGGGTTCCTTGTGAGTCTGCTTAACTTAGAGCTCTTTTTCCGTCACATTATGTGTGTTACATTTTGATACTGTGCTTTCCCATCAGCCCAATACTCTGGAGAGTCATCCATGTTGTTGCATGTTTCGGTAATTCAGCCCTTTTATCACTGATTACTCTTCCATGGTTTTAACTATTCATACACTGAAGGACATTTGGATTATTTGTAGTTTTAGGCTATTACAAATAAAACCTGCACGAATATTTATATAAAGATGTTGAGCCTGTCTTCCATATCTGGGATAAACCCCCTTGGTTTTGCAGCTGTTTTATTTTTGTTCAGTTTTCTCTGTTGTTTATCTGCTTTTAGCTGTCTGTTCTCATCTTCATGAGTTCTTTATGTTGATTTTGCTATTTTTTGTCTACTTTCTTGATCACCTCATTGATTTGAGACCTTTTGTTTTTCCTAATGTAAACTTTTAGTACTATAAATTTTTCTCTCAGCACTGCTTTAGCTATAGCTCACAAATTTTGATATGTTGAATTTTCTTTCTCATTCCCTTTTGTGTATTTTAAAAATTCCCTTTGTTTTGACTTACAAGTTATTCTTTTGTACTTTGTTAGATTCAGTTTGCTAAAAAAAAAAGTTAAGAACTTTACCTCTTTGTTCATGATAGATAGTGGCCTGTACTTCTCTAATAATGTCTCTGTCTGGTTTTGGTATCAGAGTCAGGGTAATGCTGACCTCATAGAATGAAGTGGTAAGTGATCCCTTCCTTTCATTTTCCTTTTAAATTTGTGTATACTCTTTCAATGGAATTCATTAATGAAGCCATCTGGGCCTAGTGTTTTCTTTGTGGGGTTTCTTTCTGCTTTTTAACCACATATTTAATGTATCCTTTAATGGATACAAGGTTATCTCTTTCTTTTCTAGTAAGATTTATGTCTTTGATGGAAGTTGTCCTTTCACCTAAGTTGTTAAATTTATTGGTAGTGTTGGCTTATTTTAATATGTTGGCTTATTAAATATTTAATATTTTAAATATTTTAATATTTGGGGAATCTGTAGTGATGCCATTTCTTTCATTCCTTGTTTATATTGGTAACTATATCTTCTCTTTCCAGTTCGTCTAGAGGTTTATCAATTTTACTAATTTTTTTCAAAGTGCAAATTTATAGTTTTCTTGATTTTTCTGTGTTGTTTTTCTGTTTTCTGTTTCACTGGTGTCTGCTCTAATCCTAATTTGTTTCTTTTCCTTTTGTTTTTATTTGTTCTGATTTCTTATTTTAGAAGCTTAGGTCATTGATTTAGGATCTTCTTTCTTTTCATATGCAGCCATTTACTTTACTCTCCTTATTTGACTTTGTCAAGTATCCTCTTTATCCCTTTGCTTTCAAGGTTATTGTTTTTAAAATCTAATTTGTCCCATAATTGATATAGCCACTCCAGTTTTCTTTTGATCAGTGCTATATAGTATATAAACCATGCTATTCCATGCACTGTGACATACTGTATCTTTTTCATCCTTTTCCTTTTAACCTATTGTGTCTTTATATTAAAAGAAGCTTCCTTGGGGTGCTTGGGAGGCTCAGTCAGTTAAACATCCAACTTCAGCTAAGGTCATGATCTCACGGTTGATGGATGCGAGCACCCTGTATCTCTCTCTCTGCCCCTCCTCCACTCATGCTCTGTCCCTCTGTCTCTCTCTCTCTAAAAAACAAAATAAATTTTAAAAAAATTTTAATGTTTATTTTTGAGAGAGACAGAAACACAGTGCAAGTAGGAGAGGGGCAGAGAGAGAGGGAGACACAGAATCCGAAGCAGGCTCCAGGCTCCAAACTGTTAGCACAGAGCCCCACAGGGTTTCGAACAATTTGATTACAATGTACCTTGGTATAGTTATCTTCCTGGTTCTTGTGCTTGTGCTTCTTGATCTTTGGGTTTATAATTTTCACCAATCTGGAAATTTTTCAGTCACTATTTCTTCAAAAAAATTTCTTTTCTGTACCTTTCTCTTTCTCCTCTTTGGGAACTCTGGTTCTCTATATATTAGGTCTCTTGAAGTTGTCCCACAGGTAATTGCTGTTCTGTTCATTTTTTGCTTTCTTTTCTCCTCAGTTTCATTTTGCATAGCTTCCATTGCTGTGTCTTCAAATTCACTACTCTTCCTTTTCTAATGTGCTATTAACATCACCAAACTATCTTGATCTCAGACATTGTAGTTTCCTCTCTAGAAATTTGGTTTGAGTATTTTTATATCTTCCATATTTCCATTTCCCCTTTTGAACATACATAATATAGATATAATAAGTGTTTTAATTTCCATGTCTGTTGGCTCTGACATCTGTGTCAATTCTGGGTTGTTTAGATTCATTGATTTTTCTTATTATTTATGAATTGGGTAACATTTTCCTGTCTTCCTGCCTACCTGGTAACTTTTAGTTAGATGCTATACATTGTGAGTTTTACTCTGGATGTTGCTAGAGATTTTTTATGTCTGTAAATCTTCCTGAGCTTAAATACAGTTAAGCTACTCTGAAGCATTTTGCTCCTTTTGGGTCTTGGTTTTGAATTTGTTTAGTGGCCTCAGACCTCTTATTAGTCTGAGACTGATTGTCTCCACCACTGAAACAAGATCCTGCTGAGTACTCTATTTATTTATTTATTTATTTATTTATTTATTTGTTACAAATAGTTTATTGTCAAATTAGTTTCCATATAACACCCAGTGCGAGTACTCTATTTAGTGCCCAGTGAATCATGAGCTCTTCCTGTCTGGCTGATGGGAGCAAGTGCTATGCTTGTCCCTCTACATTCTTCTGGCCTGTGTGCTGGGCCTCCAGTCCTTTCATGTAGTTCTTTCTTTGGCTTTAGGAAGTTTCCTTTTATGTAGGCACCCATCGCCTTTTGCTTCATCCTCAGCTGAGGTGAGTGAGGCTACCTACACAACTCCAGAGCACTGTCTGGGCAGCTCTCTCTNACCATCAGGTCCAGGGCTCTTATTTGTTGGGAGATTTTTGATTACTGATTCGATTTCTTCACTCGTTATGGGTCTGTTCAGGTTTTCTATTTCTTCCCGTGTGAATTTTGGTAGTGAGTGTGTGTTTAAGAATTTGCCCATTTCTTCTAAGTTGTCCAATTTGTTGGCATATAATTTTTCATAGTATTCCCTGATAATTGCTTGTATTTTGCCTTCTTAACTAACATAGACCATTGGTATCCACCTGTGGATACTTTTACACTTATCCCTTGGCTAAGGCTTGTGAACTCTTTACGCTGTGATGAGCTGGGACATGTGTCCAGTAAGACTATTATTGGTGAACATCTTGTCTTCTGTCCATTGTTTTGTATTATTTTTTGTTTTGCATTTCGATGGTAAGTAAATGCAGGTAGTTATTGTATTTTCATACCACATATATATGTTGTTATAAATGCATTAGCAAAAATCTCCATTCTTTTCTGCAGTTATAACAAAGCTTTGATGAAAATAGCTTCTTTATAGAAGTATAGATAGATAGGTTGTTTGTTGTTGTTTTTGATTTTGTTTTTATTCTGGGAGACCATTAATGAACAGAACTTGATCTGTAAAATAGCAAAATGCTGATTGCAGTATGTTTTAGAATTACACTGAAAGGTCAAATAGGAATAGAGCAAATTCTGATCTTTAAATTGAACCCACATTTTATTTTCCTTTTTCAGGTGTGCCTTCAGATGCTGATTCTTCTGCTGCCAGTAATAAAATTAGTGGTGCAAATAATTCTAAGCCAAATCGCCCTTCTCTTGCCAAGATTCTTCTGTCATTGGATGGAAATCTGGCCAAACAGCAGGCCTTATCTCATATACTTACAGCATTGCAAATCATGTATGCCAGGTAGGCTTGTTGGCTAACTTTTGAAATCTTGCAGCTATGTAAACTTTGGGTTTTCATATATTTGTTTGATCCTATGTCTAGGAGAATGTTGTGGTGTTATCTTTAAATACTATGAGTTCATATGCCCTTAGATAGTGAATGATGGTATCTTTGTGCATTCTTTAATGGGGGTTGAAACATGAATCAGAAATCCAAACTTAAAAACATTTTTGTTATTCTTTATGGCCAGTAAACTTTAAGCATTACTGTTTGAGGGATGAAATTGATACAAATTGATACATATTGATATGAAGATACAGTAATGTATAAGACGTCTGGTCATCTTCACTCAAACATTTGATAAGGTAGAGTTTTGATAATACCATCTTTCCAAATTTTGCTGCTATTTTCTCAGTCTTCTTAGTAAGTTGCCCATCTATCACGGTTGTGGACCTGATGAGTAGAAATAAGTTACATAGAAAAATTAATTTCAGATGAAAGTCCAACTCTTTCATTGAGAAGATGTTTAGTCTTTGCAGCTTTGTGTGAGGCACCCTTGGTAACCACTCTCAGTAAACAAAAAAGTATCCTCAACCTCTAACAATAACCCTAGAAGATTTCTCAGGGAAATCTGGGGGTTTATTCTTACCTGATTTTTATGTTTGGTATTTTTTCACTTATCATCATAGTGGTCATTCAAATAAATAGATCTTAAGTAAACTTTGTAGCTTTTAGCTGATGAATATTAGTTCATTATTTTCCCAAAACTCCTTTATGTGTATCCGATTATAATGAGGGCACCATTCAGTAAGGGCTTGTCCCCACTCCTGACTCTTCTGTCCTGCAGTGGTGAAGGGCAGTTCACCACAGGCCTGGCTTTCTCTCCTGACAGAGACGCGGTGGTCGGGGCCCTCATGCCGGCTGGCATGATTGCCCCAGTGGAGTGTCCCTCATTCTCCTCCTCGGCACCTCCTTCTGATGTGTCTGCTATGGCCAGTCCTGTGAATGGAGAGGAATGTATACTGGCTATTGGTATTGAAGACAGATTGAGTCCAAATCCATGGCAAGAAAAGAGAGGAGAGGTAAAAATAAATAGTAAAGCAATAAAGCAACATTAGATCAAAAAGGAAATGGTAGCTGCTTTGTGTCTAGAAAAGTATAAGTCATTCTTCCACTAAGAGTGCTTTTGTGCCTACACCTGTGATTTTTGGCTTGGATTAGAAAATATTTTATTTAAAAAGGATCTTTTTAGTGCTTAAATAGAAATTTATTCTTTTAAAAAGTTGCTAAATGCAAATCCATAGTCCTTTATCTGCAGTTCTGACACCTTAAAGCTATTTTGGGGAAAAACCCAACTTGAATAGATGTGAGCTCATATTAATCTTCATGTGACCATTGTGAATATTAATAGGTTTTCATGGGAGTATGAATGTGCTTAACTTTGCAGGGTTGCTGTGTATCTCCTGGAGCTGGTGATGTAGCACCTTGCTAACCTCTATAGCATCTTGGGCTTCCAGATGACCCAAGGTGTTTGAGGTCAGGCTACTTTTGTGGAAAGTGTGCCATGTTGCTGAATTTTTCCTTTCCTTGTATACTTTTTAAACTAGATGATCTCTTCTGAGGATGCTGTGACCCCCTCTGCAGTGACCCCATCTGCTTCCTCAGCTTCTTCTAGACCATTTATCCCAGTGACGGATGACCCAGGAGCTGCCAGCATCATTGCAGAAACTATGACAAAAACCAAAGAGGTCAAGGGGTTTTCTTCTTTAACATTTTATTTGGAATAATCTTAAATGTACACAAAAGTTGGAAAAGTAGTACATAGAAATACAACACATTATACTTCCATATGCCATTCACATAGGTTCTCCAGTTGTTGGCATTTCTGAACCATTGGTGGGGAGCTGTAAGGCACAGTCCCCATACATCCTTACGGGTTTAGTGTATATTTCCTGAGTGCCAGGGCATTAACATTAATCCAGAATTACTTTCTAATCCATAATCAGATTTTTGCTCATTGTCCTAATAGTATCCTTTATAGGTCTAGAACCCAACTCAGGGTTGTGTGTTGCTGCTATTTTCTCAGTCTTCTTAGTAAGTTGCCCATCTATCACGGTTGTGGACCTGATGAGTAGAAATAAGTTACATAGAAAAATTAATTTCAGATGAAAGTCCAACTCTTTCATTGAGAAGATATTTAGTCTTTGCAGCTTTGTGTTGTCTCTTTCGTACTCAATATGGAAAGTCCTTTATTTTGACTTAAATACCACAGGAAGGATGTAGAGTTCTTTTGATTGCATCCTACTGGGATATGTGCATTGTTGATTCACTGCATTACTGGTGATGTTAATTCTTCTTGCTTGGTTAAGAAGTGTCTGCCAGGTCTCTCTACCAGAAGTTAGTAAGAGTTTATTAATAAGTATTCATGGGGAGATACTTGGAGACTGTAAATACCTTGTTCCTTGTATTTTTACTCACTAGTTTTTAGTATCTGTTGATGATTCTTGCTGAATCCATTATTACTGTAGTAGTCGTCAAATGGTGATTTTTCAGATTTCGTCATTCCTTTTGGAAAATAATTGTTGCTGTTCTTCTATGAGAAGTTCCCTTCTCATTGTCTGTCTGTCTATCTATCTATGATGGTATAAAGTAGGATGAGATCCTACTTTTTTTTTTTAATTTTTTTTTTTGTTGTTTTTTTGTTTTTTTTGAGAGAGAGAATGAGAGAGACAGCATGAGCAGGGGAGGGTCAGAGAGAGAGGGAGACACAGAATCCAGAGACAGTCTCCAGACTCTGAGTTAGCTGTCAGCACAGAGCCTGATGTAGGGCTCGAACCCACGAACCATGAGATCACGACCTGAGCCGTAGTCAGATGCCCAACTGACTGAGCCACCCAGGCTCCACCGGTGGGATCCTACTTTACTCAAATAATCACGTACATTGCTATCCTCATTTGACACCCAAATTGTCCTAGACTTGGCCCTTGAGCCTTTTATGGCTAATTCATTTGTCCTGACATGTCCCCATAATTTTTTGAGCACTTCCTTACTTTTTGGCACATCAGTGTGTTCTGCACTTATCTTTCATTTGCTCTGCTCCTGCTCTGGAATCATCCATTTCTCCAAGGATCCCTGGTTCCTTTTAGTGGATCATAGAATTTAGAAACAAGATCTGGAAACTTGGTAAATTGATTTCTATTGGATGTTCATGGTTTACACCTTCTCAGCAAACATGTGTGCATCTGAGCATTTTTTTTCTCCTTCAGCATCTTATCTTTATAATAAACACTGAGGAACGCCTGGGTGACTCAGTCAGTTAAGCATTCCATTCTTGATTTCAGCTCAGGTCATGGTCTTGCAGTTAATGAGATCGAGCCCCATGTCAGACTCTGTGATGGCACCTTGGAGCCTGCTGGGGATTCTGTCTCTCCCTCTCTCTGCCTCTCCTTCACTTGCACGCACTTACGCATTCTCTCTCTCAAAATAAGTAAACAACAACAACAAAACCCCAGCAAAACCATGACTAGTTCAAACCACTGTTTTCAGCTTATAATAAACTAACCAAAAAACTATTTTCAGTTTCAGTCGAACACACAGGGTTTATCTTTGCTCCTCCCCTGTTTATTTTGTTTTGTTTTCTTTTTGTTCTGTCCCTACTTTTGAACTATATAATCCTTTCATTTGTTGCTGGATTAATTTGCTATTTTTTGAGTGTTTTTATACTTGTCTTCATAAAGGATACTACTGATCTGTAGTTTTCTTATGAAAACTTATGCCTGGTTTGTGTATCTGAGTAATGCCAGCCTTAATAGAATGTGCTAGTGTTTTTATTTTCTTGTTTTGTTTTTTTTAAAGAATAGTTTGAAGGGTCAGTGTTAGTTATTCTTTAACCATTTTGTAAAATTTTATCTGTCCTTTTAACATGTTCTCAAAATTTTTTGAGTGTTGCCTTGCTTTCTGGCACAGTACACTGTTCTAGGCTCAATGAAATGATTTATCCTCCAGCCCAGAAATCAAATGTTTCTCTAGGAAGTCTTGGTTCTGTTTAGTGGAGAATAGTATTTGGAAGGCAAGATCTGGGCCTTCAGAAAGTGAGAAACCTGATTCTGTTATTGGCAGTTTACTTACTCCCTCTTAAATAGCCAGCCTCCCATCTTGGCTACCACACCTGCCTCACATGGATACCCCCCATTCTCTGCACAGCTTCTGACACTCAAAACCAGTTTGACTTCTACAGGGATGACTTCTCAACTGCTTGAGTTGTGACCTCTCCTCATCTCCCAAGCTGGCTTGCCAAAGCAGGACCCCTTCTGCATTGCATGGCTTTGTCACACCAGCCACCCCCATATGTGGACACCCTCCTCAGCCCACTTAGGTGCCCTCTATGCTGGGCCATCTTACCCTGCTCACACTCTCTCCCTTGCCAGCATACCCGCTTTGGGGACAAACATGCATTCTTTTTTTTTTACGTTTTTGTTTAAATTCCAGTTAGTTAATAGTATAATATTAGTTTCAGGTATAAGTGATAGTGATTCAACATTTCCGCACAACACCTGGTGCTCATCAAACAAGTGTAATCCTTGATTTATTATGCTATTACTACCGGCAAAAAATATGTCCTATTGGAAATTATTCATAACCATCTGTGGTAATTAAAAAATTGCCATTTATAAATTAGGTGTCTAGACTCAACTTCTCATACTTCACAATCTCCTAGGATGAGGGTTTAATGCAGAAATCCTGAATTATATAAAATTTTTGCTTTTAGGTAGAAGAGGGATTTCTTTCCTACCAGTTTATTTAGGAGACATCGGTATTATCCAGATTATACCCTATTTTCCTATCATTTCAGTTTTGGTTTGATTCATAAATTATGGGAAAATAATTTTCATATTAGTATTGTTAGTATTAATCACGTTAATATATTCCACTGAATGCTTTCACTGGTCTTCAGTGAGTGAGATTGTGGAATGTCATCATTTCTGATGAACTTCACTTAATGATTCTCTGTGTCTCCATGCAAAGGAGCAAGGTCCATTTCTTTAAAGGGAGAAACTTTTCCTAGCTCAGAGAGGTATGGTGTCCAGGGCCTAAGTCAATAGAATTTGCACATTGGATGTGTCATATTCCCCTTAAGTTTCCCTTTGTGGGGCTTGTGCTTCCTCTATCTCATTTCTTTTTCTAGAAAGAGTTGGTACTGGTTTTGCTGATATCCAGAGAGTAGGAGAGAAGAGGAGAGGCACATCTGGGATCTTGTTCTTTCTCTGATGAGCTAGACTCTGCCTGGGGAACTAGAAGGTCCTGTCTTGTCCCCCATTCAGCACAGGGTCTCAGTGATTCCCATTCCTTCTACATTCAAAAGCTGTGGGATTTCCTACCTCTGATGGCTCCTTGTTTGTTTCTATAAGTCCAACCCCCAAGAGGCTCTTAGGTGTTAGATAGCAGGCTGTGAAGTAGCAGTCCTGGATGGGACATCTTCACAAGGTCAGAGGGCAGGTAAAGATGCTGCCACAGGCAAATAAGTGGCTCCGTTCCCCTGCTACAGGGGAGGGGGAGGTAAATGATGACAGGTGTGGTATGTTCTAGCTGAAATACTGTGAATGAGAAGTAAAAGGAGAATATTTTCATTTTCAAAGAACCCAAGGAAAAAGAGATTATTGATAATGTGTTACATGCCAGCAACAAGTCACTTTAAAGTGATTTAGAGATTCTAGGATAGAATTATATAGGGGATGTAGGCAAAATATGTAAAAGTACAAATTTAATTGATAGAAAATTCCTAAGCATATCTTATGAATGGGGTGGGGGCAAATTGTATCTGGTGTGACTTCATTCCAAGCCGTCCACCTGTGATACGAACTCGGTCACAGTATAAATTGTCATGTACTTATAGTTTATGTATGCCATTTCACAGATATTACCAGCATTTTGTAAAACAGTTAATTGGTCTTGAAAGTGTAGTACGTGGTAGTGGAAATTTTAGAGGTCTGTCCTTTTTTAACCTGGCATTTCATGGTCTTAAAGTCCTCATAAAGTCCCTGTTCATCATCAGTAGTAGTTGTGTATCCTTTAGGTTTATAGGTAAACTGATGACTGTTTTGTAATGTATCATTCCTCATTTGAATTGTTGGACCTTTTAGGATGTTGAAAGCCAAAATAAAGCATCAGGCCCAGAACCTCAGTCCTTGGATGAATTCACCAGTCTGCTGGTTGCAGATGACACTCGCGTCATGGTAGACTTGCTGAAGTTGTCCGTGTGCAGCCGGGCAGGGGACAAGGGCAGAGACGTGCTGTCAGCTGTGCTGTCTGGCATGGGTACCGCATACCCACAGGTGAGTCATGTGATGGGTGTCATGGGCTCCTCTCTGAGGGATATGCTCCTGTTGACATCACACCTTCTCTCATTCTTTATTTTATTCTAGCAGACAGCAGTTTAGAAGGACCCCTCGTAAACAAGCCCTTTCTGTCATGTGTGCTGTAATTGTCCTTATTGTGCCTTCTGACATCATTTTGGTATTTTTTGCCATTTAGAAATTTCCAATTTTTATGAAGTTGGACCATCCAGTTTTTTTCATTGATGGCTTCTGGATTTTGTATTATTGCTGAAAAAATGCTTACCTACATAACATTATTTAAAGAAAATCTCCCAAGTGTCTTCTAATTATTTTTAGGATTTCATCTATTATATTTACATTTTTGATCTATCTGGAATTTATCTTGATATAAGGGATAAAGTGGGGATCCAACTTTATTTTTGCCTAGATGGCAAACTTGTTGTCTCACAACCATTTATTGAATAATCCATCCTTTTCCCAATGATTTGAAAACCATTTTAATCATATTTTAAATTCCTGTATATATTTGGGTCCATTAGTGGACTCTTCTGTTCCATTAACCTTTTATTGTCTAATACCACAGTGATTTAACTACTATGCTTTAAAATAGCTTTAATAGCTGGTAACATAGGGTTCAAAGGATTTTCTACTGTGGTGGCTAGCTGAGCCATCCGGTATAGTGGCTTCTAGTCACAGGTACCTGTTGACCACTTGACAACTAGTGAAGTTGTCATTTTATTTAGCTTTAACAAATTTAAATTTGTATAGCCACATGTGGCTAGTTTAGGGTATAAAGTCAGTATCATATCAGTACATCTTAGTAATTGGATTAATCAGTCCTAAAACTTTTTGGCTTCCTAAAGACTCTTATTTATCAATGGCCTTCTTCTGCCTTTTCAGAACTGGCCACGTCAAGGAGTCTGATGCCGTGTGCTCTGTACAGAAATGTACCTGTGTTTCTCTGGGCCCCATATCACTGCTGCCCAAATGAGAAAGTACTTAAGTATGGTTAAGTGGTCTTGAAAACATAGTAAATGATTTGGTAGTTAATAAATTAAATGGTTTGGGGCTTGTTATTTCTTAATCATATTCAGGAAGAACAGGAGGTAGGTTTCCTACTTTCTAGTTTTTCAAGGCAAGGTACTTGGCATAATTCTGAGAGACTGAATGAAGATGAATTGCCACAAGCAAAAGCTTTTTTTTGTTTTCGTTTTTGTTTTTTACAAGTTTATTGCATTTGTGAGAGGAAAGGATATGAATGAGGATATGAATGAGGACATGGATTTAAAGTCATAATGCCCAGCATTTGTTACACACATACCTGCCAGGCCTGGTTCTGAGTGCATTCTCAGTATAGATGATAGGTATTCTCTGTTTACAGATGTTGAAACTGAGGCTCTGAGAGGTTGTCCACTGGCTCATGGACACTCAGGTTGCTGGTGGTTGGGAGAAATGGGGGAAGTGCTCTTAGGGCAGAGCCACATTTGTGATGCCTGTGTCACCCTCTTCTTGTTGACCTCTCCTGGGAGTATGATGGGATTTTCAGAGCAAGATTGTGAAGTCCAGAAAATGCCTGGTAGACTGTGTGTTAGCTGTTTGATGATACCAAAATGTGTGTCTTGGTGACGCACACCAGGTTTAAGGGGAAACAGAAGCAAAGATAGGATTGTCTTCAGACTATCCTGGCCAGGGGCAAGACACTAGTCCTATGTCACCCTAATCTAATATTTGGGACTCTTAAAAGAGAGATGTTTGAATTTTTAGTCCTATTACCTAGATAGCAGTGATATTAGTTTGTCATTAATAAAACTATTTACTAAGCTAATCTGTTTATCTACATATGAGGAAAAATAGAGGAGAAAAATCATTTATTCCTGAAAAGTATGGAACAGAATAATTTTTTCCCTAAATTTAAAAAATTTGTAGGTTCTTACTGCTACAATAATATACTCTTATTTATTTTTAAAAATAGAAATCAAAGAGTTTATTATCACCACTGTTTACCACTTCAGTGGTGTGAAGCGGTAAAATTTTTAAATGAAATAAGGACTGGGATACCTGGGTAGCTCAGTCGGTTAAGCATCTGACTCTAGATTGGCTCAGGTCATGATCTCATGGTTCACAAGTTTGAACCCCACCATCAGTCTCTATGCTAACAGTGGGAACCTACTTGGGATTCTCTCTCTCACCCTCTCTCTCTGCCTCTCCTCTGTGAGTGTTCTCTCTCTCTCAAAATAAATAAATAAGTTTTTAAAAAATGAAATAAGGACATTATGGATTGTTGAGGGAAGATGGTATCAGCGCTGACCCTTTATGTCCTGGGTCAGAAGAAATCCCACTTAGGTTTGTGTTTGTAGCTACTCATTTCAGGTACTATACTGCTGTTTGGTCTGGGTGGCTTAATCGTTCTTCTCTATTTCTGCCCCCTCCTGCTTGACCCCCAGTGACCTCTAGGATTTTGGTCATTTTTATCACCTTCTGCTCCTTCCCTTGATATTTTTTTCCTGAGGCAGACTTTTTGTCACTAGGAAGTAATCTTGCCTTGGTATAAAAAACTGTTGTGATCACAGGTTTATCATTTGGCACATATTGAATGTTTTGTGTATGTTAGGCAGTTCCCAGCTACTTAAAAGCTTCACCGCACCTCTGTGAGGTCTATACTGTCTTGATTTTATAGGCGAGGGAACCAAGCCCTGACTTAAACTAGATTTATCAAATTCTGAAGTCCTGTTCTGGTGACCTGATCTGTGTCCCTCTTTCCTCCCCCAGGTGGCAGATATGTTGCTGGAGCTCTGTGTCACTGAGTTGGAGGATGTGGCCACAGACTCACAGAGTGGTCGCTTGTCTTCTCAGCCTGTGGTGGTGGAGAGTAGCCATCCCTACACAGACGACACTTCCTCCAGTGGCACAGTGAAGATACCAGGTACTCAGTACTGGCCCAGGGGGAGGACGATAGAAGGATCTCTGCCTGTAGAACAGCTTCATTTCTGTAACTGCATCAGAAGTAACCATTACCATTTTATAGAAAAGAAGCTACAAAATTGCTTTAAAATTATTCCCCCACTTTCTATTTTTTTATTTTTATTTTTTTTAAATATTTTTATTTATTTCTAGGAGAGAAAGAGAGAGACAGTGTGAGCAGGGGAGGGTCAGAGAGGGAGACACAGACTCTGAAATAGGCTCCAGGCTCTGAGCTGGCAGTCAGCACAGAGCCTGACGCGGGGTTCGAACCCACGAACCACGAGATCATGACCTAAGCGAAAGTCAGACGCTTAACCGACTAAGCCACCCAGGTGCCCCTCCCCCACTTTTTAAAAAATACTTTTTTTCCCCCAGAATAAACATGATACAGAAAACCATGCAGAATACATGTTTAGCTTAATGATTATCAGGTGTGGTTTGCCTTAATCACCAAAACTCAGATCTAGAAGAAGTCCTGTGCCAATTTCTAGAAACTTCTGTGTCCTCATTAAAGTGATTGCTGTTTTGACTTGGAGATAATGCTGACTTGTATTTCTGGGCAATTTCTGTTATCCAGGCATACATCCACTTCTTAAGTCTCTAATTAATAGTTTCTATCTTTTAAGTTTCTTATTCTAACTTTAGATTTTTCCTTGGTTTTCTTTTTTCCTTTTTTTTTTTTTTTAAACCAATCTACGTATTGAGGAATCTTGGCTTTTGACCCATTAGGCTTCCCTGCAGCCTGGATAGCCTGCTGCACTTCAGCCTATTCTTCATCCTTGTCTTTCTGCAAATTTGTTCTGATTCAGAGTTCCAAGTAGTTCAGCCCCTTTGGCAAGACCATTGGTAGTTGTGTCCCTGTGCTTTATGTGATGTCAGCACCTACTGATGCTCAGAGCTTGAGGCCATTAATCCATTGGGAGGGTTGCAAAAACGGTGCTATTCTAATTGTTCCACTTCTTTTCCTATTTATTAGCTGGAATACTTTATAAAGAGATATTTTCCCTCATCCTTTAGTTGGTATCCAGGGGTGCTGTTTGCATAAGCAAGACAGGATTAAATGCTTGAATTTTTCTTCTATTTATATTTTTAAGAGGATGAATTGATTGCCTATCATTCTTTGATAGGTTTTTTAGAGGTTTTTTTTTTCTTTTATATGGTGGTGAACTCATGGATTTAAACGTATATGTTTATGATGGGCTTTAATCCCTTGTGACTATTATTCTATTGAAGCTCAAATTATCCCATCTCTAGACATCAGGAACCTCTTCACTTTGTTCCAGAATGACATTGGTGATCCATTGATCACCTCCATGCAGTCTGGTATGATAAGATGCTTTAGGTTTGTCATATAGTTTCTGTCCCCCACCTGGAATCTTCCTTGGTGTCTTTTAGTGGAGAAGGCATTTTAGATTACTGGGCTGTCCTTGTTTCTAGACCTTTTCAGTAGACAGAGGTAGGATGAATGGTTGGGCAGTCCCCTGACCTCTTTTTTAGTTCATACTGATACATTGGATTCAAATTCAGAACTGTAGGGTTTCTGTTAACCTCTTACGTTACCTCTGTATTTTCTTCTATACTGAAACTCTTGGTTAGATAGGGGATGACAGAATTATAAGATCTCACAATTATTCATTTGCTTTATTTCACAGTACAGAAACTAGGGACTAAGGATACAAATCTAATATAAATAAACATGTTTGTTTCGCTTATTCTCTCTTCCTTCTCCCAACTTTATTAAAATGTTATTATACTGTATCTACCAGAGCATAATAACCATTATATACCATACTTCTATTTAATCTTCATTTAGTCTTATTCTTACTCTGTTTAATGCTCACTTCTAATCCTTTACTTTCTCTTTTTAAAATGTTTATTCATTTGGAGAGAGAGAAAGAGTGAGAAAGAGGAGGGAGGAAATCCCAAGCAGGCTCTGTGCTGTCAGCTCAGAGCACATCATGGGGCTCAATCTCCTGAACAATACCATGACCTGAGCCGAAATCAAGAGTTGGTCACTCAACTGACTGAGCCATCCAGGGACCCTATCTCTTTTTTCTTTATGACTGTCTGAAGCTCACTCTCTAGTCAGTTCTTCAGCAGGGCTCAGGATAGCAGCCCTGGAATTGGCTTGTCCATGACAGTTTGTGCTCAACCTTGAAAGTTAGGTTTTCTTTCAATTTTTGGATCCCATATTCTTCCTCTGTGAAAGTATGATGGTGATAATCTGTTTTTCCACTTATATGTTGTGCTTTGTTTCAGTAATTTTACTAGAATATATTTTCATAATGGTTATTATATAGGTAATATTCACAGATAGGTGATATGTTCCTTTAAAATGCAGTTTTAGGTCTTTTCTCTCTATAACAGTTTGTACTGTTTGCATCCCTTAGCCCTCTTTTGTGGACACATGATCATCATTGTGTGTTGGATACCTTTTAGAGTCCATGTTAACTATCGTCTCTTTCAAACACTTTGTACCTTTTTCTTTTTCTTCCTTTCCTCCTTCTGTTTGTGTTAAAGCACCATCTATTGTGTTCATTTGTTCCTTTGCCCTTTTCTAATTTAGTCTATATTTTATAAATTTTTTTTACTGAATTTAATATTTAAATTTAATATTTTGGTTGTCCTAATTTTAACTTCTGTTGTTTCTTTCATATCTTGTTTGATTCTGTTACTTTTTTAAAACTTCTTTGGAAATAATAAGCCTAAGTGTCCATCAACATACGAATGGATCAAGAAGATGTGGTTTATCTATACGATGAAATACTACATGGCAATGAGAAAGAATGAAATCTGGCCATGTGTAGCAACATGGATGGGCCTTGAGGGTGTTATGCTGAGTGAAATAAGTCAGGCAAAGAAGGACAAATACCATATGTTTGCACGTATAGGAGGATGAGGAGGAGCTTAACGGAGGACCATGGGGGAGAAGAAGGGGGAAATAGTGGGAGAGAGGGAGAGAGGCAAACCATGAGAGACTTTTGAATGCTGAGAACAAACTGAAGACTGATGGGTGTAGGGGGAGGAGGGGGAAGATGGGCATGGAGGAGAGCACTTGTGGGGATGAGCATTGGATGTTATATGGAAACCAACTTGACAATAAACTATTTGTTAAAAAAAAAATGTACCCAGAAAATAAACTAGAAGTATCATGAAAAAAAAATAAATAAAATAAAAAATAAAACTTCTTTGAAAATAATAGAGTACAGTTTTGACCTTTTTTGTGGGCACATAATTCTGACCTGTTTCATCAGAGGGATGTTATTCTGTATCTTACTTTCTCTTTCCTAATAATAACTTTGTATTGAATTTGACCTTGATACTTTTATCTTGTTCATTTTTAGTGAAAAAAATTTTGTAACTTTTAGAAAAGTTTTCCTAACTCTAAGCTATTACTCTTTCATGATAGAAAATTTTTTTAAAACAGGTATTTCTATTGAGCATTTGCCTAACACAAAATTCTGGTGGTCCTCTTCATCTTCTGTTTTTCTCTTACTTCATACACATTCCACCAGCAAATCCTGTCATTTCTACTTTAAAAAAGGACTTAATTCCAGTGTAGTTAACAGTGTTATATTAGTTTCAGGTGTACAATAGAGTGATTCAACAATTCTTTACATCACCTGGTGCTCATCACAACATTGCAGTCCTTAATCCCCATCACCTATTTCAACTAAACCAACACACACCTCCCCTCCGGTAGCCATCAGTTTGTTTTCTGTAGGTAAGAGTCTGTTTCTTGGTTTCTCTCTCCCTCTCCTTCTCTCTTTCCCTTTGTTCCTTTGCTTTGAATGAAATCAGATGGTATTTGTCTTTCTCTGACTGACTTATTTCATTAGCATTATACTCTCTAGCTTCTTCCATGTCATTGCAAATAGCAAGATTTCATTCATTTTGATGGCTAATGAGTATTTCCCTGTGTATACATACCACATTTTTTTAATCTATTCATTGATCAGTGGATACTTGGGCTGTTTCCATATCCTCGCTAGTATAAATAATGCTGCTATGAACATTGGGGTGCAGTATCCCTTTGAATTAATATTTTTGTATTTGGGGGGTAAATACCCAGTGGTGCAATTACTGGATTATAAGGTAGTTCTATTTTTAACTTTTTAAAAAATTTTTCTTAATTTTTTAAATTTATTTCTGAGAGAGAGAGATAGCGTGAGCAGGGGAGAGGGTCAGAGAGAGGGAGACACAAATCTGAAACGGGCTCCAGGCTCTGAGCTAGCTGTCAGGACAGAGCCCGGTGTGGGGCTCGAACCCATGACCCATGAGATCATGACCTGAGCCGAAGTCGGCCGCTTAACTGACTGAGCCACCCAGGTGCCCCTATTTTTAACTTTTAAAGGAAGCTCTATACTGTTTTTCATAGTAGCTGTACTGGTTTGCATTCCCACCAGCAGGGCAAAAGGGTTCCCTTTTGTCTACATACTTGCCAACACTTGCTGTTTCTTGTGTTTTTGATTTTAGCTATTTGACAGGTGTGATGTGGTAATACCTCATTATAGTTTTGATTTGCATTTCCCTGATGATAAGTGATGTTGAGTATCCTTTCATGTGTTTGTTGGATTATCTGTATATTTTCTTTGGAGAAATGTCTATTCATATCTTCTGCACATTTTTAGTTATTTGTTTTTTTGGATGTTGAATTGCATCAATTCTTTATGTATTTTGGTCACTAACCCTTTATTAGATATGTCATCTGCAAGTATCTTCTCCTATACATGCTCTTTAGTTTTGTTGATTGTTTCCTCTGCTGTGCAGAGCTTTTTATTTTGATGAAATTCCATTAGTTTATTTTTACTTTTATTTTCCTTGCCTCAGGAGACATCTAGAAAAATGTTGCTATGGCTGATGTCAGAGACATTACTGCCTGTGCTCTCTTCTAGGATTTTTAGGGCATTAGGTCTTACATTTAGGTCTTTAATTTATTTTGAACTTATTTTTGTTTATGGTATAACAAAGTGGTCCAGTTTCATTCTTTAGCATATTGCTATCTAGTTTTCTCAACCACATTTGTTGGAGAGACTTTTTTTTTTCCCATTGCATGTTCTTTCCTGCTTGGTCAAAAATTAACTGACCGTATAACTGTGGTTTATTTCTTGGTTTTCTGTTCTCTTCTATTGATCCATTTGTCTGTTTTTATGTCAGTTCCATACTGTTTGATGACTCCATCTTGGTAATAAAACTTGAAGTCTGGAATTGTGATGCCTCCAGCTTTGTCTTTCTTTTTCAAGGTTGCTTTGAGTGTACAAAGTCTTTTGTGGTTCCATGTAGATTTTAGGATTGTGTGTTCTGGCTCTGTGAAAAATGCTGTTGGTCTTTGGATAGGGATTTCATTAAATGTGTAGGTTGCTTTGGGTAGTATAACAGTATTTATTTAACAGTATTTGTTCTTCTAATCCATGAACATGGAATGTCTTTCCATTTTTTTGTGTCTTCAATTTCTTTCATTAGTATTTTATAGTTTTAATAGTACAGCTCGTTCTCCTTTTTGGTTAGGTTTATTCCTAGGTATCTTACTATTTTGGGGGCAATTGTAAATGGGATTGTTTTCTTTAGTATCTCTTTCTTCTGCTTCATTATTAGTGTACAGAAATGCACATTAATTTTGTATCCTGCGATATAATATCTCATTGATATATAATCATGTTGATGAATTTGTGAATGTTGAACCACCCTTGCATCCCCAGAATAAGTTCCATTTTTTGTGGTGAATTTTTTTTTTAATATTATGTTGAATTTGGTTTGATAGTATTTTTTTGAGATTTTTTTGCATCAGAAATATTGGCCTGTAGTTCTCTTTTTTTATATGCTGTCTTTATCTGGTTTTGGTATCAGGGTGATACTGGATTCATAGAATGAGCTTAGAAGTTTTCCTTCCTCGCCTGTTTTTTGAAATAGTTTGAGAAGAACAGGTATTAACTCTTCTTGTTAATGTTTGGTGGAGTTCACCTGTGAAGCTGTCTAGTCCTGGATTTTTATTTATTGGGAGTTTTTTGATTACTGATTCAGTCTTCTTGCTGGTAATTGGTCTATTCAAATCTTCAATTTTTTCCTGTTTCAGGTTTGGTAGCTAATATGTTTTTAGCGATTTTTCCATTTTCTTCTAGGTTGTATAATTTTTTGGCATATGGTTTTTAATAACATTGCCTTACAATTTTATGTATTTCTGTGGTGTTGATTGTTATTTCTCCTCTTTCATTTGTCTTTTTTCTTTGATGAGTCTAGCTAGAGGTTTATCAGTTTTGTTGATCTTTTCAAGGAACTAGCTCCTAGTTTTATTGATCTGTTGTATTGGTTTTTTTAGTTGTTATATCATTTATTTCTACTTCAATATTTATTATTTTCTTCCTTCTGCTGATTTTACATTTGGTTTGTTGTTCTTTTTCTAGCTCTTGTAAATGTAAAGTTAGGTTGTGTATGTAAGATTTTTCTGTTTTCTTCATGTAGGCCTGTATTGCTATAAACTTCCCTCTTAGAACCATTTTTGTTGCATTTCAAAAGTTTTGGACCGTTTGATTCCATGTACTTTTTTTTTTCAAAGTTTATTCATTTTGAGAGAGAGAGAGAGCCAGCAGAAGCAGGGTGGGGCAGAGAGAGAGAGTGTCAGTCTCAAGCAGGCTCCATGGTGTCAGCTCAGAGCCAGATGTGGGGCCCAAACCCACAAACCATGAGTTCATGACTTGAGCTGAAATCCAGAGTCACATGCTTAACCAACTAAGCCACCTAGGCACCCCTGATTCCATGTGCTTTTTAATTTCTTCTTTGATTTCTTGGTTAACTCATTTATTTTTCAGTAGCATATTATTTACCCTCCATGTATTTGTTGTTTTTGCCGATTTTTCCTGTAGTCGATTTCTAGTTTCATAATGTTGTGATCAGAAAAGATGCATGGTATGACTTTGATTTTCTTGAATTTGTCAAAGCTTGTTTTGTGGACTACTATGTGATCTATTTTGAAGGATGTTCTGTGCCCTCCTGAAAAGAACATGTATTCTACTATTTTAGAATGGAATGTCCTGAATATGTGTGTTAAATTCATCTGGTCCAGTGTGTCATTCAAAGCCACTGTTTTCCTTATTGATTTTTCTGTTTGGATGATCTGTCCATCAGTGTAAGTGGAGTGTTAAAATCCCCTATTATTATTATGTTACTTTCAGTTAGTTTCTTTATGTTTGTTATTAACTATTTTATGTATTTCAGTATTCCTGTATTGAGTGCATAAATATTTACAACAGTTTTTGTTGGATTGTCCTCTTTATTATTATATAGTGTCCTTCTTTGTTGTTACAATCTTAGTTTTAAAATCTTATTTTCTCTGATATAAGTATTGCCACTTTGGCTTTCCTTGATATCCATTTGTATAAGTGTTTTTTCACTACCCTCACTTTCAATCTTCAGGTGTCTTTAGGTCTGAAATAAGTCTCTTGTAGGCAGCATATAGATAGGTCCTGGTTTTTTTTTTAATCCATTCTGACACCCTGGAACATTTAGTTGGAACATTATTTCATTTGTTGGAACATTTAGTCCATTTTACGTTCAAAGTGAATGTATGACAAAGTACTGATAGATATGTATTTATTGACATGTTGTTACTTGTTTTGCAGTTGTTTCTGAGGTTTTTCTCTGATCCTTTTTTCCTTCTCTCTTTCATGGTTTACTGGTTTTCATTAGTGATATATTTGGATTTCTTTCTCTGTATTCTTTGCATATCTTATTAGTTTTTGATTTGTGGTTGCCATTAGATTTGTGTATAACATCAGTCTGTATTAAGTTGATGGTTGCTTAAGTTTGAACCCATTTTTTCCCTCTTCTCTCCCCCATTGTTTTAGTGTATGCTGTCATATTTTACATCTTTTTATATTGTGAATACCTTGACTGATTTTAGTTGTATCATTTTCTTCACCCAGTCTTTGGGTTCTTTTCTGGGTTGTTTGGTCTGATGTGAGTGTTACCTAGTTGTATCTGTGGAGTAAAGTGAGTTTAGGGTTTTCCTCTGCCATCTTCCCCAGAAGTGCTTATCATTTTTACTTTTATTTTTTTCCTTAAATGGTTTATAGTCAAGTTGGTTTCCATATAACACCCAGTGCTCATCCCAACAAGTGCCCTCCTCCATGCCCATCACCTCCCTTCCTCCCTCCCCCTCCTCCATCAGCCCTCAGTTTGTTCTCAGCATTCAAGAATCTCTCATGGTTTGCCTTCCTCTCGCTCCCCCACTATTTTTCCCCTCTTCTCCCCCATGGTCCTCCTTTAAGTTCCTCCTCATCCTCCTATACGTGCAAACATATGGTATCTGTCCTTCCCTGCCTGCCTTATTTCGCTCAGCATAGCACCCTCAAGGTCCATCCATGTTGCTACACATGGCCAGATTTCATTCTTTCTCATTGCCATGTAGTATTCCATCGTATAGATAAACCACATCTTCTTGATCCATTCGTCCGTTGATGGACACTTAGGCTCTTTCCATGCTGCGGCCATTGTTGAGAGTGCTGCTATGAACATTGGGGTACATGTGCCCCTATGCATCAGCACTCCTGTATCCCTTAGGTAAATTCCCAGCAGTGCTATTGCTGGGTCATAAGGGAGTTCTACTGTTCATTTTTTGAGGAACCTCCACACTGGTTTCCAGAGGGGTTGCACCAGATTACATTCCCACCAAAAGTGGAGGAGGGTGCCTGTTTCTCCACATCCTTGCCAGCATCTGTAGTCTCCTGATTTGTTCATTTTAGCCACTCTGACCGACATGAGGTGGTATCTCAGTGCGGTTTTAATATGTATTTCCCTGATGATGAGGAATGCTCAGCATCGTTTCATGTGTCTCTTGGCCATCTGGATGTCCTCTTTAGAGGAGTGTCTGTTCATGTCTTTGGCCCATTTCTTCACTGGATTATTTGTTTTTCAGGTGTAGAGTTTGGTGAGTTCCTTATAGATTTTTAAAAATGTTTTTTATTTATTTCTGAGAGAAAGAGAGAGAGAGAGTGTGAGCAGGGGAGGATCAGAGAGAGAGGGAGACACAGAATCCAAAACAGACTCCAGGCTCTGAGCTGGCTGTCAGCACAGAGCCCGATGCAGGCTCGAACCTACAACTGTGAGATGTTGACCTGAGCCAAAGCCGGACGTTTAACCAACTGAGCCACCCAGGCGCCCCTAGATTTTGGATACTAGCCCTTTATCTGATATGTTATTTGCGACTATCTTTTCCCATTCCATCTGTTGCCTATTAGTTTTATGGATTGTTTCCTTTGCCATGCAGAAGCTTTTTATCTAGATGAGGTCCCAGTAGTTCATTTTTGCTCTTGATTCCCTTGCTTTGGGGATGTATCAAGTAAGAATTGCTGCACTTAAGGTCAAGGAGGTTGTTTCCTGCTTTCTTCTCTAGGGTTTTGATGGTTTCCTGTCTCCCATTCAGGTCCTTTATCCGTCTTGGGTTTATTTTTATGTATGGTGTGAGAAAATGATCTAGTTTCATTCTTCTGCCTGTTGTTGTCCAGTTCTCCCAGCACCGTTCATTTTTACTTTTAAAATATATTACTAACTGAGCCATTTCTCTCCAATTCTAGGCCATTATGGGCCCAACCAAATGGTCACACCCAGTTTATTATATGAGCTCCATATATTAGTGGGCTGCCCATGTTTCTTACCTGCACACCTAACCTTATGTGTCTCCCAGAATCATCTCCCTCAGGACATCCAGAGATGCTCTCTTAAGACCATCCTGTGAACCACCCCTGTCAGAACATCCTGGCCCTTTGCTTTAAACCCACCAGCATACCCCTATAACCTTAAAATTAGAAGGTGAACTTCTAACCATGGCCTGTACAGCTTTGTATGAGCCCTGGTCACCCTCCTTGTCTCTCTCTCCTGGCTCCTCCACATCATTTTCTTTGCTAGTCCTGAAATATATTCCAGGTTCAGGATATTTGTCTCACTTGTATTTGCCATCTGCCTGAAATATTCTTCCCCTAGGCAAATATTCTTCCCCTAGTTATAGATATCTGACCATTTTCTTGTCCAGAGAATCCTTTCCTAACCACCATATGCAGAGACAGTCTTCCCCAATCTCATTTCACACACATCTTTCTTTATAGCAGTTTAATGGACATCATCTATACCTTACTCTAGAGCAGAGACTGACTAGAATCAATGTATACAAAGGGTGAGAGTGGAAATCCTTTTCCTTGTTCCAGTAGGATGAATATATTCAGTCTCTCAGCATTAAATTCATTAACTGTAGATTTTTCAAAAATGCCTTTATCAATTTGGGGAAGTTTCTTTTGTTTTTGTTTTTTTTTAATTATTTTTTTTAACGTTTTTTTTTTCGAGAGACAGAGTGCTAGCGGGGGAGGGGCAGAGAGAGAGAGAGGGAGACACAGAATCTGAAGCAGGCTCCAGGCTCAGAGCTATCAGCGCAGAGCCGGAAGCGGGCCTCAAACCCACAAGCTGTGAGATCATGACCTGAGTCCGAAGTCAGAAGCTTAACCAACTGAGCCACCCAAGGCGCCCTGGGGAAGTTTCTTTCTATTCCTGTTTGGGGCAGGGGTAGTAAGTACATTTTATGAATGAGTGTTGGGTTTTGTGAAATGCTTTTTGTGTGTTTTGTTATTTGCGCAATAATGCTTATTGCAGGAATCAGTTTTTGGATATTAACTCACTCTGTAATCTTAAACAAATCTTTATTGTTTACAGTGTATAATCTTTATTATATGTTGTAGGATTTGGTTTGCTGATATTTTGTTAAGAATTTTTGTGTCTATTTTTAAGAATAATACTGCCCTATAGCTTTGTTTTAGGTTTGTATTTTAAAATTTATTCTTTTATATAGCTTTTCTTTCTTATGGTAGCTTTGTCTGGTTTTGGTATCAAGATAATACTGGCCTTAATACATGTTCCCTCCTCTCTTTTCTCAGAAAGAGTTTGTATAAGATTGGCATTATTCTTTAAATAGTTGGTAGAATTCACCAGTGGAGCCATCTGGCCCTGGGCTTTTCTTTTTTGGAATATAAATCTTGTCAGATGTTCTGTTTATTTTTGAATGAGTTCGGATACCAGTGTCTTTTGGGGATTTGTTAATTTCATCTAACATGTATAAAGTGTTGGTATATGGTTGTTTATAGTATCCCTCAAAACCTTTTAAATTTCCATAGGGTTGATTGATTCTAATGAAATAACACACTCTTCTGTATCCTCTACTCTCCATATTCTACTACAATACTCCTTCATTTTTGGCATCAGGTGTATGGGTGTTTCCCACACATCAAGCAACTCTGTGACACCAGCTGGATATCCTATAATTAATCCTGACACCATCTACCTGGAGATAATGCCAGATCCCACAGGTTAAGGGCTCAGTTCCATAAACTCAGATGTAGATGTCAATCACAAATCCAGGTTATCACCTGTGCTTCTGACCAGTTTGTTGTCAATCAGAGATTTCCATAGCCCCCCCCTTGAGTTTGATTAATTTGCTAGAGCAGCACACAGAACTCAGAGAAACATGTACTTATGTTGAGCTTAAAAGTTAAACAGGTTAGGCACCTGGGTGGCTCAGTGGGTTAAGTGTCCCACTGTTGATTTCCACTCAGATTATGATCTCATAGTTTTGTGAGTTCAAGCCTCGCATAGGCTTTGCACTGACAGCAGAGCCTGCTTGAGATTCTCCCTCTTTTCTTGCCCTTTTCCTACTTGTATTCACTCTGTCTCTCTCAAAATAAATAAACTTAAAAAAACTAAAAAACAAAGTAAAATAGGCTTATTTTACTAGTAAATGGTTTTATTTGAGAATAGAAGAGAAATTGCAGTTTGAGACAAGCAAGTAATAGCAAAAGCTATAGGTAAGTTCATAGAACAAAGGAGAATTCTATTCTTGTATAGAGGAAAGAAGAGAGTCAGAAGGAGCTGTTATAAACAAAAAATTCCTTTAGTGTAAACTGTAAGTTCAAAGTGTAATTGCTTTTCACTGGTTGAGTTGTGATAGTCTCACTGGCTGGGCTTTTGTGATAGGGAGAGGGAACTTTCTTCTTCTTGCTGGGGTAGTAATATACAGGCTTCTTCCTGTTGGGGTCTGCAACTGATGAAGAATGGTAGGGCATGAGAGCTCCCCATTCTAGCCTGCTGACTTCATTTGAAATGAGGTGTCCTTTATTCAGCTTCACACATAGGTTTACCAGTTTATTATAAAGGATACTATAGAGGGTGCAAATGAACAACGAGATGAAGAGGTACATAGGAGGAAGTCAGAAAAAGACCTGATAGAGGGGCTTCTGTTGCTATGGAACTGAGGTATACCATCCTCCCAGCATGTGATGTCTTACCAAATCTTGCCGTTCACAAGTTTTTATGTACCTTAACCTACAATACCCCTTCCACCTAACTTCCCCTTCCCAGAGATCTCTTGATGATATTAAAAGAGCCAGCCCTCTAATCATCTGGTCTTTCTGGTGACCAGCCCCATCATGAGGCAATCTAGAGATCCCACCCTAAGTTACCTCATTAGCGTAAATTTAGGTAGACTCAAAAAGGCTCCTTATGAATAACAAAAGACACTTTTAACAGAAAATTTCTAGGGTTTTAGGAGCTTTGTGCCAAAGATGAGGAACAAGACCAAATATATATCTTATTATAATAGAATAGTGATATCCCTTCTTTTTTTCCTGGTTTTGATAATTTGTATCTTCTACTTTTCTGTCCCCCTAATCAGTCATGTTGTTAAAAGTTAATTTTGTTGATCTTTTGAAAGAACTAATTTCTGGTTTCATTGATTTGTGATTTTTTTCAGTTGTTTTTCTGATTTCTATTCTAATCTTTATAAATATTTTCTGCCTTCTGCTTTAGGTACAATATGTTTTTGCTTTTTGTTTTGTTTTTAGTTTTCTAAGGTAGAACCATAGATTATTGAGACTTCTTTTCTAATAGAGTTTGAAGTGACAGATTTCTTTCTAAACACTGCTTTAGCTATACCACATAAATTATGATAATGCTGTGTTCTCAATTTTTGTTCAGCCTAAAATATTTCCTAGTTTCTTTTTTGAGATCTCTTGTTTGAATCATGGATTATTTAGAAGTGTTTTTTAAGTACTGGGGATTTCCCAGATTTCCTTCTTTTGTTGATTTCTGATTCAATCCCACTGTAGTTATATAATTATGGTTGTAGTTATTCGGTCATACATTGAATGATTTCACACCTTTTAAATTTATTGAAACTTGTTTTATAGAATGTGATCCATCGTACAGGATGTTTCATGTCTGCTTAATAGGAATGTGCATTCTTCCTTTGTTGGTGGAGTGTTCTGTAATTTTCTGTAAGGTTAAGATGGTTGGCAATCCTGTTGAAATGTGTAGCCTTACTGATTTTCTGTTCACTCATTCTGTCAGTTGTTGAGAATTGGATATTGAAATCTCTAGGTGTAATTGTGGATTTGTCTACTTCTTTCATTTCTATCAGCTTTTCATTAATATATTTTGGATCTTTGTTGTTAGGTGTACATACCTTTGTAATTGTTATATATACCTGATGTTTGACTTTTTTTTTCAGTGTGAATGTGCCCCTCTTTGTCTATATTAACATTCCTAGCCTTAAGGTTTATTTTGTGTAATATTAGTATAGTGACTCCATTTCTCTTATGGTGATTGTTTACATGCTAAATTTTTTTCCATCTTTTTACTTCAAACTTTTTTTGTCTTTGAGTCAGGGTTTGTCTCTGGTTATACACCTTATAGTTGGATCTTGCTTTTTTTATCCAAGAATCTCTGCTTTTTGATTGAGATGCTTAGGCCATTCATATCTAATGTAATTATGGCTTTGATTAGATTTATATACAGCATTTTGCTGTGTTTTCTCTAATGCCTATGTCTCTTTTTGTTCTTCCTTTAGTGCTTTCTTTTGCTTTAAAATTTTTTTGTGTGTACCATTTTAATTTGTCTATTGATTTTCAACCACTTCTTTTTAGTGTTTGCTCTAGAGACTAAAATAAGCATTTGAGTATATTACCATCTACTTCCTGGTTAATATCTTAATTCTGGTAAAATATAGCAACTTTGTTCCAGTATAGTTCTATTTCTTTTTCCCTCCTTTTTGCTGTTATTGTCACATATATTATATTTATATATGTTTGAAATCTGTTCAACATACTTGTAACTATATGTGTTATACATGCATGTATATGGTATAATAATCATTGCATTATGCCAAGGATTAGCAAACTTTCATGTGTCACAAAATATTATTTTGATTTTTTTTCTAAGCATTTGAAAATACACATAGTTCACAGGCTATGCAAAAACAGAGGGTGAGACAAATACGGCCCATGGATTATAGTTTCCTAAGCTCTGCACTATGCAGTATTTTGTCTTTTAAAAATATTAAGAAAAGGAAAGGAAAAAAAATACATATGCTATCTCTTAACCCACATATTTCTTATTTCCAGTGCTTTTCATTGCTACCCATGGATTCAGGTTTCTATTTGATATCATTGTATTTCAGTTTGAAATACTGTAAATGCTTTTTCTAAAGCATATTTGCTAGCAGTTCTTTCACTATATGTTTATTCGGGAATGTTTAATTTTGCCTTCACTTTTTGAAGGATAGTTTTGCTAGATATAGAATTCTTGGTTGATAGAATTTTCCCCACTGGTTTCCTACCTCCATTGAAGTCAGCCATTAATGGTATTTTGTACCCTTACATGTTCTGTGCCTTTTTTTTTTTTTTTTTAAATCTCGCCAGCTTTCATAATATTTTCTTTTTGTCTTTGGTTTTCGATAGTTTCGGTATAATGTGTCTCAGTGTAGATCTCTTTGTTTTATCCTACTTGGGAGTTACTAATTTTGGGAACTGTAGATTAATATTTTTCATCAAATTAGAATGTTTGGGCTGTATTTTTAAACTATTCTTCTGCACCCTTTTTTTCTCTTCTGTTTTGTTGGGAGGAAATTCCCAGATGCATATGTTTGTATTCCTTGATGTTGCCTCCTAGGTGTTTGAGACGTTCTCATTTTTTCTCAGTCTTTTTTCCACTTATTTTTTAGGAGTAAGAGAGAAATTATACAGTTTTTAATTTACTTCTTTTTTCTGCCATTTTGCCCATCTAGTGAATATTTTCATTTTGGTCATTCTATTTTCCAACTCCAAAATTTCCTTTTAGTACTTTCTTCATGGTTTCTCCCTCTTTATCGAGATTCTATATTTGTTAGATCATTCTTATCATTTGTTATCTATCTTGTTTTCCTGTGTTATCATATTTTCTCTGGTTTCCTTGGATTTTTTTAAAGACATATTTTATTGCTAAAAATTGTGGTCTGGTAAATCCAGCATCTGGTGCATCAGAGTCTATTTTTATTGACTGATTTTATTCCTGAGTATGGCTCACCCTTTTCAGTGTTTTTGCTTGTCTCATTTTTTTTTTTTTTTTGAAAAGCAAATATTTTAGATAGCAGTATGTAATATCATCTGGATTCTGGATTCTGATTTTCTTTTTTAAGATTTGTAATGGTTGCTGAGGTTATTGTGATTGTATTGTATACTTGTTTTGTAACATGACTGTAATTCTCTCTGAAATCTGTTTTCCTCACAGCATGTGACCTCTGATGTCCTGGTTTCATTCTTCCATTCTAATTTTTGTTCTCTAGCCTGACTTTTAGGGTTTGTTCTGTATTTTCTTGGCTTATGCTCAGACTTGTTGATCACCCCTTCTATTGATGGATTTACACGTGGGTGGGAGAAGGGAAGGCATAGAATCGGGTGTTTTGGCAGTTTTCCTGTGTGCATGCATCCCAGTTTGTCCAAGCCTTTGTGATGCCCTCAGTGGCCCTTCTGTGCTCTCTGAATTTTAAAACCTCCCTGTTAAATTTCTGGATAGTTTTCAGATCTGACACTCATCTAACCAAACCATGTCCTCAGGCCAGTGGAGATGGAGGCTTTTTTGTTATTCTTTTATTGGCAATGCCCCTGGCATGTATTTTCTGCTCCCTGCTCTATACCAGTTAGCTTCCCCTGGAGGCAGAGTCCCATCTTGGTAGAACTGTCCTCCAGCTTGGATAGAAACATACCCAGGCAAGAACATCATAGGTGCTCACTGTCTCTACCCAAGTTTGGTAGTTTTTTCATGAATAAACACTTCTCAATTAGTTGTCTCCATTTAATTATATGGAGAGCCCTGGAATCATCATCTTTTATAATTTTGAATGGTTTTATAGCTGCTTTGAAGGAGGGGATTTGTTAACCTCTTCCCTCCACCGTAACCTAGGTCCTGTTCTTCATTAATTCTTTTGTAAGCTAACTTGTCCCACAGAAGACTCTAGATTTAATGCTAAATGTTTGATAAATATGGTTTCATGTGGCATTTTAAATGTGTGTGGAGTCAGAAGATAATAAAGCTTGGTCTGGCCACTGGGGCTGCAGCATGAAAATTTGCCCAGAAATGAGAGCACAAAATGAATTGGCCAAGCGGAAGTGTATTCTTGAGCTTTCCATCACAGGTCAAGTCTTCTGTGGGAGACAAGGCAGTCAGTCTTAGTTTCTTGTCTTTGAAGTTAGTTCTTCATATCTTTCTGCTTTTCATTAGCTGTTAAACATCATTTTAGACTCACTGTTTCTGTGTGTCTGTTGTGGCTTATGGCCTTGTCTGTGGTATGTCATTTGGGAATGATCACTTGTGCTCTTGACCTCCAGGGGCAGAGGGACTCAGGGTGGAGTTTGACCGGCAGTGTTCTACAGAGAGGCGCCACGACCCTCTCACAGTCATGGATGGTGTCAACAGGATTGTCTCCGTGCGGTCAGGTATGAAGAGATGTTGAACAGGACACTATCTGCACCTTCATAGAACAGAACTAGTAACTTACTAAACAGAATGTTACTGCTTCTTTCCTATGTGAGACTAAAGGAAGGGATAGCAAACTATTATGCTGCAAAATACAGTAGGTTTTATCTGCCTCTTCCCAGTACTTTCAAAAAGATAGTTATGCGAATGGTATCTGCTCCTCACCAGTGACAGATGGGATTACTGGGTGCCCGGAGTAATCCGGGCTTGTCAGGACACTGGCTGCCTTAGAGGCTCAGTTTCACCCAGATAGTTAGAGATGGTGCTGTAAGACATATGGGAGTACCAGGCCTATGCAAAGTAAAGATTGATGTATGAAAAAGCTTCCTAAAGGGACTTGGTTTATAATTGATTGCAGAAAGGGCTGGGCTGAGGTCTTAGCAAAATTGCATTCTCTGTGGGGAAAGCTGGGGCTCTTTCTTCTGTTTCCTAGGTAACTGCCATCACATAAGACCTTCCCCAGGAAACTCTCTATAGCCCTTGACCTGGGCATGTGTGCTGGCCTGCTCTGCAGTGTTGTAGCTATTTATCAGGGCAGTGCCTACCTGTCTTCAGTTTCTCTAATACTTGGTGTAGTATGTATAGAAAGGACAGTATGTATTAAATGTCATTCATGAGAAGCAGAGGACACTCAGATTTTGGAGAACTTGGGTTGGAGGAGCCAGCTGTTCTTCAGACACAGGGTGAATGATTTTGCTTTGTATTTTAACAACTTGTGTTGATCACATGATATAGTGGACCCAACCCTGGGGCATAATTTTCTCCACTAGGCCGAGAATGGTCTGACTGGTCCAGTGAGCTGCGCATCCCAGGGGATGAGTTGAAGTGGAAGTTCATCAGTGATGGGTCTGTGAATGGATGGGGCTGGCGCTTCACAGTCTATCCCATCATGCCAGCTGCAGGTAAGTAGGGGGCTTGCAATGTCTAAATCTTGATGAATCAAGCAAGGTGGAGACAAACTGTTTTCATTTAGTACATTATACTCTAGCTTCTCCTGTTGTGTTGGGAGTCAGCACTGCCCAAGGCCCCACCACAGAGGTGATCATAACTGCCAAAGAGCCATCTTAGCAGTCCAGTTGTTAGGATGTTAGCACTCCATCACTTAATGGGAAAGGAGTTATTGCTGAATGAACTTCTAAAGCTATTTGATTTTCAGATAAAATGTCTAATACAGCACATAGTTATGTGACATAGACAGTGGCAGTACCATGGGCACGCTCTAAGCATGGCATCTGAGTAGATGAGTCCCACTCATTGGTCAGATTTGTGCAGGTCTCCTTGTGGGGTAGCCCTCATCCTGTGCAACATGGGAACATTTACAGTGCTCATTTCACAGGCCCTAAAGACCTCCTTTCTGATCGCTGTGTCCTCTCCTGTCCATCCATGGACTTGGTGACATGTCTGTTAGACTTCCGGCTCAATCTCACCTCAAACAGAAGCATTGTTCCTCGCCTTGCGGCATCACTGGCAGCCTGTGCACAGCTGAGTGCCTTAGGTAAATAGCACCTTTATTATCATGTCTGTTGTACTTGATGGGGAAAATGGTCAAGCCTCTGATACTTTCTGTCTGCTCATTTAAGCTGCCAGTCACCGAATGTGGGCCCTTCAAAGACTGAGGAAGCTGCTTACAACTGAATTTGGGCAATCAATTAACATAAACAGGCTACTTGGAGATAATGATGGAGAAGCAAGAGCTTTGGTATGGATCATTACCTTATAGTTTCTA
Organism: Crocuta crocuta; assembly: GCF_008692635.1. Classification (NCBI taxonomy): domain Eukaryota; kingdom Metazoa; phylum Chordata; class Mammalia; order Carnivora; family Hyaenidae; genus Crocuta; species Crocuta crocuta. The sequence goes on along the minus strand of NW_027531907.1, from coordinate 448,576 downwards.
GATGTTTGGCTTTGGGAATAAAATGTTGCTTGAATAATTTAAATCACTGAAAAAAGTTTGGAAATTCTATGTAACAATAAGGCCTCTTTTGTCCCATCCAGACTCCTTTGTGCTGTTCCATATACTGACTGCAGGCTGGCCTGTGTTTTTTGGAAATAGATGTATCAATGGTTGTGAGCATAGGATTGTGTCTGTTAGACTTTGCAACAAGTCTGGCTCACCACATCCCCTTTATTTTGCGGGATGAGGTAGTTTCTGTTAAAAGGATGCTTGATCTTAAGGATCTTGGGAGATGAGACTTTGTAGGCCATAAAGGGCCTGGTTCCCTGCGTGTGACTGTATTGAAATCTAGACCAAGCATTCTGAGGTAAATTGTCAAGCTCTTTTAAATTTTAGTGTTCACCAAACCTATTTGAAAATACCAATACACGTTATTTTAGGGAAAATAGTATCAATATAACAAACTTTTGACTCCTAGAAACAAAATGGTTACCTTCCCTACATTTTGGATTGCTTTGCTAGGATACAATTTTGTTGTTTTCTTCAGAGTTTTACAGGTAGTGCTCTTGCTGCTTTGGTAAAAGGCCTTCCAGAAGCTTTGCAAAGGCAATTTGAATATGAAGATCCTATTGTAAGAGGTGGCAAACAGCTGCTCCACAGCCCATTCTTTAAGGTAAATGTTTGACTTATTTTGGGGTTTTTTTTTTAATGTTTTTTTAATTAATTAATTAATTTCCCCCCTTTAAAACAGTTTATTGTCAAGTTGGTTTCCATATACACCCAGTGCTCATCCCCACAAGTGCCCTTCTCCATGCCCATCACCCCCCTTCCCCTCCCCCCCCACCCATCAGTCCTCAGTTCTCAGTATTCAAAAGTCTCTCATGGTTTGCCTCCCTCCCTCTCCCCCCCCCCATTTCTCCCCTTCTTCTCCCTCACGGTCCTCCATTAAGTTCCTCCTAATCCTGCCTGACTTATTTTGCTTAGCATGACACCCTCAAGTTCCATCCATGTAGCTACACATGGCCAGATTTCATTCTTTCTCATTGCCATGTAGTATTCCATGGTATAGATAAACCACATCTTCTTGATCCATTCGTTCGTTGATGGACACTTGGCGTCTTTCCATGTTTTGGCTATTGTTGAGAGTGCTGTTCAGAGCAGCACTCTCAACAATAGCCAAAACAATGTTTGACTTGTTTTAAAGGATGAGAGAGCTGGTTGGCTAGGAGAGCCACAGAGAGTAGTCATGTGTAGTGCACTGCATTTCAAGCCTACCTGAGGACACGGGTAGGTATTGCTGAAGTTGAATATGAAGAATTTCCCAGAAATGACTATGTCCCAAGCTCTTAATACATTAGCCAGTATTAGTGTACTTTGAGATGCTTGACTTAGGCAGTAAGTACTGTGGCAATTGTCAGATCCGAGATCCTGTGTGTCAGGGGCATCACTAGGGGCTGGGTGGGAATAATACACAACACTATAATGGTAAAACACTTGCAGACACATGGCAGTCAGCCTGGAATAAGGAGCTCCTGAATGAGAACTCACAGAAACCCTGTAAGGGTATCTGTCTTTAGCATGCAGTGTTGGTGAAATGGAATGTTAGCTGCATTTCTGAGCTTCTTTGTGTTTTTTATTTTTGGTTGCTGCAGGTACTGGTAGCTCTTGCTTGTGACCTGGAACTAGACACTCTGCCTTGCTGTGCTGAGACACATAAGTGGGCTTGGTTCCGAAGGTACTGCATGGCCTCCCGAGTTGCTGTGGCCCTGGACAAAAGAACACCATTGCCACGTCTTTTTCTTGATGAGGTATTACATGTTATTTTGGAATGTAAAAACATATCCCTTATTAAGTTGTGGTGTAAAAAGATGCCAACATTATGAGACACAGCAAAATTTTTCTTACAAAGGGATACCATAAAGAAAAAAAATCACACAGGTGAAAATGAATAAATGGATACTGTAAATTTCAGTTGAAGTTTATTTTTAGTAAATTGAAGATATAATAGTACTGCCTAGACATTCAGTATCTTAGACTTGATTATAATCATATTGATTTTGCTTATTAACTATAAAATCACACTGTCGATGTTGGCATTCCCTCAAATTCTGCAATTGGGATTACTCCTGTGTTGTCACCTTAATATTATTTGTTTTATTTTTGAGAGATGAGTGTTTATTGATAATCTCATAATAATGTTGTCTAGGTGGCTAAGAAAATTCGTGAGTTAATGGCAGACAGCGAACACATGGATGTTCTCCATGAGAGCCACGACATTTTTAAAAGAGAGCAAGATGAACAACTTGTGCAGTGGATGAACAGGTTATTATTATCAGAACCAAGAATAATGCTGTACACTGGAGAAAGGTGTTGCATGTGCAATTCTTTCCCGTATTAATTGTTCACCTAATGTTTATTGTAGGCGTCCAGATGACTGGACTCTTTCTGCTGGTGGCAGTGGCACAATTTATGGATGGGGGCATAATCATAGGGGACAGCTTGGGGGCATCGAAGGTGCAAAAGTTAAAGTTCCCACTCCATGTGAAGCCCTTGCAACTCTCAGACCCGTGCAGTTAATTGGAGGAGAACAGACTCTCTTTGCAGTGACAGCTGATGGAAAGGTAAGGGTGCCATTTCTGTGTCATATTCATGTTAAAACTAAGAGTCAGCTATGGCTACAATGCATTGTTGGGTCTGCAGTATGTGTGAGGATTCTGTATTAAAACATTATCTCAAGGTCAATAGTACTTACAGTGTGCTGGAAGCAGTTACCATTCTAAAATATTTCTTTGTGATCTTTAATGTGTTCTGTAATTTTATAGTGTTTTATTTTGAAATACAGCATATATAGAAAACTGTACTGTTTGCATATCAATAATATATTACAGTATTCCTTTTTTGTTTGCTAGTATAATGCTTTTAAAAAATTAATTGCATCTAGTATGATGAAATGGTTGATATTTATATATTGTCTTTATGTTTGGTGACCTTATTCAACTCTATCTTTCCTTTGTATAATTCAGGATTTCTTGTATCTTCTTTATAAAGAGTCATAATATGTAAATCAGTTTTGTTCCTTTCCAGTTCACCACTCTTATTTTTTTCTTATTGTGTGGAAGAAAGGAAGCTCATTGTGTTGGGTAGTTGTGGTGTAATATTGAACAGGGGTGGTGGTCGTGGGCTTGTTCTTGTCTTAATCCAGGTTGCAAAGTAAACACCGTGATTGAACATTTCACAAACTTACTGTGAGGTTTTGGTAGATGCTCTTAATGAGATTAAGAAAATTTCCTTCTTTTTCTACATTAAAAAATACAATTCCTATAGATGTTTTCTCCTTTAGTGGATTTATATCGTGAATTGGATTGATTGGTTTTCTTATAGTAAACCCTCTTGCATTCTGTGGAGAAACCCAACTTGGTCAGGATGTTTTAATTTTTTTGGTTTGTGTTTGTGAATATTTTGTTTGGGATTTTGGGGAGTTCCAAGATCTTAAAGTGCGATTATTATAATGTTCCTGTCTTATACACTCCATGTCTGATTTTGGTACTCTATCATGTATCTGTTTAACTTACAACAGTTAACTTAAGAACTACCCTATGACTCAGCAATAGCACTAATAGGAATTTACCCCCGGGATGCAGGCATGCTGATGCATAGGGACATACGTACCCCAATGTTTATAGCAGCACTTTCAACAATAGCCAAATCATGGAGAGAGCCTAAATGTCCATCAACTGACGAGTGATTAAAGAAGATGTGGTTTATATATACAATGAATACTACTTGGCAGTGAGAAACAATGAAATCATGCCATTTCCAGCAACATGGATGGAACTGGAGGGTGTTATGCTAAGTGAAATAAGTCAGTCAGAGAAAGACAGATACCATATGTTTTCACTCATATGTGGATCTTGAGAACCTTAACAGAAGACCATGGGGGAAGGGAAGGGGGAAAATTTTACAAGCAGAGAGGGAGGGAGGCAAAGCAAAGAGATTCTTAAACACAGAGAACAAACTAAGAGTTGATTGGGGGTGGGGGAGAGGGCAAAATGGGTGATGGGCATTAAGGAGGGCACTTGTTGGGATTAGCACTGGGTGTTGTATGGAAGCCAATTTGACAATAAATTATACTAAATAAAAAAATAAATAAAAGTGCACATTTATTATCTTGCAGTTTCTGTAGGTCAAGACTCTGAAGGTGGCTTAGCTTGGTCCTCCCACCCAGGATCTCTCTCCAGGCTGCAGTTGCCTCAGGGCTGTACTGAGCATTCAGTTCCTCATGATCTGTTGGTTGAGGCTGCCCTCAGTTCTTTGCCACCTCACTCTGTGGCAGCTGGCTTTGTCAGAGCAAGCAAGGGGGGTGTGGCAAGACACAAGTCACAATCTTGGGTGACCTAATCCAAAAGTGACAGTCCACCCTTGTTGTCATATTTTGTCCATTGGAATTGAGTCACTAGGTCTAGCCCATGTTCAAGGAGAAGGGATTATACAGGGTGCGAATTAGGGATCCTTGGGAACCACATCAGAGGCTGCCTGCTAAGTGCCTCAAGATTGTGCTAGTCTCATCAAAAAGGGTTGAAGTGTATCCTTCTGTTACTATTCTCTGGAAAATTCTGTGTCTTTCAGTTGTTTCCTGGTTATTATAACATGCATATGTAAAATCTGAAGTGAAATACTGTTTATACTATTTCTGTCCTCTTCCCAAGGAATACAAATAGCTGATACTTTGTTATCCTATGTTCTGGCACAAACCCATTAGGGAATGATAGGCATTATTATTTTTGTTGTTCTTTTTTTGTTGTTGTTATTTTTCCAGATTTACCCAAATGTTGCACACATCTTTGCTCACATTATTTATGTCTCAGAACTTACGTCTTTAATCAGTTTTCTTCTACTTCATTTTTCTTCTACTTTTAGATTTTCATTTTTCTTTAGTGAGTCTTTTGTTGGTTAATCCTTGGATTGTTTTTGTTTATTTGAATATGTCTTTATTTTATCCTTTTTCTAAAGTAAGGGTTGGAAACATTTTCTGTAAAGGTCATGATACTATTTTTGGCTATGTGGTCATGTGGACTCTGTGCAACTATGAAAGCAAGCCTATGAATGATATGTAAATGAATGTGTATGGATGTGTCCAATAAAGCTTTATTTACAAAAGTACGTGGTGGGCCTGATTTGGCACATGAACCATAATTTGCCAACCCCTTGTTCTAAAGTATAAAATTTCAGTTGACTGTTATTTTCAGTCAGCCTGTTAAAAATTTTATTCTTCTGGATTTTGGACTTCATTGTTAGTAATGAGATGTCAGCAGTCAGACTAGTTTTTACCCAAATGGAGGTAATAAATCTTTTCTCTATGGCTGCTTTTAAGATATTTCTTTAGTGGTCTACATTTTGCTATGACATATTTTTATTTTTCCTGTCCTTTTTGTTTTACTTTGTTTTTGCCAGGTGGTAAGGGATGGGAGAGGGGGGTTTCTGGCTCTTAAGAAGTGGTCTTTCAACAACTCTGGTAAATTCCTAGACTTTTTTTGTCCCAAATACTGCTTCTACCATATTCTCTGTGTGATGTCCACCTGAAAATGTGTTTTGATTGATGTTTGAGTGCTTTATATCTCTAACGCCTTCTTTCATGTTTCTTCTTCTCTTTGTGTTTCTATGCTATATGCTAGAGAATGTCTTCAGATTCATCTTCTAGTCTCTTGTCACCTGTTTATAATCTGCTATTAAATATATCTAGGTGTCTAATTTCCATTATTTTTTTAATCCCAGGAAGTTCTGCATTGGGTAATTTTGTAAATTCTTATTCCTTAAGGATATTTTCAAGCTTTTATTTCTCTTTTTTTTTTAAATTTTTTATGTCCTTATTTTATTTTGAGAGACAGAGAGCGAGTGGGGGAGGGGCAGAGAGAGGAGACACAAAATCTGAAGCAGGCTCCAGGCCATGAGCTGTCAGCACAGAACCTGACACGGGGCTCGAACCCACGGACTGTGAGATTATGACCTGAGCCGAAGTGGATGCTTAACCGACTGAGCCACCCAGGCGCCCCTCAAGCTTTTATTTCTTTAAAGATAATATTGGACTGTTGTTCTGCTGACTCTCACTCATGGCATCTTTTTTCAACTATGAGCTGACCATTTTCCTTAGAAAATTTTATGTAGAAATTCTTAGAGGCTTTGTTGGAAATAACTCCTCGAAAGAGAATATAATCAACCCTGGGGTATTACAAATCTAAGTCTTTGTAAATTAAATTCTCAAAGGAATTTAGATCATACACCACATAAATTTAGACTGAAAACCAACCTAATGACCAGCTTTCGTGGTTGTGAATTCTCAAGAGAGATTTTTCTCCATCTAATTTAGTGATAAGATTGAGAAAGGCAATTTGCTTTGTTTTTTCTTTTTAGTTCTCACAGTTGGCCCACTGGAAGGTCACCTTTCTAAAAGGAGTCTCTTTTTAGGCTTGGTACTTTACTGTCGACACCCTGTGTGCTGAAGATTCTCAAAACCTTCCCAGGGGACCCTTGCTTTAGGGCTCATTTATCCACCTGAGTTCTTGGTTTCACTTTCTGTTTTAATCCTTAAAGTTTTCCTTACTATAGTGTCAGTGCAGCAATGCATTTGAAACAGTATGAAACAACATTTAAATTTTTATAGGAAGGATATTTGACATCCATTTGGAAAAGGCAGTCTGATTATTTTTAAGTAATGATAAACCTTGTGTCCTGAAATAATTACTCAGAATGAAAGAAAAATAGTGTATTCTACTATGTGATTTACATGCAGCCTTGCTGAAATATTACATCTATTTATAGTTTTTCTATGAGTGTTTTATAGGTGTTATTATCAGAGATTTGCTTCCAGGGAAAAGATCTTCCTTTCAAAATATATTTTGTGAACTTTGAATTTTTAATAGTCATAACTTTTTATTTTTAGTGTTCAATAAAGCATGAAAAAGTCTTAAACAATCCTGTGACTTTTTTCTTTTTGAGAAAGAGAGAGAGCACATATGTGTGAGCCAGGGAGGGTCACAGGGAAAAGGGAGAGAGAAAATCTTAAGCAGCCTCCATACTCAGCACAGAGTCCAGTGCAGAGCTCAATCCCACAACCCTAGGATCATGACCTGGGCTGATAGAGTTAGACACTCAAATGACTAAACCACCCAGATACCCCCATTCATGTGATTTTTAACTTTAAAATTCATTTCTCTCTGGTAAAAATATTAGAGCAGTGATTGAGTTTGTTAATTTCTAAAATATAGGGGATATTTAGATAAAAATCTGATTTTTATATTCTTCTCATCTTAGCTGTATGCCACCGGATATGGTGCAGGCGGCAGACTAGGAATTGGAGGGACAGAGTCGGTATCTACCCCAACATTACTTGAATCTATTCAGCACGTGTTTATTAAGAAGGTAGCTGTGAACTCAGGAGGAAAACACTGTCTTGCCCTCTCTTCAGAAGGAGAAGTTTACTCTTGGGGTGAAGCAGAAGATGGGAAGTTGGGTCATGGCAACAGAAGGTATTGTGTGAAAACATCATTTTTGATAATTGTTTTATTTCTTGTATAACATATTGGCACCTTGTTTTTTAGGCAACGTTTATAATAATCTACTCAAATTAAATGTTAATGACTCATTTGGCAGAAATAAGTTCATGTTCCAATATGTGGGCTTGCCTCCATTACCCTTCTTTTTGAGTGGAAAATCAATTCTGAATTTTTGATTTATAAGTACTAAGTACATTGAGCTTCTCTTAGTCCTTCTCCCCAACTTTTCTTCCTCCAATCCCAAGTAATTCACTGAATCAAGAGTTGGCATTTTGGTAACATGTGTGATACTAAAGCTTTAAATACAGAGGAAATGGAGGCAGTGAGGGTAAGGGGACACACTAATGACAATATTTTTCAAACAAAGCAACCAAAGTTTCTAGTTTTTAAAAATTAATGAGAACTACCTGCCCAGTTGGAGTAACAAAGACCTTCATCTCTGAAATAACTTAAAAGTACCAGACTAAATATATGAAACAGCTGCCCTACAGACAATGGATAACAGGCAATAAAGTTATATACAGTGATCTACAGAGGTGAATACTGACAGTCACGTGTGTGTGAGAAGAATAACTCAGAAGTCAAGGAACAAATCACCCAAAAGGACTAGAAGGAATGGTCCACAGGGCTCACAGAGAACAGACAATACAACTTGCTTCCAAAACTTCCTAATTCCCAGAACATTGGTTAGAGGATTAAGAATGATGCTGCACAAAAGTGGATAAAAAAATTAAACATAAGCTGTTGCTCTGATCCCACCAACAAAGCTTAAAAGCAAAACCTAAAAGGATTAAACTGGTTCTTTGTTTACAAGGAACCATAAGCTCAAGAATACCTTTATGAATACAAACATATCAAGCAATCAACAAGATAAACTTCACAGTGTTCAAAATCCAATCAGAAATTTCCAGGCATGTGTCTCTTCAATAAATTGTGTTGAAAAATTGGACATTCAAATGCAAAAGAATGAAATTAGATCCCTGACTTATACCACTTACAAAAATTAACTCAAAATGGGTTAAAAACTTAAATGTTAAGTTCTGAAAGAGTCCTCTAAGAAAACATAGGGAGAAAGCTCCCTGACCTTCATCTTTGCAGTGTTGTTTTGGTATGACACTAAAGTACTGAAAGCAAAAATAAACAAGTGGGACTCCATTAAACTAAAAAGCTTCTGTACAGCAAGTGAAACAATCAAAAAAAAAAGGCAGCCTATAGAATAACAGAAAATATTGCAAACCATATAACTGGTAAGGGATTAATATCGAAAATGTGTAAGGAACTCCTATAACTCAATAGCCAAAAATAAAATAACAACCCCTTTAATAAATGGGCAAAGGACCTGAATAGACTCTTTTCCAGAGAAGACATACAGATGATCCATAGGTACATGATAAGGTGCTCACCATCACTGATTTTCAGGAAAATGCAAGTCAAAGTCACAAGATATTACCTTACACCTGTTAGAATGGCTGTTATTAAAAAGACAAGACATAATGCTGCTGAGGATGTGGAGAAAAGGGTAACTTTGTACACTGTTGATGGGAATGCAGCCACTATAGGAAAACATAGAAAAAAGTAAAAAATAGAATTACTAAGAGATCCAGCAATCCCTCTTCTGGGTGCGTATTGATGAAAATGAAATTATTTTCTTGAAAGGGTCTATACTCCTATGTTCAGTGTGGCATTGTTCACAGTAGCCAAGACATGGAAACAACTTAAGTGTTCATCAGCAGGTGAATGGATAAAGAAGATAGGGGGTGGGGGTGGGGGTGGTGGTATGTGTGTATGTGTTTGGGTGTTAGAATATTATTCAGCCATAGAAAAAGAAACGTTGGCATTTGAGACAATTTGGATGAACCCGGAGGCCATTATACTAAGTGAAATGAGTCAGAGAAAGATAAAACACTATGATTTCACTTATGTTTGAAATCTATAAAAGCTGAACTTCTAGAATTAGAGTAGACTGGTGGTTTCCAGAGGCTGGGGAATTGAGGGTTCAGAGATGTCAACAAAAAGTACTAACTAACTTATCACTAACTTCAGTGATAAGATGAATAATTTCTGAGAACATAACGTATAGCATGGTGACTATAGTTAATACTTTATTGTATCTTTGAAAGTTGCTAAGAGAGAGTAGATCTTAAATGTTTTCACCACACAAAAAATTATTATGGGGGTTGATAGCTGTGTTAACCTTATTGTGGTAATCATTTTGCAATATATATATATCAAATCATCATATTGTACACCTTAAATTTATGTAATTTGTAGTCAGCTATATCTCAAAGCTGTAAAAAATTTATCAGGCATACAAAAGAAGAGGAAAATATAGCCCATATAAAATAGAAAAAATAGTCAATTAAAACTGACCCAGAAAAGAGTAGTAGAATTACTAGGTAAAAATATTAAAACAGCATTTTAACCACATTCCTATATATTTAAGAAACTTAAGGGAAAACTTAAGCATGTTAGAGATTGAAATATATTTAAATCCCCTAATCAGAGTACTAATGATGAGAAATATGTCTGGGATGGGAAATACAGTGCATTTGTTTAATACAGATTAAACATGGCAGAAAAAAAGACCAATGAACTTGATAACATAACAATAGAAACTGAAACAAATGAAACACACAAACATCTAAAATAAGCATCACATCAGTGAGTTGTGGACAACAGCCTCAAGTGGCCTCTTATATAAGTAATTTAAAGTCACCAAAGGAGAGGAAGATAAGGAATTTTGAGAAATGATGGCTGAAAAATGTCCAAATTTGATGAAAACTATAAACTCACAGATTCAAGAACATCAAAGAACTTAAAGCAAAAGGAACATGAAACAAACTTACCAAAGCATATTATAATCAAATTGCTCAAGAACGTTGATAATGAGAAAAATCATAAAAACAGAGGGAAAAATGTATGTTACATACAGAAAAAATAAAGATAAAGAGTGACAGCAAATTTCTTATAGAAAACAAAACAAACTAGAAGACAGTGGAGGTACTGAAAGTAAAAACAACTGTCAACTGAGAATTTTTTTACCTGTGAAAATACTTTTCCAAGAATGAAGTTGAGGGGCCCCTGGGTGGTTCAGTTGGTTGAGTATCCGACTTTGGCTCAGGTCATGATCTCATGGCTTGTGGGTTCTAGCCCCATGTCAGGCTCTTGCTGACAGCTGAGCCTGGAGCCTGCTTTGGATCTGTGTCTCTCTCTCTGCCCCCTTCTTCTCTCTCTCCCTCCCCCCCCAAAAAAAATAAGTCAACATTAAAAAAAAATAAAAATGATTAAGTTGAAGTAGACTTATTCAGACATAAAAGCTGAAAGAATGAAATACCTGCAGACTTGCAAAACAAAAATATTAAAGGAATTACTGCAAACAGAAGGAAAATTCTACCAGATGGTATCAAGCTTCTGTACAATGAATGAGGAAATTGCTGCATGAGATTGCTGCATGAGTTAATATTATGACTTTTTTCCCTTATTATATAAATGTCTTCAAGAGATAATTGAATATTTCCAGGATATAATAAAAATGAATTGAGCTGTTTAAAACATACATAGAAGTAAAATATATAGCAATAATATAGGGTTAGCACAGCAGTATATAGAGGCTTGGGAAGTAGGAAATGAATGTATGCTGTTATGTTCTTATACATAATATAGTGTATGATTTCATACTAAAGTAGTGTAGAGAGATATTCTACATACCCTAAAGCACTCATTAATATAACACACCAAAATGTTTTATGTGATAAACCCCAATGAAGGAGTTAAAGTGAAATCATAAAACATGCCCTAAAGAAGAAAAAATAAATAGATGGGACTAATAGGGAACAAATAGCAAAATATAGATATAAACTGAAATATGTTAACAATCACATCAAGTGTAAATGGTTTAAACACTTAAGTCAGAGGTTGTCAGAATAAATATAAAAACAAGATCAGACTTGATGCTTGAAGGGGACTTACTTTATTTTAAAGTTTATTTATTTAGAGAGCGCTTGTGCTTTATTCTAAGCAGAATAAAGGAAATAGGATCAGAGTGAGAATCCATGAAATAGAGATGATTCAATGAAAACAAAAGTTAACTTTTTGAGAAAGTCAATACAATTGATAAAACTTCCCTGTAGATTGATCAAGAAGAAAAAGAATATACAAATTATGGTGATATCAGAAATGAGGGAGTTTCATCAATGCAGAATATTTTGTTATTGAAAAATGAAGTATAATGCACATCTTTATGCCAGCAAATGCAGCTTTTTATTTATTTATTTTTTTACTGTTTTATTTATTTCTGAGAGAGAGAGAGAGACAGCATGAGCAGGGGAAGGTCAGAGAGAGAGGGAGATACAAAATCTGAAGCAGGCTCCAGGCTCTGAGCTAGCCGACAGCACAGAGCCCGACGCGAGGCTCGAACCCATGAACCATGAGATCATGACCTGAGCCGAAGTCAGATGCTTAACTGACTGAGCCACCCAGGGGCCTGCAAATGCAACTTTTTAGATGAAATAGACACATTCTTCAAAAGAAAACACTCTTTAAAGCTCACTCAAGAAGAAGTAAGTGACTCAGATAAACTTGTATCTATTTAAGAAATTGAACCTTCCACAAATAAATCACCAGAAACAGATGATGTTATTTCTACCACATGTGTAAGTAACAGATAATACCCCAATTCTTAAACTATTTTAGAAAATAGAGGAGGAATTCTCACCAATTTTCTTTTGCATATAGCTGTTAGTCCTCTATTAAAACCAGACTCAGACATTAATAGGAAAATACAGACCAATATCCTTCATGAAAATATATGTAAAAATTCTTAACATTTTAAAAAGTCAAATCCGGGGTGCCTGGGTGGTTCAGTCGGTTAAGTATCCGACTTTGGCTCAGGTCAGATCTCACAGGTCATGGATTCGAGCCCTGCATCAGGCTGACAGCTTGGAGCCTGGAGCCTGTTTCAGATTCTGTGTCTCCCTCTCTCTCTGCCCCTCCCCCACTCATGCTCTGTCTCTCTCTGTCTCAAAAATAAATAATGTATTAAACAAATAATCAAATCCAACAATATATAAAAGGATAATACAACATGATCATGTGAATTTTATGTCAGTTGAATCAAGTAAAAAAAAAAAAACACGAAGAGGTGAAGGGGGAGAAAAAGCATTTGGCAAACTTCAACATCTGTTTCTGATAAACAACTTTCACCAGTCTAGGAATAAAAGAGAACTTCTGTAACTTGATAAAGGGCATCTCTGTTAAACGTAGAGCAAATAGTGACTTAATATGACATACTGAACTTCCCCTAACTTTAGGAACCAAGACCAAGAACATCTGCTATCAAGATTCAGCATTGTACTTCAAGATTGTCAAGTGCAGTTCAGCAGTATAAAGATATAAAAGGCATTCAAATGGGAAAGAGATTTAAAGCTGCTCTTTACACATAGTATAATTGTTTATATAGAAAATCTATGGAACCTACGAAAAAGTTACTAGAATCAATAAGTGAGGTTAGCAGTGTTACAGGATAGATCAAGCAATAAAAGGCAATTGTTTGTCTTTATACATATGCAGTGTAATCAGAAGTTGAAATTTAAAAATACCATTTATATTACTCTCCCCCCACAATTGAAGTAGTAAGGGATAAATTTGACCAAAAAACCCATGGATGACTTACAGAGAGAAAACTATAAAATATTGCTGGGAGAGATTTTAGAAGACCTAAAATCCATTAACAAGTATACTGTGTTCATGGATTAGAAGACTCATTTTTTAATTTTCCTCAAGTTAACCTCTATAGATTCAACCCCTTACCAAACAAAATTTCTGTAGAAATTGACAAGATGATTGTAAAATTCACACAGAAATACAGAGTACCTAAAATAATCAAAGCAGCTTTGAAAATCAGGAGCAAAGTTGGAAGACTGACACTACCTTACTTCAAACCTCATTTTAAAGCTACAGTAATCAAAAGAGTAGTATTATTGTAAAGAGAAATTTATCAGTGGAACAGAAGAGAGTCTTAAAATGTACCACAAATAATGAATAATGAGTGTAGAAAAAATGAAATTTAATTTCTCCCTTATAATTTCCATTGCACAGTTTACAAAAGTGCAGACAGTTTATTGGCGAACAGAGCTTTTTCAACAAGTGGTTTTGAGCAATTGGATAACCATATACCAAGCAGTGAACTTCTTAACTTGCACTGTATCCAGAATTAACTCAAAATGAATCATAGTCATAAATATGAAACCTAAATCCAAAAACTTACAGAAGAAAACATGAGAGAAAACCTTTGTGACTTTAGGTCAGAGTTTTAGAGAGAACTCCAAAAGCATGATCCAGTAAAGAAAAATAGGATAAACTGAGATGGCCAACAGACACATGAAACGATGCTCAGCATCCCTTCTCATCAGGGAAATACACATCAAAACCACACTGAGATACCACCTCATGCCAGTCAGAGTGTCTAAAAGGAGCAAATCAGAGAACTTANGACTCTTGAATGCTGAGAACAAACTAAGGACTGATGGGTGTGGGGGGGCGGGGGGAGATATACATGGAGGAGGGCACTTGTGGGGATGAGCACTGGGTGTTATATGGAAAGCAACTTGACAATAAACTATTTGTTAAAAAAAAAAGAAAAATAGGATAAACTGGACTTCATAAAAATGTGAACTTCAGGTGTTTGAAAGATAGATTGAAAAGACATGCTACAGACTGGGAAAGCATTATTTGCATTGATACACCTGGCTTAAGTCCTACTTTCAAAATTATCATAAGGAACTTTTAAAACTTAGTAATAAGAAAACAACTTGTTGTCAATGCTTGGCACATTGTAGGCTAGTTGACATTCATATGGTAAAACTCTTTAAATGAAATGTTGATTTATAGCAAGGGTGGGCAACTTAGGTCAGTCACATATAGTCTTTGTAATATATGCTTCTTTGAATTTTTTTTAACGACCCTTTAAAAATTTAAAATTCATTCTAGGTTCATTGGCTTTTCAAAAACAATCATGGGCCAGACTTGACCCACATTTGAGCACTAGTCTCCTGGCCTCTGATTTAGCAAGTCTCCTGATCTGTGGCCTCAGGGCAACTGGTGTAAAGGAAAACATTTAGGAAATTATGAACTTTTGAGTTCAGGTCTGAATGATTCTTCTTAATTAACAAAATTGATTTGACAATAGCCAAAGTATGGAAAGAGCCCAAAAATGTCCATTGACAGATGAATGGATAAAGAAGATGTGTGTGTGTGTGTGTGTGTGTGTGTGTGTGTGTATGTGTGTGCGCGCGCGCGTGTGTGTGTGTGTGTGTGTGTGTGTGTGTGTGTTGGCAATCAAAAAGAATGAAATCTTGCCATTTGCAACAATATGGGTGGAACTAAAATGTATTATGCCAAACGAAATCAGAGAAAGACAAATATATGATTTCACTCATGTGGAATTTAAGATCTAAAACAGATGAACATGAGGGAGGGAAACAAAAATAGTATAAAAATATTTAAGAAACTCTTAAATACAGAGAACAAACTGAGGGTTGCTGGAGGGGTTGTGGGAGTGGGGGGATGGGCTAAATGGGTAAGAGGCATTAAGGAGGACACTTACTGGGATGAGCACTGGATGTTATACATAGGGGATGAGTCACTTGAATCTATTTCTGAAATCATTATTGCACTATATGCTAACTAATAAATAATTTAGAAAATAAACATAAAAAACAATTGATTTGATAGGTGTACATTAAGTGTACAACAAACCAAAAGCCTAGTATTTAATATTTTTAAAATATTTAAGAATAAAACTATTTCAGTTATATTTGATGACCTCTTTTGCAGTCCATGTGACCGCCCCCGCGTCATTGAGTCTCTGAGAGGAATTGAAGTAGTTGATGTTGCTGCCGGTGGAGCCCACAGTGCCTGCGTCACTGCAGCAGGGGACCTCTACACATGGGGCAAAGGCCGGTATGGCCGCCTGGGGCACAGCGACAGTGAGGACCAGTTAAAGCCAAAGCTGGTGAGAAGGCACTTTGAGAAGGTGGCTCAGAGGCCTGGGGTGCCTCCTCCCACCTTCACTGTTGAAGGTGGTAGGGAGGCTGCTTATCATTGTCATTATGCCATTTTTATTTTTAAAAGTCAAAAGTATTTCCTGTTCTAGTTTTCTTTTTAGTTTTAGAGTTGATGGTTTTAGTCTCATTATTTACAAATAGGTTTATATTCCATGTGTCATTTAAACAGGATAGTATTTGAAATCTCTTTATATTTATATTTTATTATATTTTACACATATAAATATGTATAAATAAATATTACCTGACATTTAGCTAAATGCTTTGGCTTCTAGAAGGCCCACTGTATTTTGGGTGAGGCAATGAATAAGACTTCCTGGTGTGGTAGGACTGGCTCATTGGGGACACTGATAACCTACCTCCTATAGTTTAGATTGACTTGGTTCAAAGAGATGAAGGTGTTTTAGTCTTATCTTACATGGTTATTAAAATCACACATTCTTTGTAAAAGCTTAAAAGAGTAACGCTCTCCCCCCCGAACCCTCCCCCGCCCCCCAACACAAGAGC
>NW_027531907.1:385352-432276 GCF_008692635.1 Crocuta crocuta | reverse complement strand
GCCCCGCAACCCAAGAGCATTGCAGTATTTTAAAGCTTAGACCTTAAGACCTACTGTGATTGTATAACCTTGATATTTTTTCTTTGAAGGTGGAAGCATTGCAGGGCCACCGTGTGGTTGATGTTGCTTGTGGTAGTGGAGATGCCCAGACACTCTGCCTCACTGATGACGACACTGTCTGGTCCTGGGGGGATGGGGACTACGGCAAGCTTGGCAGAGGAGGCAGTGACGGTTGTAAAGTACCCATGAAGGTATTTATGTCTGCACAGTGGGAGAAAGGCACCTTTCCCAATGATCCTGGGACTCGAGGGTTCCAGGTCTTTGTGGAGCTCTTAGAGGCCCCTCCCTCCTCAGACCCTCCTAGATTCACCACCCTATCCCCCTCTGCATGTTTCTCAGGAGTCTTTTAACCCCATCTTTACCTTCTTTGCAGAAAATATAATGGGTAGTTGAGTAAAAAGTGAAAGGCCCCAAAGTATTAAGATCTGTTAAGTGCTATTTGTGTTGTCTTGGGAAATTTATTTATTTATTTTTAATGTTTTATTTATTTCTGAGAGAGAGAGAGAGAGTGTGAGCAGGGCAGGGTCAGAGAGAGAAGAAGACATGGAATCTGAAGCAGGTTCCAGGCTCTGAGCTAACTGTCAGCACAGAGTCCGATGCGGGGCTCAAACCCACAAACCGTGAGATCGTGACCTGAGCCGAAGTCGGATGCTTAACCAACTGAGCCACCCAGGCGCCTCTGTCTTGGGAAATTTATATAAGTTAGTGAGACCTGTGGTTTTATGTAGTATAAAGACCTGTCTGAAGAAAAGGATAACAAATTGTTCATGGTGTTTTCAATTTACAGAGTTCTGTAGCTATGACTGTAATAGTACTTGCTGAAAGGGTTGCTGCTGGCTTAGCCAGAAGCTGTGTTAAATAGACATTCTGTGATAAACTAAGAGAAGAGGCTATAGGCCTGGGCTGGGGGTCAGATTGCTTTTCTCCATGTGACCTGCATGACTATGAGCAATTTCTTAACTTTCTAGGACTGTCTTGCCCTTGTGAATGGGTAGTTGGCAGAGATTAAGTTCATTGATGTATTTAGATCATGTGCTAACTGCTGTGCTGCCTGCAGTATGTGAATATACCAGATCCATTTTGCTGAGGTGCTTTGCTGTGGATTTGGGAGTGTGTGTGCTGTGAAAAGAAAACTAGAAACTGTTTTCTGCTTGGTGTTCGGTCTTGTTGGGGATCTGGGACTGCATGTGTGGAATAGAGGCCCTTATGATGCACAGGCAGCTCGGGGAGGGTGGGGGCGCAGCATTCTACTAGGGGCCCTCTCAGGTGAGACAAGAGCCTAGCCAAAACTGCATAGCTTTTCTTCAAGAGCTGCACAGCCCAGTACGGGAGCTGTTGGCCACACATGGCTGTTTAAATTTAAATTTAACTCAAGAGTAAGTGAAATTAAAATTCACTTCCTTGCTCACACTGGCTGCATTTCATGTGCTTAGTCTATGTGCCTGGTGGCTTCCATATTGGGCAGTATGGACACAGCACATTTTCACCACTGCAGAGAGTGGTTTTGGCAGGCACTGCCTAGAACCAAAGCCTAGTGGCAATGTGCCTGGAGATACCCCTGTGTGCTGGTGGACACTCTGCTGGAAAACTGGAAGCTCAGGGTTTCCTCTTCATTCTTATAATTTCTTATTCTTTTTCTCTTGCATGTTTACAGTATTTTAACCACATTACAAGTTACTTAAGGTTTCCAAATTTATGAAAAAAGTGTGTGTTGTGGACTTTCTTATGCTTAGGAAAGCTTTAGACATAGGCTTTGCACCTTCAGGGATTAGGATGTTGGGCATTGGAGGGATGGAGGTAATAACCTCCACAGTCTTGATATGATTGTGACAGAGGTGGGGGTGAGGAGAGAACTGAGATAACTGTTTTAGTTAGTTTAAATTTAAAATCAAATAATAATAACTTAAGTCTAAGAACAGTCACAGGTAACAAGGAGCATAGATGGCTGAGTGAGGAAAAGTGATGACTAGGTTAATGAGCCCCAGGGAGACTTCTGGGTGTTGGTTGTGAAGGACCTGGAGCCCCAAGTTTACAGGGGTGGAAGTGAGTTCTCATACTGGCCTGACCAACGTCATGTTTAATTTGATTAACCTGGATAGATGGATAGGGTTTGTCTAAAGACCAGAACCTGGACCTCTTTGCCAATCCTCCTCCCCGTTTCTTGCTGCTCCTCTCGTGTGGGCCTATGGCGTCTGAGAGGGTTAGAGGACAGAGGAGAATTGCAGGGCTTACTGGAGAATGGAGCCTCTACACCACAAAGATAAATAGAGTTGGAAGAATAGATTCTGGGGGGAAATGATCACAGAGCTTCAACTGTGGTATGTCCATTTTTAGTGACATACACGGAGTCTCATTGTGCAGTAGCATGGGCTCGTGGCCCAGTGTCAGCAGGTATGCCTTCAGAGCCAGCCATTCTTGCTCCTCCTGAGAATACTTACTTGGTTAAGAGGTTAAGTAGGACTTTAAGATGTGTGAAATGTTTGACCTGCATAAGGATTTTCACAGTCCTTTATTAGACTTAGTTCAGTCTCTGTGGTTGCAGCAGTCAGCAAAAACCTTGATTCAGCCTGATTGAACCTTTTTCCCTTCTAGATTGATTCTCTTACAGGCCTTGGAGTGATTAAAGTGGAATGTGGATCCCAGTTTTCTGTCGCCCTCACCAAATCTGGTGCTGTTTATACATGGTACGCAAGATTCTGTTTTTTTGATCGCAGAAAACCAGTTTGTTAATTTGAAGTTATAGTAACTGACATCTCATAGACTGAGATGTAACTTCTATAGCAGGGTATGATTTGTGTCCTGAAGTATGGAGCTTATGCCAGGAGGTTGGGACAGGACAACAGGGCCTCGCACTCATAATTCGATGTTTTCTTTTGTGCAGGGGCAAAGGTGACTATCACAGGCTGGGCCATGGATCTGATGACCATGTTAGAAGACCTCGGCAGGTCCAAGGGTTGCAGGGGAAGAAAGTCATTGCCATTGCCACAGGCTCCCTGCACTGTGTGTGCTGCACTGAGGACGGTAGGTGGGGAGACCCAGTGTTGCAGCACAGAGGCCTTTAAATCTAAGAGGTCTGCTCAGGGATAATGTATGCATTTATATAAATATATATACATATATATTTTTATTTATATTTATATATAATATCTGAGAATTTTCTGTGGTGAGCAGGGCCTGGTGTTAACACCTCTGAATATGTTCTATTTCATGGCTGCAGAAAAGAGTGAACAGAGCATACCTAACTGTTGTCCTTAGGAAGGGCTGCTTGCAAGGTGTGCCTTAGCTGGCCTCTGGGAAATGAATTTTGGGAGGGCTCCTTCCCTTCCTTAATTGACAAGAGACCTTGCTGTGCCTAAACTGCACAGTGTGGTCTCTGCTGAAACCTGTTTCCTGAAACGTGGGTATGTGCCAGGTGGCGGTGCCCATGTGACAGCCCTAGCGAAAACTAGGGGCTCTAATGAGTTTCCCTGGTAGAAGGCATTTTATATGTCTTGTCACAGCTCTTTGCTAGAGGAATTAAACTTGTGCTGTGTAACTCCACTGGTATAGGGTCCTTGGAAGCTTGCATCTGGTTTCCTCTGGACTTTACCCCATGTGCCTTTTCCCTTTGCTGATTTTATTTCATGTTCTTTCACTATAATCATAGCTGAGTATGACTGTATGCTGAGGCCTGGGCATTCACCCAGTGAATCAACAAACCTGAAGGTGGTCTTGGGGACCCCAGCACAATGGCAAAAGGGACTTTATAGATAGAATTAAAGTTGATAATTAGCTGACTTTACAATACGGAAATTATTCTAGATTATTAGGTGGGCTAGTGTAATTACATAGACCCTTCACAACGGAAAAGGAGGCCAAAGAGTCAGTCAGATGTGACAAAGAGGCAGGAGAGATTTTTCAAAGTGTGAAAGGGTGTTGATCCACCATTGTTGTCTTTGAAGAGGGAGGAAAGGGGCCAGAGAATATGGGTGACCTTGGGAAGTTAAGATCAGCCATCAGCTGACAGCCCACAAGGAAACAAGACATTGGTCCTCCCAAGAACTGAATTCTTCCAACAGCCTGAATGAACAAAGAAATGGGTTCTCCCCTAGAGCATTCAGAAAGGATGCAGCCTGCTGATATCTACACTTTAACTTAGTCAGACTCATGTTGGTCTTCTGACCTACAGAACTGAAGCAACTGTTCAAGCCAGGAAGTTGTGATAATTTGTTATGGCAGTAATAGAAAACTAGTGTGCCATCTTTCATTAAAACAGCCATTGTCCCCCCCTTTTAAAGCCTGTGATAAATTATATGAACATGTACCCTTTATGTTTCATTGATGCAAAGAGTTTCATATATGAATAAGCAATTTTATATGGCTTATCGTGGGACTGGCATTATAGTTCTTAAACAAGAACTTACAATACATTTTTTTTTGCTTTAATTCTTTAAATTTTTGAAGCATATCACACACTTAGAGAACAGTTGGAAGTACAGTACAAAGAACTTTTTTTTTGATCCATGTAAGAGGTGCTGCCCTGATGCTCCATTACCCTGAACATTTGAGTGTATATTTTTCAAATAGGAACACTACTAAACAATCCCTACTAAATTCATTTGGGAAATTCACACTGGTTATTACTCCACCTAATCTTCACTCCCATTCATGTTACAGCACAGGTTATATTTAGCTGTCATGTTAATGTCTTGTCTTCTCTGAGACAATCCTCAGTTGTCCCTGAGTGTCACTTTTGACACTTCTTCAGTCTTCCTGAGTTTTTTGGACTGTGACACTTTCAAAATATTACAGACTGTTTATTTTGTAGAACATCCCTCAATCTGAGTTTGTCTGATATCTCCTCAGTAGTTTAAGGTTGCACATCTTTGATCTTATTCAAGCTATGTTCTTAATTCATTCTAAATTCATCAGGTGACACACAATTTCTTTTTGTCCCAGTGATGTTAATATCAGTCACTTGGTTAAGGTGGTGGCTGCCAGGCTTTTCCATTGTGAATATCTTTTGAAACTAATAAGTATTTGGGAGGGTATTTGAAGCTATTTAAATATCCCTTATCTCATTTTATATTTTATTCTCATCAAATATTTGATTTTTGTTTTTAATTTACATCTTTATGGGACTTATCGTTTCCTAATTTATTCAATGGATTGTCGGTAATCTGTTACTGTTACTAATTTTTGCTACTGAAATTGGCCCTATTAGGCTAGCTTTATTTCCTATGTGTGCCCATCATTAACTGAGTACTTCCTTCCTTTCTGGCACAATAAGACACCATGTCTTCTTGACTCCCCATGGTCCAAGCCTAGCAGTGACCATTTTCCTAAAGAGCCTTGGTGTCTTTAAAGGAGAATGATGTTTACAAGACAAGATCAGGTCGATAGATGTGCTCATTACTTTTGGGATGTCACTATTCCCAGGCCCTCTGGTGGACAGAGCCAGAGAATATATATGTAAATAATATAGAAATTTGTATCTGTGTTCATTTTTGTATCTATATATGTATATTGTATACCACACATTCACACCAGGAGCCCAGCTTCTAGTTCTGTACCAACAGGGTTCATTCTAGTTTTCTTTCTTTCCACACTTACAACTCCTTTCTCTTTTGGTGAGAAGTCTGGATTTCATTATCCCTAATGTAGTGATCCACTCACTCTGCCTGCATGTGTCTTGTGTCCCATCATTACCTTAGCCCTCTCCCCTGCATGGATCCTCACCTGACTCAGGCTGTGACTTTCTACTCTGGGCCACCTGCACACATGGGCCAGGCCACTCTGCTTGGGCCAAATCCCCACACTGAGCTACCCCCTGTATGGAAGTTTTTGTCACATATGGACTCTGATTCTCTGCATCCAGTTGTACCTCTGCAGAGAAGTCCTCCTCTCCTTACTTGTGTTGTGACACTGACCTAGTGGCTTTAGGACTAAATTATTTAGGGTGGGAAGGGACCAGGACAACAAGCACACTGCCCTTGATCATGTAGGCATTACACTTTACAGAGTACTAATTATGGCTGCATGGCTCCCTAAGGAGTCTTTGTGGATATGACAAAGCTAATCTCTAGAAAACCAACTTCATTTCTGTTTTAGTCACCAAATGACCTTAACTTTAGAATAGTTTTCTGGTGATGTTTCATGGTTGAGATCTCGTATGGTACACTGAAAAACATGATTCTCATTGTGATGAATCTCATGTTTGGGATATGAATAACTATAGGAAGACCTATGTGTTCCTTTAAAAACAGTTGTGTTTTTTTCTTTTTTAACTGATTTTTTCTCTCCATGTAACATAAAAAATTAATTTGGGTAGTTAGGAATATTTTAACATCTGTTTTTACTGTTACTTGCTCTGATAAAGAACTGATGCCATTATGTGCATAGTCCTGTGACCAAATGCTCTTGTATTTTTAAGCCCAGAGTCTTGTGCCTCTTACTAGAAAAGGCATGTTGGCCAGCAGGGTCTCTCAAGAGTTCTGAGAAGTGTGCTCCCTTTTTGGATGCTGTGATTAGAGAAATCTAGGTCACACATGAAGTTGATATTCAGACAGCTAACCACCAACACCAGTTGAAGGGAGAGATGATGGTGATGGGAAGATGGTGGAGGTTATGCATTCACTGGTTCTAGTATACAAGTTCTTGTTCTAAATTTACTTCATTTAGGTGAAGTTTATACGTGGGGTGACAATGATGAGGGACAACTGGGAGATGGAACCACAAATGCCATCCAGAGGCCTCGGTTGGTAGCTGCCCTTCAGGGTAAGAAGGTCAACCGTGTGGCCTGTGGCTCAGCACACACCCTTGCCTGGTCGACCAGCAAGCCTGCCAGCGCTGGGAAGCTCCCTACACAGGTCCGTACTCGTTGAGCTAGGAGGTGTACAAGTAGTGACAGAGTTACTATCTGTATATTGAATTATGCATGTAAGCCACACTCACATTTCATTTTCCATTATGTATTTACACAGGTGTTCCACTGAAAAGAATTCAGGTTAATATTAACCAACATTCCCCATATATCCAGGTGTCACCTTCATTCTCAATCTTATAAACTATATAAAACCATTCTGATAGTACAGGCTGCATGCTTTCCTTAGTAAATGTATTTCTATAGACTAATTTTTTTAGCATTTTCCTTGGTTTACATTACTTGGCTCAAGCAGTCTAAAAACAGTGAAGTTTTGGGGTGCCTAGGTGGCTCAGTCGGTTAGGCGTCTGACTTCAGCTCAGGTCGTGATCTCACGGTTCATGGGTTCGAGCCCCGCGTCAGGCTCTGTGCTGACATCCAGCTCAGAGCCTGGAGCCTGTTTCAGATTCTGTGTCTCCCTTTCTTTCTGACCTTCTCCTACTCATGCTGTATCTCTCTCTCAGAAATAAATTTTTTAAAAAATTAAAAAAAATGAAGTTTTTCACACCACACTCAGAAGTCCCAGTGATTCCTTGTTTTTTAAAAAAATATTTTCATAATTTATCTACAAACCATGACTTATCTGTACATTTGACACCTAAGTTGATTTAATGCAGTTTCAATGTTTCAGGTTCCCATGGAATACAATCACTTGCAAGAAATCCCTATAATAGCCCTGCGGAACCGGCTGCTGCTTCTACATCACATCTCAGAGCTCTTCTGCCCCTGTATCCCCATGTTCGACCTGGAGGGCTCCCTTGATGAAACTGGACATGGGCCTTCTGTGGGGTTTGACACTCTACGAGGGATTCTGATATCCCAGGGAAAGGTACTCTTATAGCAATCTTTGCAATAGGCAAAACTGGTATTTACAGTAAATTTTAATCCAACAAAAATTCCCAAACTGGGAATATACAGGATACAGTTTATTCAGCAGATATTCATTGTTGAGCACCTGCTATATGCCAGTCTCTGTTCTGGGTGCCCAGAATGTATCAGTGAAAAGGAGACAAAAATTTCTTCTCTTTTGGAGCTTACATTAAAAATTAATAGTGTGGTGCATCATTTCCGTGTTGTAATCTGTGCTTCCTACCTGGCATGGTTTGCAAAACTAAGCCTCTTTCTTGGCCATGTTATCTGCTTGCCTAGCCATGAGGCATTATGGTAAATCTCCACTGGCAGCAAGAAGGATAAATGAAATAATTTTTTCCCCAGGGATGTCCAGCAGAGGGTGCCAGATATTATACATCATTTAGATGGAAAGTCAATACCAGGATATGTAGAGATTCCTAGTCAAAGGATAATTTAACAAGCTGTGAATAGAATCATGAATGAGGGCATCTAAAAATTACTGGACATATTTTGACCCATTTACATTTGTAATAATTTGAGCTTTTTAGAAATAGGATGCCTGATTCAGGTGTTAAGGGTTTCCCATTACTGGACATCATCAAGTTTCTGGCAAGTAGGTTGTCAGGATGTTTTGAAAGAATCATTGAGTAGTAAGGGGAATATTTGTGTAGAAAAAAAGCATAGAGGTCAGATTGAGGATTCCTAATTCTGAAGAGTCTATAATTCTGAAACCTATTTTGTGACTTATTTTGTTATCAAATCTTATAGTCTTTTTTTTTTTTTTTTACAATAATCAAATTTAGATTATTTGGAGTCCTATCCAAGCAGATTTATTTGTTTTAAGAATGGCTTTGTTTGCACTTAACTGGAGTGGAATGGTCCACACATTTTATTTTCATGTGTGGCTTAGAGACAAGTGGGCATTGATAAGGATTGTACTAATGGTAAGATCTCTCTGATGAGGGGAAGAGGACAAAGTTGAACATAGGTAACATTGACATGAAACTTCAATTATTTTTAATAATAAAAAGTAGCAAATTTGATCCCTTTTACCATTTTTTTTAATCTGTCAGAGTGAAGATGATAATAGGCAGCTAGGAAAAAGCCTTTTCTCATAGGGAGACAACCCAGTGAGAGGCAGGAGGTGTCTCACATGGACTACATGAGTGTTCTACAGGCTATGAGCATAGGGGCAGGAGAGCAGGAGCACTGAAGGAGACTGACAGGCAACCGCAGTGGCAGAGAATGTGTAATCAGCCTTTATTTTGGTCCTGGGTAAGAAAGGATCACATCTGCTGGAAAATTTGGGGAATGGATATTGTTGGTGACCATAGAGTGTTATTACCAGTATGCAATTCAGAGCACAGAAGAGAAAGCATCATAGGAGAGCCATGCTGGATCAGGCCATTCAGAGAAGAGAAATGCATGTTCCTGTGAAGGAAGAGCTGCCCTTGGCTCTGGGCAGAGCAGTCAGGAAAGAAGAGGTTAGGCAGGATGGAGGACAAAAGTAGCTGTTAGGTGTTGTACAAGGGTGCATGGTGATGGGTGCACCTCTGCAAGCCCCTGTGTGGCATAGGGTGCCCTGTGCAAGTCCCTTTGTGGTGTTGGGTGCACCTCTGTGAGGTGTGATAGATCTGCCTCTGTGGGCTGTTGCCTCTATGACACTCTTACTTGACTTTCTCTACCTCTGAGGCCACATCCTTGGGCTGCTTAGGGCTCTTGCCCTTCCTACTTTCAGAGGTTGGAGTTCTGACCTGGGAGAGGGACGTAGATCTGTTGTAGGTACCCTGTGCTCCCCCAACCATGCTGTCTATGGACAAGGGCAGAGGCATCCCCTTGGCAGAAACCTGGAACTCTCATTGATCCTATCTTGTTTGTGTCTCTTGAGTCTCCTTCCCTACTAGGAGACTTCCTCACTGCTGCTGCCTGTGCCCTGGTCCATATGAGTATGGCAGGCCTACTATACCTGGGTGTCATTGGACCCCATTCTCTTTTCTTGCTGTCTTGCCCTGGGTATTCCAGGTTTCTGTCAGTGTATAGCACCTATATGTTTCCTCCTTCACTGGTCTCCCATTCTCAACCCAAGGCTGGATTAACATATAGGGCTCCCTGGCCCTGCTGCTGTTTTGTGGTTTTGTCACAACAATGACACTGAGGCATAGTGTTTAATGTCAATCCTGCCAGTAGTGGACTTCTGGTCGGTCTGTGAGACCTCGGTTTTTTCTAGTCAATCCTCAGGGCCAGGCCTGAGTCCTAGTCAGAGCAAATGTGTGCCAGACTCTTCCCCTCCCCACTCTGTGCCCAGAGCATGGTGGGCTCCTCTTGCCTCCAGATGGAAGGCAGACAGCACCAGTGGGCCTCTGCATAGGTTTGTGCATGGGTTCCAGGCTGTGCCTCTGATACTACATCACAATTTGAAACAGAGAGTTTGTAGTTACTGTTCTTAAGAAAATTTGACTTTTAAGAAAGAATATTTAAAACAAACTATGACATGATTTATCTATGGGTAATAATATTCACTATGTCAGATTCTAAATTTTGTCTGTCTGTCATATTTTAGGAAGCAGCTTTCCGTAAAGTAGTACAAGCAACTATGGTGCGAGATCGCCAGCATGGACCTGTGGTAGAGTTGAACCGTATTCAGGTAACAAGTGGAAATTGTTCTGAGTTTGACATTTGTCAAATGGGATGGTTTTGTGGTTGGGAGTCATGGCTCCACAGCCTGGGGGAGCAGCAAACTTTCTCTTGTGCCCTTGCATTAGAGAGCAAGGCATCATCTGTCTGTGGTGTCCTGTGGTATTGAGGCTTTTACTTGGGAATGTAAATTGTTTTCTTTCTAACAGAAGTAAGAAGGACTTATTTCATATAATCTGGAAGCATGCATACAGATAAGCAAAGAGGGAAAAGTAAAAAAACCCCTATTTCCACCACATGGTGATAACTACTGCTGACGTTTAGAGGTGTGTTTGTATGTTTGTTATAACTGAAACTGGGTGCCTCTCTTTTGTAACTTGATATTTTTCCCCCCTAAAAACATTGTAAGCACCTCTCCTTGCCATACAGTGGGACTGCGAGATGATTTTTGCTGACTAGCTACCCCATGTTCTCTTGGTTTTTCTGTGCAGGGGTCTGGAAAGCCGTGCCCACATTTCTGGGATACAGCTGTGCTGCTCAGCACAGCCTCAACCACAAACATGTCTTCAGTTGCCCTCCTTGGGTTAGGTTCTGAGAAACAGGGCAGGTCAGAAGCCCTCCATGCATCAAATTGTATATGGGGACAGTTCCCATTCCCACTAGTCTCACACCCTTCTTGGGTCTGATAGCTTTCTTTTGCCCATTCAATAGACCAGAATCGCTAATAGTTTCTCTAATAATGAAGTACCATGGTCCATACTGATGGAAGTGGTTCCATGCTAAGCTGGAGGTCAGTCAGCCTACTCTGCAAACAAATGGGCTATTTAATAAGGTTCATGAAAAGTAGACCATCTCTGAATTAATACTGCTGCCAAGTATAAATAAGCTTACAATTTAAAAAATTGACTAAAAAGCAGAGGCGCTCCAGTACTGATTATGATTTTGTGTACTACTTGACATTTAATATGCAAATGAAGTGGGCCCCACCTCTTGGAACAGAAACAGAGAGTTATGAAGAACAAATTCTTTGTTCCTTTACATTAACACATGATTTCTACCCTGCTGTTGGTTATATGACTAGACATTTCTCCAGAGTTGTACTCGGGGGCATTTCGAATTAAGACACAAACTCTTATCGTTTGTTGGAGAACACATGTGACCATACTGATGGAAGTGGTTCCTTCAATGACGTCAAACTGTTTAATGCTAAGTTGGAGGTCAGCCGGCCTACTCTGCAAACAAATGGGCTATTTAATAAGGTTCATGAAAAAGGTTTTATTTCCCCACCTTGGAGGATCATTTTGGTTTGCTCTACATTATTAAGTCTTAAATACTAAAGTTCGTAAGTGAGGAAAGCTCACCTAACAGATTGTTGGGCATTCCTAGATCGTATACTTGCCCTAGCCACATATAGGTACCTGATCAAGGTCAGTGGCCTGATACAAGTATTCAAATCTAGGGCTTTTGGCATCATTGAACCTTGCTGATCTGGATCCTAAGTTAGATGTGCCTGTTCTGTCTTTCTCTTATCTCAGATTTTGCACTCATCATGTTTGGATGCCTCTTTCCTTCAAGTCTTTATATTCTAGCACAATGCCTTATGTTATGAAAATGTTCAGTACACGTTTGAAAAAAACAGAATGGATAAAGGACAAATTAATATTAGCATTTTTGAAAGGCACAGAAACAACTTTCAATGCAGCATGCCATGGCTACTCCAGTTATACCCAGTAGCCCTCTGGTACCAGAGCCAGGTCCTTTTCAGTTCAGAGTTCATACTTCATTCCTGAAGCTGGAAAGATCTCCCACAAAGATGGACATAGAATTGTTTTTCTGATCAAAAAAAAGAGTACAGGATGAGAGTGAGAGGTATTCTATGTATCCAAGTTGAACTCCAGGTACCAGTTGATCCAGAAAGGTGGTATCAGCCATCTGGTGACCACAGGATGCTGCTGGCTTCATCCTCCTCCCATGGGGATGCTATCATAGATATTCTCATACTGTCTGTGCAGAGTGTTCTAGAGACACTAAAACATAGACATGTTCCTGGAGGATTTTCTTTGTTTGAATTTGATTTAGTTTTATAATAGAATCTGAAAATCCGTGTACATAAAAATTTTTAATTTAAAATTTATTACAGAATTAATGCACATTCCTTTTTTTTTTAATTTTTTTTAATGTTTTATTTATTTTTAGGGGAGAGAGAGAGAGAGAGAGACAGCGTGAGCAGGGGAGGGTCAGAGAGAGAGGGAGACACAGAATCTGAAGCAGGCTCCAGGCTCTGAGCTGGCAGTCAGCACAGAGCCCGACGCGGGGCTCGAACCCACGAACTGCAAGATCATGACCTAAGCGAAACTCGGACGCTTAACCGACTAAGCCCCCCAGGCGCCCCTGCACATTCATTTCTGAAAATTTAGAAAATTCAGATTAAAGGCAATTAAAATGACCTATATTTCTACTGTCCAGAAGTAGCCACAGGTACATAGGTGCCTCCATGCAGAGTCATAGCTGTCTTCTCATAGCCATTTCCTTCATAGGAGCCAAGAGCATCGGTGTCTGGTAACTGGTATTATAAAAGGAGATGATGTGACATTCACAGTGGGAAGCTATGTCTGTGTCTTGTTCCTTACAAACAGACACAGTCCTCTTCCTTTTTATAGTAGCTCCATTTCCATCAGGGATATTGGGTACCTTAAAGAACTGCTGTGAGGTTTAAATAAAATCACATTGGTGAACATAGAACCAAATGTGTGGCATACAGAAAATTTCATTCTTTAGGAGTCTGTTATCATTAGTGTCATTATTTGTAAGTCTTGTTTATAGTTATTTGTGAGTGAGAATTAGTTATTTAAACTCACCTTAGAACTCACCAAGTTAAGGATTGTAAGAGTTTAGCCAGAGGAGGCAACAGAAAAGTGCATTTTCGTGACCATTTTTTCCTTAACTTTAATTTTGCAGTTATTTCAGACTGAACTTCTCAGGTGATTCTGAAGCACAGCATAGCCTACAAAGCTATAGGGTTACTGAGTCCATAACAGGTGAGGGCCTTAAGGGCTCTTGGTCTGATCTGTTTGAATATCTTAGATTAGGATGAGAAATACAGATAGGAAAAGTGATTGGGGGAGATGCAGTGACCCAAGGATTGGAGTAAGATATGTGCAGGTGAGTAAGGGAGGAATGGAGTGTTCTGTTCTGCTGAGATAGTGCCTCCAGGTTTGGGCTCAGCCATTTGGTTTGAATCTGAGTGCTGATAGTCTGCTAGGGAGAGCTGCTTTTAGAGCTCTTGGCATCTTACTCACGGAGGCCAAGGCAGAGTAGCAAAGTAGTTGGCCATGGTTAAGTTATGAAATGTGTGGATGGGTTAGATTGTAGTTACTAACCACATTGGGTGCAGCTAACCTGTGTGAATGGCCATTGAGGTTTGTGATTTCTTGAGGGAATGTTTACTTAGACACTACCAGTCCTGAGGGGTGCTGTGCTGTGGCAATGTGCTGTAGGCATTTGGGTGACCAGAGGCCATGACTCCCATGATTATAGCAGAGCTTCTGTTGGCACAGCTGGCATCCTGTGCATGAGGCCTGAGTAGGTAAACCTGTGTTGAGTGAGGGGAAAGGAGTGTGATGGTCTTTGAGGTCCTCCGAGGATTTGTGTGCAGAAAGTTAGGAACATGACGTCCCTTATGGGAGAAGGAAAAGTCAGAGAGAAAATGAGGTATGGCTTCGTCTAGAAGCTCTTCCACCTTGTACAGATGTGTTCTGTGGGTTTTGCTTTGTTTTGTTGGGTGATCACAACAGCATCTGAGTGCTGCTGTCTGTGGGCTCCATTCATGACAGGTCTTTAGGTCTAGCAGCAAAGTGCTAGCTGGTGACCAGGGCAGAGGAGAAAAGGGTAACAAGAGGGCTAAGTGGCTTGTATAGTTAATTGTTGACACAGGGCTGATTTGCTGTGGAAGATAGAAGCTGTGTCCTTTCCACTACTGCAGCTGTTTCATATTTCTTTATTTCTCCTCTCTAGGTCAAACGTTCAAGGAGTAAAGGTGGCCTAGCGGGCCCCGATGGGACCAAGTCTGTCTTTGGGCAGATGTGTGCTAAGATGAGCTCATTTAGTCCTGACAGCCTCCTCCTCCCCCACCGTGTCTGGAAAGTCAAGTTTGTGGGTAAGAACTTGCATGCACTGCAGACCTTTGGTCCTGAGGGTTGGCAGTCTGAACACAGGCAGTAGTGCAGTGGGCATTGCAGGGAGAGCTGAGAAGCCCAGCTGGCTGCACTCTGTGGGGCTTTGCTGGGGTGACTGAATTGCTGACTCCCTTTTCCTTCAAGGTGAATCTGTGGATGACTGTGGTGGTGGCTACAGTGAGTCCATAGCTGAGATCTGTGAAGAGCTGCAGAATGGCCTCACCCCCCTTCTGATCGTGACACCCAATGGTAGAGATGAGTCAGGTGCCAACCGTGACTGCTACCTGTTCAGCCCGGCAGCTAGGGCGCCCGTGCACACCAACATGTTCCGCTTTCTGGGTGAGCCTACTTACATAGGCATGATGTGACTGTGTGTGCCTATTTAGCTTAGTGTCTACTGTGTCTTGGGAATAACAAATATTTTGAGTACTATATTTGGTTTTAGCGTTTTAGGTGTGCACCTGCAGGGACATGCAGAATTCAGCCATCAGTTGCTGGGTGCTAAAGGCCAGAAAGTGTCTTTGGCACTCAGAAGATCTGAAATTCCATGTTTCTGCAGCTTAAATGTATTTCAAACTTGGAATCAGATCTGAGGGGATTTTGGTAGGTGGCCAGTCCCTTCCTTCTGTTGCATTAAGTATTTATGCTCAGTGCTCCTGTTGCTGCCTATACCTCTCCAGCCATTGCATCCACCTTCCTTAAGAAACTCCAGCTGTTTGTTTTGACATGAAAGGAAGGGGGATTGGCCTCTGTGTGGTTTATACCTATTGGTGGAAAGAAGAGGAGCGTTAGAAACTCTCCTATAGGAATAAAAGGAAACCATGAATTTAGAACAGGACAAAATGTTTTAAGAATGGACCTAAGTCAGGGTGCCTAGTGGTTCAGTTGGTTGAGCGTCTGACTTTGGCTCAGGTCACAATCTCATGGTTCATGAGTTCGAGTCCCACATTGGGCTTGCTGCTATCAGCACAGAGCCTGCTTCAGATCCTCTGTCCCCTTTTCTCTCTGCCTTTCTCTCTCTCTCTCTTAAAAATAAATAAAAATTAAAAAAGAAAAAAGGATGGACCTAAGTCTCCATGAATTTGTGTAGCACTGGTTTAGAAGGCACTAAAGCCACAGTGTAGAGCTAGTCTCTACTCTGTTGTTGATTGAACTAGCTGTTCATCATCAATTTCAAGTATCTCCTGTCATCTGTGCTTTGAACGAGCAGGTGTGTTACTAGGCATTGCTATCCGGACTGGGAGTCCCCTGAGCCTCAACCTGGCTGAGCCTGTCTGGAAGCAGCTGGCTGGGATGAGCCTCACCATTGCAGACCTCAGCGAGGTAACTTACCACCAGGAAGGTGGGGATGGGGAAATGTGACACCTTCTGTACCTGATAAGAGTGCAGGGGGTGCCTCAGGCTGCAGAATTACCTTCTGGTAGCAAAGAAGTTCTGTGGATATGAGGCCAGTTTGCTGCCAGGACTTGATAGACCATCTGTTTTGTGGTGCTTTGCAACTTGAAATCTTGTCAGATAAGAATGTTCACCATTTTTTCTATGAAAGAGGGGAGCTTGCAAGTGGCTGGGTGGTGGCTCTGGCTTTCAGTGGGGGAGACATGACTGTCCAACCACAACCAGTGTCCTCCCAGTGGCCATCCTTCCCTGAGTACCATGACTATAGGGTGAGATTCATCTCCATCCAGTGGCTTTTGCTCTCTTAGTGGTTAATTTTAAGGACTTCCTAGAATTACAAGTTCTTTCCTCAACGCCCTGGGTGAAGAACTTTCTCACCGCTGGTCTCTTATTTCCTGGCATGTACAGTGCACCAACAGCCTGAGGTATGCCTAGTGCAGACTGAGGCCCCCTTGTGGCTGTCTCAGGTGTGAACTGCAGCCAGAGGGTAGGAAAAACCCAGACTTAACATGTGGGCTCCATTTTTTCCCTTAAAAGGTTGATAAAGATTTTATCCCTGGGCTTATGTACATCCGTGACAATGAAGCCACCTCAGAGGAGTTTGAGGCAATGAGCCTGCCCTTCACTGTGCCAAGCGCAAGTGGTCAGGACATCCAGCTGAGCTCCAAGTACACACACATCACCCTGGACAACCGTGCAGAGTATGTTCGGCTGGCGATAAACTACAGGTGCGTGATCATCTGCCTTCCATTGTTTTGATTCAGTAAATAGCAAAAATAGAGAATAGTTTGCTTGGATGGCTGCATTTTTCAGAAATATTATACAGTAAAATGCTAATGGACTTAGTTTCAACTGCTGCTGATCTGTAGTCATCAAACCTTGTTTTGTAATCTGAGTCGGAGTATTCATTCTTGCCTGAGATTCCTGGCTCTGACTAGAATACCGAGGTGGATAGAATTGCTCTGTTTTGGGAGCTGTCCCAAAAGAAGTCACAGGGCCTGTGGGTACCCCTCTGTGATCTGTCAACATGTCTGGGCAGGACTATGTCTGGGCTGGTCCCACACCTGCCTGGCCATCACACCAGCATTCCGCATAGTTGCTGTGTGGCAGGTCAGCAACACCACCCATATAGCTTCTGCTCGTTGCTGCTTCCACCTGACATTACAAGTCCACACATTGTGGTTCTTGGGGACCTCATTCTCCAGAAGCACCTGGCCAGGTATTGTGGTGAGACTGCATATTGGGTCAGCTTTGCCTTCTGAGTTCTGGTTGTGAGTGGTCCTGGCAACTGTGCTGTGCTGTCCCTCTCTGTTCACTTCTGCCTTGTGCCCTAACTCACCAGTCCTGAGGGCCATAGTATCTGCTTCCAGAGCAGATGCTCTGGAGCCTGGTTCTCTGGTTATGCATATCTAATTCTGGCTGCTTCCTGGGTGTGCAGTAAATATTAAGAGTTGTGCCTTAGAAACTGTAGGTAGTTTCTAAAATTATCTTCTATGTGCCAGTGTAGCTGCACTCAGAATATGATGCCATTTCTGTAAGATGCATACTTTGATCATCTGTTTGGTAGTCTTGGTATAAGCAGGACAGATCTATGTTACCAAAGATAGAAATGCAAAGTGAGTTTTCTCTTTCAGACTCCATGAGTTTGATGAGCAGGTGGCTGCTGTTCGGGAGGGAATGGCCCGAGTTGTGCCTGTCCCCCTTCTTTCTCTGTTCACCGGATATGAATTGGAGACAATGGTATGGCCCCGAGTGCTACTGCCCTGGAACTGCCTTCTGCATATTAAGCTACCAAATCAGTGCCACTAGTTAATCTCTTGGTTAAATCTTGCCCTTAATTTACATTTGAAGTAGCTCATGCCTGTTGAATGAAGTGAAAACATGTTCAGGAAGCCCGTGTTCCCTGCCTGACTCTTCCATTCCCTCGCAGTCCCTCACCCCACAGCAGGGTGAAGCACAGGGTCAAGTGCTTTCCACCTGAACACACAGGACTTATCCTCCCAGCTGTCAACTCCAGCTCTCACACCCATCCTGCCCCAAACAAGCCTTGGAAAAAAAGAAAGAATGATTGACTCTGTACTGAAGTGAAGAATCAAAAGTGTCAACCAGTCCTAACAGTGTGTCCTTCTGCAGGTGTGTGGCAGCCCAGATATCCCTCTGCATCTTTTAAAGTCGGTGGCAACATACAAAGGGATCGAGCCTTCTGCATCCCTGATCCAGTGGTTCTGGGAGGTGATGGAGTCCTTCTCCAACACGGAGCGTTCCCTCTTCCTTCGCTTTGTGTGGGGCCGGACGAGACTGCCCAGAACCATCGCTGACTTCCGGGGGAGAGACTTTGTCATCCAGGTGGGGTTCCTCCACATCTTGTGGTGTCAGCTTTGGGGGCATGCTCCTTGCATATGATCTTGCAGCAGATTAGAAAATGGGACTCTCATGTTATGTGGTTTTTCTTTCTTCTTGGGAACAATAATAAAAAGCACACCAAACTTTTTTGATTTGATCACTCAGAATTTTATGACTATAGGATTTAGGTCTCACTTTCTACTTATGGAAAATTTATCTGGCTACCAAAAGAAGATACTGCTATTATGTCAGCATATTTGAGATTTTGAGCACACATTTAAAGCATATGTCTGATTCTGTGTTTGAATTGGGTAAATTAAGTAATGTTGGTTACTGAGAAAAATAAGAGTACCATCAGACTGAGAGTTTTGCTTTGATTTTTAATTCTATGATCGCCAGAAATAGGCTCTGTTCGAGATTTAAAAAAAAGAAATAGGCTCTGTTTATCTGCCAGGTCATGGAACTCAACTGCCCTCTCCCTCCTCCTCTATCCTGAGGCATTGGGTATGACTTTCCAGGTAGCAATACCATGGGAATAGGGAGTTTTCTCAGAGGGCAGATTGGAGTGGAGGGTCCATTCTCCCTGTGTGCTTGGAAGGATTTGGGGATGGTTTCCTTCCTGAGCATACTCTGACTCCAGTCTCTGGACAGGGTTGCAAAAATAGTTGTCAGGGAGATCTTTGTAAGCACATTTCTCTCCCAAGTGGGTAATTACTGGATTTCATCCACATGTCTTGCTGGCTTCATAATATATCTGTAGTAGTCGAAAGGGGGCTTATGAGTTCAAGGAGAATTCCCTATGTAGGTGGCTGCTGACAACGTGCCTTGTGCCAGGCCCTTTTTACAGCACTGATTTGTCAAAAGTAATTGTCACAGTAACCAGTTGCTATTATTGACTATAAGTCCTAGGAATTACTCAGATCTTCCTTTTAGTTTCTAAAACTGGCTAGCATGTGTTTTCTGATATTTTGTTACTCCTAGCCAAAAATATGAATTTTGTGAGAGTCAAGAGTCTGCTGAACATAATGAAATATACTTGCAGTTTTATCTGTTCTTGTACACCATCTCTGATTATTTAACATTTTTCATCAATAGGTATTGGATAAATACAACCCTCCTGACCACTTCCTTCCTGAGTCCTACACCTGCTTCTTTTTGCTGAAGTTGCCTAGGTATTCCTGTAAGCAGGTGCTGGAGGAGAAGCTGAAATATGCCATCCACTTTTGCAAATCAATAGACACAGATGATTATGCTCGCATAGCCCTTACGGGAGAGCCAGCTGCTGATGACAGTAGTGATGACTCAGAGAACGAGGATGTGGATTCATTTGCTTCAGACTCTACGCAGGATTATTTAACAGGACACTGAGATGGAGAAATACCATTCATCGCAAGACACCACAAGACTGAGCAAGGAGGCAGAGCACGGCAGTTTAGAGTGCAAGAAGTAGTGTATTTGATGAAAATATTAGGTCTCTAAAATGCATGGGGGTGGGCAGGGAGACTGATAGCTCATGATTGAACAGTGAATGGAATAATGATTGGAAAAATCAGCCCTTGCATGTGGGGCACTATGTGGACACTAACATTTACTTTTGAGACTTAAAAGGGTCTTCTCACCCATAATGCTGCATTACATGTAGGACTTCTGTGTTTACTACAGTGTGTAAATGTTTATATAAATACTGAATTGCAGCATCCCAAAAATGAATAAAAAGCCTTTTTACTTGTGGGTGCAACAGACTTTTCTTTTTTTTCTTTTTTTATTCTTTTTTTATTTTCAGGTGTTGTGCATTGTCTTGATTGTACATTGGAAATACTGTGTAATGATTAAATCATACTATAAATATTTCAATTAATACTACCCTGAATTTGTTTATTAAAAGTTTTTTGAACATTAAATGATCAGTATTACTTGAATGCATCCAGAGATTATTTAAACCAAAACCAAAATAAAAAGGCCATTGGTCTCCTTCTCCCCAGGTGCACATTTTAACATATGCAATATGTAACTTGAATTGAGGCCTTTCTGTGAGCAGTATCTATCATAGAAGGTATACTATATATAATGTTTGTGTCCTGTATATCCCTAAGTTTTAATTCCCTATGAATAAAACATCTGTCACAAAATTGTAAGCTGAACTTTCTTATCTGGTTAGACTCGCAGTAGTGAATGTGCTACAACCAAAAAGTAGTCTTTGATATAGCCTTAGTTAAAGCCATTCCAATCTAGGTTAGACTTTTGTGGTTACAAAAACCAACCTCCGTCCAGTGACAAAGGAGGACTGGACATTAAGAGAAAGGAAAGGTTCAAGGGGGAGTGGCCGGCATTGGGGGCTGGAGACCAGGAGCCCTTAGGATCCATTCCTCTGTCCTTCACCCCACCTGTCCTAGTCCCTGTTCCCATCTGCCGGGGATCAGGGGTGTGTTTCTGGCCCAGTTGGCCATGGGGTACGCTGTGAGGTGCTTGTTCCAGGGTTGTGTGTATGGCAGGTTCCCTGCAATGGGAAGGACTGAGAATAGGGTATGAAAGTTGGCTGACAGGTCTGGTGCTCTAGAACTTGAGGTAAACTAGATGGAGGCAAAAGGAGGTATTTTATGTTGGGAGATGATTTCTTTATTCAGGGATACGACATTTTGCATTAGAAAATTCAAAGAGAGGAAGTTTTTCTGGGAATTTATCCATGACCAAATTGGTGAATGCCCAGATTAGTATTTTATTTTTATTTATTTATTTATTTATTTATTTTTACAAATAGTTTATTGTCAAATTAGTTTCCACATAACACTCAGTGCTCATCCCCTAGTATTTTTAACTCAGCTCAAAATCCCAATAATTTGCGAGGTATTTTTTTAAATCGCCAACCCTTTTGTTGTCAGATTTTGCTGCTTAACAAACTACTCGCAAAGTCAGTGGCATACATACAAGATGCAGCATTTATTTCTCTCATGCATTTATTTCTCTCATGCATCTGGTTTGGCTAGTCTTGGCTGAATGGCTCTAGACAACAGGTTAGGTAGGGCTCTGCTTCACAGGCCTTTCTGACTATCCAGAGCAAGAGAACAAGTGAAAACAGGTGAGGCCTATGCTCAGAATTGAACTGTCCCCTCAACCCACATTCTGTGGGCCAAAGCCAACTATGTGGTCAACCCCCAAACCAAATGGGCTGACAAATGTCTTTTGCCTCATAGCAGTTCTCAGAGGAGTCTTGTTTGAGGACCCCTTGAGTTTCCTTTTATGGTATCCCATACAGTCCTCCCTTTTCCAGCTGTATGAGGCCAAATTTTCTTAATATCCTTCAACCAAAACTATATTGCAGTATATGAGCAGAAGCAGAAATGA
The DNA here is from genome assembly GCF_008692635.1 of Crocuta crocuta. Lineage (NCBI taxonomy): Eukaryota > Metazoa > Chordata > Mammalia > Carnivora > Hyaenidae > Crocuta > Crocuta crocuta. The sequence continues at coordinate 410,574 of NW_027531907.1, read as the reverse complement.
GATTCCAGGTATCTTCTCATAAGCCAGAGAGCAAACCAGATTAACACAATGTCATCCATCCTACTAAATTTTTTAGTTTTGGAAAATAATTTTTCAGAATAGCATTCATGTTAATAAGTAGTGGATTTGTTTTCTTTTAAAATGAATGTTTTAAAACTTTTAGTTTTAATTTTCAACATGGTAACTATTGATAGATAGAACCTGGATAAAAATTACTAAATGAAAAAGGGTTCTGAGCCAGACTGCTGCAGAGGAGGGAACTGCAAAGTGGTGACCAGAAGTGTGGTCCAGAGAGGTACAAACAGATTGGGCAGCCATACCTTCTACCACACTGGCTTTGTCTTTGCTAGGTTTGCACTGTTCAGAAGCACTTGTCTAAGACCTACTTGTTATGAGCTCTCTTTAATTTAGGAAATAGTGGAAGATTATCTATTTACTATTTTTATACTATTCCACTAAAAAAAAAAAAATAGACTTTGATTTTTTTTAGGAAGAGTTTCATTTTTGCCCAAGACAAATTTCTAAGATGGTTACATATCCTCTTCAATTTAACATCTTTATCTTATTTATGAAGTCTAAAGTTATAGTTCATTTTTAAAATGATGAACACTAAATCATTTTGTGAGAGAATGAGAGGGTGCAAACGTATGTGCACATGCAAACGCTCAGAGTAGAGGCAGGGAGAGAGAAAATCCCAGGCAGGCTCTCCACTGTCAGCACAGAGCCTGATGCAGGGCTCAAACCCACAAACCTTGAGATCATGACCTGAGCCAGAATCAAGAGACAGACGCTCCACTGACTGAGCCACTCAGGTACCCCATAAAGTTATAATTCATTTTGGCAGACTGAAATTAGTACAGCAGAACCTATGGAAAGATAAACTGTAGGAAAGATAGACCCATCATGCTAGGAGTAGAAATCTTCTGTCACTGATAAAGACTACTTAATTTTATTGGCAGGTTCCATCAACATTTTGAATTGTGGATTAATTCTTTCTGAGACAATTGGTGTGATACATCATGTTTGTTTTTCTACCAATAAAAGTGGTAGTGAATGTGTATTTACAATGCATATGAAGCTACATCTACTTAGGTTTATAAAAACTTAAAATGATGCTTGGTACTAATATTCACCTTGAGAATCCCTGATAAGTTCTCCTTGGTTTTCTTAGCATGGAGCATCTCCAGTATTGTCCCTCAGGGCCTGATTTCCCTTCCCTAGTACTTGCTCAAGGGGCTGCCAGCTTCTTATGCCTCTGTTTGAACTTGCGTACCCTCCACACAGCCACATGGCCAACTGCCTTGCTCTGCAGTTTTTCATTTGGCACACTCCATCCTATATAGCCCCAGTACAAGCTTCAGAAGCTGGGATTGATTTTCTTGAGCATGTCCAAGCCCTGGGACCAGACCTGAGTGAAGAGCAGTGCAGGGTGGTGTGGAGTCAGTAGCTCCTGCTCTACCACTTGATCCATGACCGCAGAAGTGGCTGTTGGCTCTGTGTTGTTGCTGAACACTGGGCCCAAGTCTGACAGGTCCACTTCTGGAAGACATATATCATCATCTATAAATGGCAACTCATGTCTCAGTGGCTGTTTGAACACTAGAGAATGTGGAGGCAGTACCTGGCTGACAGGTGTTCAACAATGAACACTAAGGCAGGTTATTAATTTTCACCAGCATGGAATACTGTCCAGCATTAGGGTGACCACTGGTTTCTGAAGTTGTTAGCTAGAAACATCTGGGTTAACTAGAAATCTGGGAATACCAGAGAGAAGTTCCTAAGTCCATGTACATGTGAATTGTCTTGATTTGCAAAACTAGCCAGATACTTTCTTTTGGGGACAGTGGAAGAGAAGGAAGTCTGAGGTATAGGTGACCTAGGCTGGTTTTACTTTTTCTTTTTCTTCTTTTGTTTTTGTTTTTGTTTTCACCTGTTTAGAAGAGGGATTGGGACTTTTTTTTTTTTTTTAACGAATAGTTTATTGTCAAGTTGGTTTTCATATAACACCCAATGCTCATCGCCACAAGTGCCCTCCTCCATGCCCATCTATCCCCTCCCCTCCACACCCATCAGTCCTCAGTTTGTTCTCAGCATTCAAGAGTCTCTCATGGTTTGCCTCTCTCCACCTCCCCCACTATTTTACCCTTCTTTCCCCCATGGTCCTTCTTTAAGTTCCTCCTAATCCTCCTATATGTGCAAACATATGGTATTTGTCCTTCTCTGCCTGACTTATTTCGCTCAGCATAACACCCTCAAGGTCCATCCGTGTTGCTACACATGGCCAGATTTCATTCTTTCTCATTGCCATGTAGTATTCCATTGTATAGATAAACCACATCTTCTTGATCCATTCTTCCGTTGATGGACACTTAGGCTCTTTCCATGTTTTGGCACATCCCCAATGTTCATAGCCTGTTTTTTCATGTTAGCTGTTCACATACTTACCAGGCACTGGGGTTGAGGCCTTCTCCAGGCTGGGTCTGCTGGCTCGAGCAGCTAGGAAACATGGAGTGTGAGACCCTTGGGGTATGAGTCTTCTCTGTGGATTAGGGTCTTCTGAACCTTCCTAGTTCTCAGTCTCAGTACAGCTCAGGCTTTAGCACTGACAAAGCTGATTAATCACACCTTTTTTGTAGGTAAATACTTTATAGCAAGTATCTCTGATTGGGCATGTCTCTTGGAAATCCCGATGGGCTTACTAAGAAGGACATGTATCATGAATCTTGGGTGTGGAGGGGCTGGGGACACGTCTCCTTCTGTGGATGCATCTGCCCTGGGAGTCTAGGCTCTGTCCTGCCGGAACTCCAGGGTTCCAGGCAGGCTGGCTGGGGCTCATACCTAAGACTGCAGAAATAGGCCACTGTTACCCACTCCTGCCCTGTACTAGCCCTAGGTCCTTCCAACTGCAGGGCTGCCCACAGTGAACCTCTGCCTCTTTGTGAATCAAAAAGGGAGTCCATGACCATGGGACTTCTACCCCTTGAGGGGCCCATCTGAGACTAACGTAGCAGTGGCAGGGTCCAGGGTTACCTGGTTACCCCACCACCCCACCGGCTGGGCAGCCTAACACTGCTCTCAGTAGGCATAGATGAATGTTCCAGTGGTACCACTCTGTCCTGGCCATAGGCTGCACGAGGTGGGTCCCAAGCCATCTGCTCAAGTGCAGGGACATGCAGGGAGCACAGGAGGTTTGAGAACTGGTTCCACAAAACCTGCTGTACTGTGAGGTCTTGTGGCCTGTGGATAGGTAAGTTCTGCTGTATGGAACACGTGCCATCTACTCTGAACTCTGCCATCAGGCTGAGAGTGGTCCCTGGCCTGCACTTGCTCTTGTTGGCATGTTATGGTGGTCACAGCATTTGGTGTCTCTGTTGTCCTTGGAAAATTCTTTGTGTGTCATTGCTGTGACCTCAGCCTCAGCTTTGCACTCTGCTGTGTATGTGCATGCCCAGTGGAGGCACCAGTGCCTGGGGCCCCTTACCATCATTCCTCTTTTAGTTGGCTTGGGTGGAAAGAGGCCCTTAGAGGGATGCACCGTGATTTCTCAAAGCAGTAACATCCCAGTCTCAGTGCAGGGCACAGGAAAACCTGTAGTTGATACATTGGTCCTGGTGAAGCCAGCACAAGTGCAGGACTCTGGGCGTTGCCCCTTTGCCTCACCAGGGCTAGGGTGGGCTAGACCTATTGCTGGCAGTGAGTCTCAAGGACACTGTCCTCATGGGTGAGTGGGTATGAGGAGCAGGCCCTTCTCCGCTTCAGGGCCTCATCCCAGCCACTTTTCAGAGGTTTTTTTCCCCTATACATTAGGGATACAATAGAATCTGCACAATGAATTTCCCCTCTAGCTCACTACATAAAAAAATAGAGTTTTATTAGAGCAATTTTATATTTACAGCAAAATTGCGCAGAAGGTACAGAGATTTCCTATTTACCCCCTTATTCCCATACAGGCATTGCCCCCACCAGATTGGTACATTTGTTGCGACCAATGTATTTATCATTGTGGTATCACACAGAATAGTTTTACTGCCTTAAAAAAAACCTCTGTGCTCTGTCTACTTACTTATTTTTCTCTCCCTCTCCCAAACCCCTGATCTTTTCATTGTCTCCATAGTTTTGTCTTTTCCAGAATGGAATCTTTTTAGAATGGTGTCTTTCACTTATCAATCAATTTAAGGTTCTTTCATGTCTTTTCATGGCTTGATAGCTCATTTCTTTTTAGTGCTGAATAATATTCCATTTCTAAATATACCAGTTTATTTATGCATTCATCCACTGAAGAACATTTTGGTTGCTTCTAAGTTTTGACAACTATGAATAAATATCTGTGTGCAGGGTTCTGTGTAAATGTAAGTTTTGAACTCCCTTGGGTAAGTAGCAAGGAATGCAACTGCTAGATTGTATGGTAAGAGTATGTTTAGTTATGTAGGAAGCTGCCAAATTGTTTTCCAAAGTGGCTGTACCATTTTGCATTCCCATAAGCAATGAGAGAACCTGTTGCTCCACAACTCATTACATTTCAAAATGCCTTTAAAGTGCAGGTTTGAAAGGGGTCCCTGAGTGGCCCAGTCAATTAAGTGACCAGCTCTTGATTTTGGTTCAGGTCATGATCTCATGGTTTGTGAGATCAAGCCCCAGTGCCAGGCTCTGAGCTGACAGTGTGGAGCGTGCTTGAGATTGTCTTTCTCCCTCTCTCTACCCCTCATTCTCTCTCTCGCTCTCGCTCTCGCTCTTGCTCTCACTCTCTCTCTCTCAATGCCCTAAGTAAAAAAATAAAGTGCAGACTTGAATCCCAGTATTCTTCCCATTGCTTGCATAATGGCTTCATTGTTTCCTTGCTACATCCTTGGCTAGGATGCAGTCTGTGGCAATTTAAACATGGCTCTAATGTTCTTTGACATTTTTCCATCAAGAATTGGAGACTGTGTCCCTCTTGAACCTGGCCTCATGACTGCTTGACCAATGGAGTATGATGTAAGTGACACTGGCCAGTCCTGGGTGCAAGTCTCAAGGAACTGGCAGCTTCCACTTCTTGTCCCTTGGGCCCCAGCCACCATGCTGTGAGCAAGTCCAAGAGTCAGGGCAGAAGCCACATGGCAGGGCAGGCAGTCCCACAACAGAAGTGAGTGACGGCACCTCCAGATGCTTCCAGTCCCCAGTCTCAAGTTGCTTCCTGCCTTTGTGTCACCTTGGCTATACTGGGGCCCACATGAACTATTTCCATTGTGCCTTTCTAAGTTCTAAGACCCATGGCACCTAGGAGCCTGATAAATGGTTTCTATTTTTGCCACAAAACTTGGGGTGGTTTGTTACACAGCAGTAAAGAGAACCCATGTGAGTCTGCATTTGATTTTTATTCTTTCTCAGGTCACTCTCTGGGCTGGGCTAAGAGACATAAAAGAAAGATGCCCTGCCTGTCTGCCCAATGTCCCCTCTCTCCTAATCTTTTAGGGGTCAGTGCACAGGCTGGGCAAATTGAACCACCTGTGGGCAACAGTGGGGGAACGGGATGTGCAGCCTATGCAGTCAGAACAGGCCAAGGCTGGTGGCCAGAGAGGCCTGCACAGTGGCTGGCCACAGGGACCCCTGAGAGAAAGTAGGATTTCCAAAGGGGAGTTGCAGACAGGTTTCCATGTGAAGTGGGTATGGAGGACTAGGATTGGAGAGCACCCTGAGTCACACCTGTCTGTTGAGTGTGAGAAGCCAGGGGCACTTCACTGGATCACCCACAAATGCAGAAATGCACATCTGCACATCCATATAAAACTCAACACTACTTATATAATGTAAGCAAAGGGATTTTATTAAGGTGTGTTGGATTTTATACATTCAAGTACTGTATACTTTTTAAAAAATTTTTTATTTAGTTTTGAGAGAGAGAGGGGCACGAGCACACACAAACTGGGAAGGGGCAGAGGGAAATGGAGAGACAGAATCTGAAGCAGGATCCAAGCTCTGAGCTGTGAGCACAAAGCCTGACATGGGGCTCGGACTCACAAGCCCTGAGATCATGACCTGAGCCGAAGTCAGACGCTTAACTGACAAAGTCATCCAGACCCCTCTCAAGTACTGTATATACTTGAAAATAGCAACTGTTAGCCTTTAATGATACTGCTCTTTGCTAAGAATATTTAGAAAGTTCCTATTTTGGAATTTCCTCAGGAATTTCCTGAGTCATCCAAGAAAACTGTGACTGTATGGTTAGATTTTGGTGAACTCTTTCTGCCCAGCTCAGGAATCACATCATTTCTGAGACTGTCCCCAATTGCTTCTGACTGAAGAAATTCAGAACCTCTCCATGGTATAGCACCAGCACCAAGAATTATGCCACAGGCTTCCAGTAACATAATCTGCATCCAATCCTCATTCTTAACTGTATGAAAGGAACACCAAATTGGACCTGGCTTCAACAACCAAGAGGATGGTTTGGCAATAACTAAGGAGCCCAGAGATGGAGTAATTCACACCTGATCCAGTGTGGAAACCTGCACTGTGGGGGCTTTGTTATCATGTGGTTTGGGACATGTAGATACCAATCTCTGGCAAGGATGGGATTTCCTCCATAATTTAGGCCACATGCACCCATTCCTGGAATGGAAGGGGATAGTTGATCCCACCACAGATATTAGGGGCTTGTGATGAGGGAGGGAGAAGGAAGGATGCAGTCAATGCTGCTGGGCAGGCTTAAAGTCAGTAAGTGCACATTAGTAACAGCCACTAGGCACCACGTGTTTGGCCTGGTTGCACTCCTAATGTTTCATGATCCTAATTTGGACCCTTTGGCCTTCACACCAAGGTACCTCAGGTGTGGATTCCATTCTGTAAAGGCAGCAGCAACCCAGAACTTTTCAACCATTCAGGGTGCCTGTATATTCATGCTCTGGGCCCCCTCTTGACACTGTATCTTGTATTGGTGTTTCTTGAGGCATTGGAGGAAGATGGGCAGGCTCAGGGATGACCATGGATGAGCCAGCATTTCTGCTGTGTTTACAGGCTCTGTAGTGCCCTGACCCACATGGATGGAGTCACCAAGCATAGCATATGTGAACTGTGTTCACACCCAATGTGCATAGTGATATGATATGAAGTGTCTGAAATGCCGTACTGGACCTTATTGTAGAGAACTTGGGCTCTCTGGTGGTTGTGGCCAGCACGGGGACTGCAGTGTGACAGTGCCGACCATGCTCTAGGAGGCCCAGAAGCTCTTTAGATACCTGGTTCCTGGTCCTGGGTAGTCTGACCACACTATGTCCTATGCAATGTGCCTGTTGTAAAGTCTGTGCCTCCCAAATACCTAGCATAGCCAGACTCCATGAAGAAACAATTCTCCTAGAGAGGTTTAAAGAGACATTTTCCAGAAAGAGAACTTTTGGGTTTTGCCTGTTACATGGTGAAGGACCTAAGAGCCTCTAACTTCCTGCCAATCCTTGGGCAGTGCTTGGGGTGGGGTGAGCTAAGACCCCACTTGAGCCGCCTGGTCCACTGCAGGTCTGGGTGTCTGTGTCTGTGTAGTTTATGTGTTTGTTATGTAGGTTCTGTGTCTTGAGTGTGTCTGTGCATGTGTGTTGATATGTGTGTCCTTATGTGGCTCTCTGTGTGTCCATTTATATTTCTGTGTGTTTCTGTGTGTGTCCCTGTTTCTGTCTGTGGTTAATGCATCTGTGTATAGTGTATGCTTGTCATATGTGTGTGTCTGTGTAGTTTGTGTTCTGTATGTGTGTGTGTCTATATGTGTGCCTGTATTTCCTTGTGTGTTTGTGTCAGTATGTAGTTTATGTGTCTATGTGTGTGTAAGTGTCTGTGTGGTGTGCTGGTGGCCATGTGTGTACTTATCTGTACCAGTGTTTATGTGACTGTGTGTCTGTTTATGTGTCTGATGCATCTGTGCATGTGTTTGTGTGTCTCTGTGTTTATATCTCTTTGTGTGTGTTGTATGAAAGAAAGGGTGAGACTTCCACAAATGTAACATTGGCCATAGCCCTAGGCTTGAGGGGGGAACGGACAATGAGAATAGAAGGTTCTGGTCAGGTTTATCAGTTCTAGCTGAGAACTCTTAAAATGAAGAAGAGAAAAAAGTAGGCAAAATATTCACTCAGTTTGTTTTTCCAAATCTCCTTCACAGGAAAAAAAAACCCTGTTATAGGTACTTGGCTACCTTCTATAAACTAGACCTTGGAATAGGTACGGCGAGCAGACTGTTCGCTTTCAGAGAGGGTCTGGCCTTCTACCAAGAGAGACTTTCTTCTCCATTTCCCGCATATCTTGGGGTTGAGAAAGCCCTCTCTTCTTTACGGCAGGCAGCCCTGGGTCTGGGCGAGTCTCCCAGCGGTGCCGACTGTGGGCGTGGCCAGGCCGCGAAGTGCGGAGGAGGGCTCGCCCCGCCTCCGGGTGCCCACGCCCATCAGGCACCCGCAGAGTTTTCCTTACTCTGTGTACTGCTCTACGCTCACCGTTCAGGAGCTATCAGTTTGTACCTTACAACTTCACTTTTGGAGAAAGATCAAGTCTTCAGGCCAGTGGGGAGAGAGCAGGTGAGGAGCTATCCTGTCTGATCTGGGGAGCAGGTAGGGTTTTAAAAAGGCTGTGTTGAGTTGTTGCTTAATGGAGGGGAAAGTGAATAGCTGGTGTGAGCACAGGGCGCTCATTACCAAACCAGGCATTTTCTAGATTTAACGGGACTGGCTCACTGAGAGGCAGGTTCCCAGGACAAACCAGGCCCCTCACCCCAGGGTGGGCCATAGAGGATACTGAGGGGGCATTTGGACGTGTTCAGACGGCGAATGTTCTGCTTGAACTGCAGGGCGGCATCTCCTCCCACCACTGGCTTCACACACGTGAGCGCTAGTCAGGCGTTTCTGTGGAATGGAATGCGCTGGGGCGGGGACATTAAATCCCTCAGAGCCTCTTCTTTTCACTCTGGCCACACACAGCGGAATTAATGGATTAGATGTCGCTAGCTCCTTCCAAGGATATGGATATTAAGCACAAGCTTCCCCTGTGTGGACATTCTTGGAGTTACAGACCCAGGCCTGGCTGGGCTAGGTGCTCAGGGGTCCAGGGCAGGTGCCTAGCATTCCACCACACAGAACTGGCTGCTCCTGAAGCTCCGCAGGTGACCCTTTGAGCAATTCGGGGATGTGACAACTCCACAATATGCAGTGATTCTGAGGAAAAGCAAACAGGAGGCTGTTATCAGTTGTGGCCAGTTATCTCCTGAATACAAGGCAGTCCACCGTAACCTAAACCGCCTAGGAAATACAGTGCCTGGTATTTACTTATAGGGGTTGGCGTGGAGTCTGGTGTCCAGGACCCTGGGAAAGTGCCTGCTATCTGGGTCCTTGGAGTAGGAATTCTGGGGGCTGGGAGCTTGAATGCTTCTGGTGATACCAACTCACATACTTGCTAATGAGGATTAAATCTCATTAAAAACAACAAAGATGAAAGCTTTAGGTAAACCATGAAGAACTGAACAAAAACTGCTTGTTATTGCAATTTAGCTTACAAACATTTAAGCACAGTTGTTCATATCTGATGTAAAGTGCAAGAGCTTTAGGAACATAAGTTTTATTATACTGATGAAAAGCAAATACTGATACTGTTTTTATTCTTCAAGGTCATGGCCCCTTTGAAGTTAGCTGAGGTCTGAGGAACATCAGGAATTACAGAGGAAAGAAAAGCTCTGTCTGGAGATTTAGCAGTGTCCACACTGGGACACCTGGGAAAGGTTTTAAGCCAGAGGGACACATGGTCTGATATGTATTTTGGAAAGATCACTGTGGTTGGGTGGTTAACTAGCTGAGTCTTGCCCACTGAGAGGTGGCTGCACAACCAGGGCAGTGATAGGGGGCACTTCATAGGTAAAGGGTCTGCAGGGTGAGAACAGTTCTCAGGTTCTGGTTTGTGATGGGTGCATCTAGAAGGATGGTGGACATCAGGGGAGACAAGCAGCCAGCTACACAGTAATCTAGGCTGCAGAGGGGAGCTTGGGGGCATCACCTGTCCACTAGTGAGATCTAAGCCTTTTGGGAGAGGGAGAGGAGTAGTGCCTTTTAGCTCCAGGGTTAATGAAGAGAGGGTGGAGATGGGGTGCAGAGGATTTGGCTTGCTATGGACACATGAAAAGCTAGCAAAGGGGGAGGACAACCTAGAGACTGGAGGCCCAGAGGTGGCCTGCACAGGAAGGGGTGAGCCACTGTGTAGTTCTGGGAGTTTTCAATCTTTCCTATATATTGGAAAATAGGAGAAAAGACCCCACACACCAGGTCTCTCTGGTTAGCTCCTGGGGGGCAGCCCTACCACAGCACAGAGGCACTTTCCTGTGCTTCCTGGGGTGCCCCCACGACACCCTCAAAGAGCAGTCTCCTCTGCCAGTTGCCCAGGCACTGGGCACTGGTACTATCCGAGTGGCCCAGGCCCTCATGGGGTGGTGCCCAACTCAGTGGCCTTTCAGGCCACTCTGCAATGAGGTCGGTGCTCTGGCCACGCCCCCAACCTGCTGTGCACTGTACAGCAAGAAGCATGCTCTGAGAGAAAAGGGAGCGAGGACTCACCCCAGCACAGGTCTCTTTTTTGAGGGACAAAGGACAGTTTCAAACTGTTTTGCAGGATGGGTGAAAAGTCAACAACACAGCAATGCAGGAATAAGCAGAACAGCCTGGAGTGCAGGTAGAAGAGATGGCCTCTCCTTCACCTGGGGGCTGGTTGCAGGGCCTGGCGTGAGAGGGTGTCCTGTGGAGGAGAGGGCAGGAGGCTCTGCAGGGTGGCCCAGTTGAAGACTGCAGCAAGGATAGCGCCTCCCCCCACCCCAAGGCACTCAGAAGCATGCTCACTAGTTACCTTCCCTGGACACAGCACAGGGAGGGCAACTCTGGTACAGGTTCAGAGATTATTTACGAGAGTATGAAAGGAATTACAAACTATCCTGTTGGGTTGAATGTTCTAGAAGCTTCTACCCAAATTCACATGTTGCAAATCCCATCTGAAGGGATACAGGGTCAGATTCTTGTGCCTTGGCCTGGTGTGGGGGTGGAGGCACAGCCCACCCTGCGCTATCCACCACAGACATACCTGCCTTTTCTCAGAGTGGACTGAGAAGTAGGCTGACCAGGAGCTGTCCTGTACCAGCCTCCTCACCCTAGGAGTGAGGCTGTCCTCTTTCCAGGGTTCATCAATTAGAAAGGTGCACTGGGCTCAGACACCTTGGCCGCAGCCCTCTCCCCACAGACAGCCATGCCTGTGCGGATGCAGACCCTCCTACAGCCACACTTCGAAGCTGCAGCCCCAGCCAAGCCCCTGCAATGCAGCATTCACTCCTCAGAGGCGGCCACACCCCTGGAGACACAGTCACACAGCTCTGAGCTGGTGGAGCTTTGGGCCTCAGTAGTGTTTACTGTGGAAAGGAACATTAAATGATTCAAGTGTTTTTTTAGGACCTTCCACAAGAGGAGAAAATTAGCTGTGGAGTGATTTATTTTCAATAAGCAAAGTTTTCACAGCAGCCAGTATACTTTTTCCTTCTTTTCATTATTGTATCATGTCAAGTGATTAAAGAACTTGAAGGAAAGTGTTCTTAATTTATGAAGGTACTATATTCCAAATGATGTATATTGCTGCTACTGATTTATGTACTACTGTAAAACCAATGTGAGGCTCTTCATTCGGTAATTTAATTAGTTTAATTGGTATGCCTGTGCAGGGGAAGACACCAAATCCTCAGGACGGGAGGCACACACTAGGGGACACTGAGGGCAGATTCCTGGGACCCCTGTTCTCCTCTTGCTTCCTGCCCCTCATGCTCTGTCAGGCCATTTGCACCAAACTTGAGCTGTGCTCCACAAATGCCAGCAAATCCTTCCATGCCCACAAATGAGCCCTTCCACTATGTCACAGGCACATCTATGGGAGAAGCAGCAAGGCCAAACAGCACAACCTGAAGCAGCACTGGTGAACTTCAGCTGTGTCTCCAGGCAAGGTATGGGCTGGGTGTCAAGTCTGTGGCAGGACAAGCCCTTAGCAGGAGGGGCCTAGGTGGGCAGGTCCTTGTAGGACCTGGAGGGATGGGGAAGTACTGCTACAAGGCTCCTGGGGAGGGAAGCAGAGCCAGAGGTAGAGGAAGCAGAGCAGACCCAGTAGCTGCAAGAGCCAGATGTGAAGATAGGAACATTCCATGGGGTTAGAAGTGTCAACCACAGGGGCGCCTGGGTGGCTCAGTCGGTTAAGTGTTTGACTTCGGCTCAGGTCATGATCTCGCAGTTTGTGGGTTTGAGCCCCACGTCAGGCTCTGTGCTGACTGCCAGCTCAGAGCCTGGAGCCTGTTTCAGATTCTGTGTCTCCCTCTCTCTCTGACCCTCCCCTGCTCACGCTGTCTCTCTCTCAGAAATAAATAAAACATTAAAGAAAAAAAAAAAAGAAATGTCGCCACAATATCTACTTTTTTTCCTAAAAGTTGGTGGCAATTTGGTCAATTTGGTATGAATCTTGTTTAGAAGGAAAGGCCTGGGCTCAGCCATGGTGGAGGCCTGGCTGGCAGAGGGCCATAGCCTCTTTGTTACCACTCAGACCTCAATGGTGGCTTTCCCACCCCAGCTGGGCCCTGCTGTGTCCTCTGCCCCTGCTCAGGACACAGCTGCACCCAGGGGCTCAGGGGTGCAGCCCTCCCCCTGTTGACTGCAGATGTCTGTTGCAGTCTGAGCTCATCCCAGTGCTCAGGGCAGGCCCTTCTCTGTGGAGTCTTTAGGGGTGAGCCCCAGGCATCTCTTTGCATGTCAGGCATATGGAGCTCTTTGGGGCGAGGCCAGGCCAAGACTGAGTTCAAAAGAAGAGCCGCCACAGGCTAGGGTCCTGGAGAGGGTATTTCCAGAGGTTTGTCCATGGGTTAGGATGTTGGGGAGGTCCCCCTCAGAGGATGGACTAGGGGCTGTGATACTGGGGGGGGCATTCCTAGAGGATGGACAGTGGAATTGGGAATTGGGGTCCTCAGAGGACAGATTGTGGCTGGGGAGTTGGAAAGTGTTGGGAAGTTGAGACTGGGCCATGGGCTAGGGTGTTAGGGTTCCCCCCAGAGGACAGTCTATAGGACAGGGGTGCTCCAGCCACCTGAATGAAAATTAATGTCCATGTACAAGCAGCAGGATTTGGGATGTGTTTAGAAGACATGGAAGAGAAAGAGAGGGACCTCTAGGTGAGCAGAAGCCTTTGTGACCCCAGAAGGCATCCAGAAAGTGGGCTGAACAAGAGCAGAGACACTGGGCAGTTGCTGAGCCAGTGTGCAGAGGAAGCTGTTGGTGGGAGACTCAGCTCAAGATGGTTGGGTCAAGAGATAGACCTCTCCAGAGAGTGGCCAGTGTTTAAAGCTGAGAATAAAATCTCCAAGGGAGGGCAGGCCTAAGGTGGAGGCTGAGAAGAGTGGAAGAAGCCAGCAAAGGAGAATGAGGAAGCACAAGAGCCTCAATGAGCCCTGAGACTAAAAGGGAAGGCTGCTGAGAACCTGAGAAAGGGCCAGAGCTTGGACGTTATCAGAGATGACCCTGACTAGATTGTTTTCCATCAGGTTGGAGGGGACGTGAAGTTGGTTAAAGTGGGTTCAAGAAAGAAAGGAGAAGTTAATACAGTGGTCTTGAGAAGTTTGCTATAAAGGACAGGGAAATGGCTAGAAACCTCTGTGAAGACAGAGATTAAAGTTTTTATTTTGCTGTAATTATAGATTTACATGTTCTTTTTACCCATTTTCATCCAATGGTAACATCTTGCAGAATTATGGTACAATATCACAACCAGGATATTCACACTGACACAGTCAAGATACAGAATTCCCATCACTGCAAGGACCCCTCATGTAGCCCTTTTATAGCCACACCCACTTCCCTGTTGCCTTTATCGCTTGCTTTACCCATGGCAACTACTAATCTGTTCTCCATCTCTGTAATTCTGTATTTCAAGGATGTTATACATACAGAATCATACAATGTATAACCTTTTGGGATTTGCTTTTTCTTTTTTTTTAACTCAGTACTTTCACTCTGTAGATTGATGCAAGTTGTTGTGTCACTAGTTGTGCCTTTCTGATGATGACTAGGATTCGATGGTATAGATGTGCCATAGTTTGGTTAACCACTCATCCATCGACAGATATTTGGGTTGTTTCCAGTTTTAGACTATTATGGATAGCTGCTGTGAGGATTCATGTACAGTTTTTTTGTGTGAATATATAAGTTTCATTTATCTTCTGGGATAAATGTCCAGGAGGGCAGTTGCTAGATTGTATGGTAGTTTTTTTAAAGAAACTGTCAAACTGCTTTCTAGAGGGTCTGTGCAATTTTATATTCCCACTAGCAGTGTATGAGGGGGTCCAGTCTCTGCCACCTCTGCTAGCATTTGCTGTTGTCTCTATCTTGCTCATTTTAGCTATTCTTATAGGCGTGTAGTGATATATGATAGCTTCAGTTTGTGTTTCCCTACTGGCTAATGATGTTGAACATTTTCTCATGTGTTCATTTACTATCTGTATATCCTCCTAAGTGAAATGACCCTTCATATCTGCACTTTTTCTTGTTTGGTATTTTTTTAATTTCTAAATTTTCCTTTCTGTTGAGTTTTGATAATTTTTTTATTATTATTTATGAATAATAATTTTTATTATTTATGAATATTTTTTAAAATTCCAGTATAGTTAACATATAATGTTATATTAGTTTCAAATGTACAATATAGTGATTCAGCAATTCCATACATCACCCAGTGCTCATCAGGACAAGTGCACTCCTTAATCTCCATCACCTATTTCACCCATCCCCCACCCCACTCCCCTCTGGTAATCATCAGTTTGTTCTCAATGATAAAGAATCTATTTCTGGGGCGCCCGGGTGGCTTAGTTGGTTAAGCGTCCGACTTTCGCTCGGGTCATGATCTCGCGGTTCGTGGGTTCGAGCCCCGCGTCGGGCTCTGTGCTGACTGCCAGCTCAGAGCCTGGAGCCTGTTTCAGTCTGTGACTCCCTCTCTCTCTGACCCTCCCCTGCTCACGCTGTCTCTCTCTCTCTCTCTCCTAGAAATAAATAAAACATTTAAAAAAAATTAAAAAAAAAAAAGAATATTTCTTGGGTTGTCTCTGTCTCTCATTTTTTCCCATTTGTTCATTTGTTTTGTTTCTTTTTTAAAAAAAATTTAATGTTTATGTATATTTGAGGGAAATAGAGACAGAGTGCAAGCTGGGGAAGGGCAGAGAGAGGGGAAGACAGAATCTGAAGCAGGCTCCAGGCTCCACAGAGCCTGATGCAGGGCTTCAAACTCATGAACTGTGAGATCATGACCTCAGCTGAAGTTGTATGGCTAACCAACTGAGCCACCCAGGCGCCCCTGTTTGTTTTGTGTCTTACAATTCTACATATGAGTAAAATCATAATATTTGTCTTTCTCTGACTCACTTATTCACTTAGCATATACTCTCTCCTTCCATCCAAGTTGTTGCAAATGGAAGATTTAATTCTTTTTAATGGCTGAATAATATTCCGTTGTATATATAATACTTTTTCCATTTATGTAGATGGACACTTGGACTATAATTTGTCTCTTTTAAATAATACTGCTATAAACCTCAAGGTGCATGTATTCTTTTGAATTAGTGTTGTTGTATTTTTTTGGCAAATAATCAGTAATGTGATTTCTGGATCATAAATTAGTTGTATTTTTAACTTTTTGAGAAAACTCCATATGGTTTTCCAGAGTGGCTGCACCAGTTTGCATTCCCACCAATAGTGCAAGAGGGTTCCCCTTTGTCCACAGCTTCACCAACACTTGCTGTTTCTTAATGTTGTTGATTTTAGCCATTCTGACAGGTGTGAGGTGTCATCTCATTTTAGTTTTGATTTGCATTTCCCTGATAATGAGTGATGTTGAGCATCTTTTTATGTGTCTCTTGGCTGTCTGTTTATCTTCTTTGGAGAAATGTCTGTTCATGTCTTCTGCCCATTTTAAATTGGATGATTTGTTTTTTGGGTGTTCAGTTTTATAAGCTCTTAATATATTTTGAATGCTAACCCTTTATAATGTGTGTCTTTTGCAAAATCCCCATTCTGTAGATTGCCTTTTGGTTTTGTTGATTGTTTCCTTCGCTGTGCAGAAGCTTTTTAGTTTGATATCATTTATTTTTGCTTGTATTTTCCTTGCCTCTGGAGACATGCCTAGTAAGAACTTGCTGCAGCCAAGGTCAAAGAGGTTGTTGCCTGTTTTCTCCTCAAAATAAGGATTTTGTCTTATGTTTAGGTCTTTCATCCATTTTGAATTTATTTTTGTGTATGGTATAAGAAAGTGGTCTGGTTTTATTCTTCTGTATGTAGCTGATCAGTTTTCTCATTGCCACTTGTTGAAGAGACTCTTCCTTTTTTATTAAAAATATAATTTTATTGTCTTCCTTTTTTATTAAAAATATAATTTTATTGTCATATTGGCTTACAACACCAAGTGCTTATACCAACAGGCGCCCTCCCTCCTCAATGCCCATCACCCATTTTCCCCTCCCCTCCACTTCACCCATTCACCCTCAGTTTGTTTTCTGTATTTAAGTCTCTTGTGATTTGCCTCCCTCCCTCTCTGTTCATAACTATTTTTCCCCTTCCTTTCCCCCATGGTCTTCTGTTAAGTTTTTCAAGATCCACGTATGAGTGAAAACATATGATATATGTCCTTCTTTGACTGACCTATTTCACTCAGCATAATACCCTCTAATTCCATCCACGTTGCTCAAATGGCAGGATTTCATTCTTTCTCATTGCTGAGTAGTATTCCATTGTAAATATAATTTTTTTAACATTTTATTTTTATTTCTGAGAGAGAGACAGCGTGAGCAGGGGAGGGTCAGACAGAGAGGGAGACACAGAATCTGAAACAGGCTCTAGGCTCTGAGCTAGCTGTCAGCACAGAGCCTAATGTGGGGCTTGAACCCATGAACTGTGAGATCATGACCTGAGCCGAAGTCAGATGCTTAACCGACTGAACACCCAGGTGTCCCTCCATTGTAAATATAAACCACATCTTCTTTATCCATTCATCAGTTGATGGGCATTTAGGCTTTTTCCATAATTTGGTTATTGTTGGAAGCACTGCTATAAACATTGGGGTACATGTGCCCCTGTGCATTAGCACTCCTGTATCCCGTGGGTAAATTCCTACTAGTGCTATTTCTGGGTCATAGGGTAGTTTTAGTTTTATTTTTTTGAGGAACCTCCATACAGTTTTCCAGAGCGGCTGCACCAGTTTGCATTACCACCAACAGTGCAAGAGGGTTCCCATTTCTCCACATTCTCACTAGCATCTATAGTTTCCTGATAGGTTCATTTTAGCCACTGTGACCAGTGTGAGGGCGTATCTCAGTGTGGCCTTTGCACCTTTGCCAAAATCCACTGGGCATATTTTCATGGGTCTATTTCTAGGTCCTCTGTTCTGTTCTGTTGATCCATGTATGTATGACTGTGCTCACACCACACACTCTCAGTTACTGTAACTAAGAGTAAGAGTAACTATATAGAGTAAGTCTTGCATTTTGGTGGGTTGGTTCCTCCCATTTTAATCTTTTTTTTCCCCAAACTATATTAGGTATTCTAGATCATTTGCCTTTACATACAATTTTTTGAATTATCTTGTGTATATCTATAAAATATCTTTCTGGAATTTGATAGGAATTGCATTAAATCTGTATATAAATTTCGAGAGAATTGACGTTTACTATGTTGAGTCTTCAAATCCATAAACATGATTTACCTTTTAATTTATTTAGATCTTTGATTTCTTGCATCAGTGTTTCATGGTTTCCAGCATATGAGTCAGTACATGTCTTATTGGATGTACATCTAAATATTTAATTTTTTAGCAATTGTAAATTGTATTTTCAATTTTGATGTCAACATGTTTATTGATACTATATGCAAATATAGATTTTAAAAATATTTATCTTGTATCCTGTGACCTCGAGGAACTCACTTAGTTCCATGAGGATGTTTTTGTAGATTACTTGGGGTTTCATTATGTAGAAAATCCTATCATCTGCAAATTGGGGCAGTTTTATTTCTTCCTTTCTGCTCTCTCTGCCTTTTACCCCCCCCCCCCCCTTTGTTGCCCTACTGCACTGGCCAGACCTTCCTGTACTGCATTGAATAGGAGGGATGAGAGTGGACATCCTTGCCTCTTTCTTGATCATAACAAGAAAACTTCAGGTTTCTTAACATTAAGTATGTTGTTAACTATAGTTTTTTTGTAAATATTCTTTATCAAGTTGAGTAAGTTCTACTATTCCAGGTTTCTTCATATTTTTATCATGAATAGATATTGAATTTTGTTAAATTGATATGATTACAACAATTGATATGATTTTTATTTTTTGCCTGTTAACATAGCAGATTATATTGATTGATGTTTTTAATAGTTTTATTGATATATAATTAACATATAATATGTCCATTTAAAAGGCACAATTCAATGATTTTCATTATATCCACTGAATTGGATGGCAATAGCCACAATCAATTTTAGGACACTTTCACTAATCCAAAATAAAACCCTATATGCATGATTACCCCTCATTTTCCTTGTATCTTTCACTCCTCTCCTAATGGCAATGATTATGTACTTTCTGTCTCTGTAGATTTGACTATTCAGAAGATTTCATGTGTAAATGGAATCAGGCAATATGTACTCTTTTGTGACTGGCTTCTTTCACTTAACAGTGTTTTCAAAGTTCATCCATGTCATAGCATTATCAGTGTTACTCATTTTCATTGTTGAATATTATTCTATCATATGGATATACCACATTTTATTTATCCATTAATCAATAATGGACATTTGGGTTGTTTTTGCTTTTTGAGGATTATGAATCATGCTCCAAAAATCATGTACATGTTTTTGTGTGGGCAAGTGTCCCATTTCTCTTGGTTATCTACCTAGAAGTAGAATTACTGATTCACATGGTAGCCGTATTGTTAACATTGGTCAATTTGTGAATACTGAACTAGTTTTGCATCTCTGGAATACTACTACTTGGTCATGGTACTGATCATGGTCAGTATTATATAATGCTGTATTTCCTTTGCTAACATTTAAGAGTTTTTGTGCCACATTCACTCCCTCCCTCTCTCATTCCTTCTTTCTTCCATTCCTCCCTCCCTCCTTCTTTCTCTTCCTTCCTTCCTTTCTTTCTTTTCTTTTCTTTTCTTTCTTTTCTTTTCTTTTCTTTCTTTCTTTCTTTCTTTCTTTCTTTCTTTCTCTCTTTCTCTCTTTCTCTCTTTCTCTCTCTCTCTTTCTCTCTCTCTCTCTCTCTCTCTCTTTCTCCTTCCTTCCCCTCCCACCCCTTCCTCCTCTCTCCCTCTCTCTGTTTCTTCTTCTCTTCCTTCCTTTTTCTTTTTCTCTTTTCTTTTCTTTTCCTTTCTTTCTCATACTACTTCTATCTGATTTTGGTATAAGGAGAACACATCATAAAGTTAATTGGGAAGTGTACCTCATCTTCCTGCCTCTGTCTCATTTTGGTATAAGGGTAAAACTCACTTCATAAAATTAACTGGGGGGCGCCTGGGTGGCTTAGTCGGTTAAGCGTCTGACTTTCGCTTAGGTCAATATCTCGCGGTTTGTGGGTTCGGGCCCCGCGTCGGGCTCTGTGCTGACTGCCAGCTCAGAGCCTGGAGCCTGTTTCAATCTGTGACTCCCTCTCTCTCTGACCCTCCCCTGCTCGCACTGTCTTTCTCTCTCTCTCTCTCTCCTAGAAATAAATAAAACATTAAAAAAATTAATTGGGAATATTACCTCATCTTCTGTTTTCTAGAAGAGATTGGGTAGAATTGGTGTTATTATTCTTTGAATGTTTGGTAGAATTTTTCAATGAAACCATCTGGGCCTAGAGATTTTTATTTTGGGAATTCAAAAATTCAAATTTAATCTATCTAATAGTTATAGGATTGTTCAAATTATCTATTATAAATTGAGTGAATTGTACTCATATGTGCTTTTTGAGAAATTGGTCCTTTTCATCTAAGTTGCCAAATTTATGTATACGGAGTTGTTCATAATGTTCCATTATTATCCTTTTCTTGTTTGTAAGGTCTGTAGTGATGTTCCCCATTTCATTCTAGACATTGGTAATTTCTATTCTCTTTTTTTCTAGTCAGTCACAGTAGAGCTGTTTGTCAATTCTATTGATGTTTAAATTTTTTAATGTTTATTTATTTTTGACAGAGAAAGAGAGAGAAAAAAAGAGAGAGAGAAAATATGAGAGAGAAAGCAGGGGTGGGGCTGAGAGAGAAGGAGACATGGAATCTGCAGCAGGCTCCAGGCTCTGAGCTGTCAGCACAGAACCCAATGAGGGGTTTGAACTCACAGACTATGAGATCATGACCTGTGCTGAAGTCAGATGCTTAACCAACTGAGCCACCCAGGCACCCCTCTACTGATGTCTTAAAAGAACAGTTTCTTTGTTTCATTGATTTTCTCTGTTGTTTTTCTGTTTTCTATTTCATTGATTTTTACATTGGTTTTACTCTTATGTTTATTATTTTCTTTTTTTTTATTGTTGTCCATCTCTAATTTATTTTTTTATTTTTATTTTTTTACAAATAGTTTATTGTCAAATTAGTTTCCACATAACACCCAGTGCTCATTCCCACAAGTACCCTCCTCCATGCCCATCCCCCCTCCCCCCCACATCCATCAGTCCTCAGTTTTTGTCAGCATTCAAGAGTCTCTCATATTTTCTTACTTCTGCTTTCTTTGGTTTATTTTGCTCTTATTTTTCTAAGTTATTGAGATGAAAATTAATTTATTAATTAATTTGATGAGACTTCAGATTATTGATTTGATATCTTTTCTTCTTTCCAGTATGAACATTTAATGCTGTAGACTTTCCTCTGATCACTGCTTTAGCTTTATTCCACAGATTTTGAAATGTTATATTTAAATTTTGTTCAGTTCAGTACAATTTTGATGTCTCTTGAAACTTCCTCTTTGATTTCTGGGTTATTTAGAAGTGTGTTGTTTAATTTTCAGGTATGCTTGCTGCTTGTCTTTCTGTTATTTGTCTCTAATTTATTCAACTGTGGCTATAGAACACACTGTGTTTTCAATTCTTTAAATTTTTTGAGGTTTGCATTAGAAGATCCAACGTGGCAGAGTGGTAGGGGGACCTGAAGTTCCCTCATCCCTCCAACACAGCAGTGTTGAGGCTGAAGGACTCTGAATTCCAAGAGTTCGGGCTGCAGAGTTACAGAGAGGTCTCCAGGGAGACCCAAAGGGACAACCTGGCAGCCCATAGGTGTGTGATTACAAACTGGGAGAGATAAAACAGATGGCATAGGTATGGATGGGAGGGATCCCCTTCTGTGAAGTGACAAAGGGAAGAGAAAGAGAAGCTGTGGAAGCGTAGGACAATATCTGGACAAGAGAAAAACCATGGACTGGGACAGAGAAGGATCCAATCGTTAACTGCAGGGCTTTCTCTGAACTGGGGCCATTTGCCCCATTCGTGCACCTAGGGAGGAGGGGAGCTAGCCCCGGGCTCAGGTTCAGTAACTAGTTCATAGATGCAGCCTGCAGTGGGAGAAAGCAATCTCCTCCCTGGAGTGTTGTAGGAAGAAAGTATATAACAAAGACTGCCTGCACCCACCAGCCAGAGGCCATATATAGGCAGAGTGGAGCAGCACTTCCCCAGAACCAGGGCACATAGAGAAGGACTCTTTAAGATATGGGGGTTTAAATCTCAGCTGAGCGCCAGGGAGGCTCAGGAGTTGGCAGAGTGGGACAAACTGCCTCATTTGCGCCCACAGCACTGTGAGGACGACCTGAACAGAGTTGTTTGGGACACCCACTCTGTGGATGAGGAACTGGGATGTTGCCATTTTTCTCCCCATTACCAAGAGATGGGTCTTCAGGGAAAGGACAGAGGGCCAACAGTGGAGGTGGGACCTGCCTACACCAAACCCACCCCTCCACGCCTGTAACTGCATATCTACTGGAGCAGGATTGATGCTGATAATCAGAAAGCCCCTCCTCCAGACCAGCACTGCCACTGGTTCCAAGACACCCAGCGGTTTTGCATTTTCTGATTTAATTCTTGGACAATTCTTAGTATATGTACTAAGTATATATACATATACATATATATGTATGTATGTATATGTACACACACACACACACACACATATTTTTTTCCTTTTCTCCTTCTTATTTCTTCCCTCCTTTAGTCTGGTTATTCTGGTTGTTGGTTTATTTAAGCAGACATATGTAATCTATTCTCTTTATACCTTTTCCATACATCCTTTATTCTCCTCTCTCTCTCTCTCTCTCTCTCTCTCTCTCTGGATTAAGCCTTATAGTTTCTCTGCCTGGTCAGTTTCCTTTCCTCTCCTCTCCTCTCCTCTCCTCTCCTTTCCTTTCCTCTGCCCCATTGCTTTGTTGTAGCTGGTATTTTTTGTTTTGTTTGCTTTTTTGTTTTTTGTTTGTTTGTTTGTTTTCTTTTCCAGAACTAATTCGATGAACAAATCAAAGTACACCTGATGGAGGGTCCAGAACACCACTATGGGTAGGGAGATAAAGCAAACAAAGTCACAACAACAGAGACCAAGTAACACACTCCAAAAAAACACCTCCTAAGGCCAGGTCCTGGACAGTGTATAACCCCTCTTTAATATAGTAGTGTTTGCAGGTGCAGGACACACAACAAGATTTTAAAACACATAAGGGACAGAAAACTAGCCAAAATAATGAAACAGAAGAATTCACCTCAAAACAAATTCCAGGAAGAATGACAGCTAAAGAAGTTATCAAAATAGACATAAGCAATTTAACTGAACAAATATTTAAAATAATAGTCATAAGATTAATCACTGGCTTGAAAAAACATCAAAGACTTCAGAAAATCTATTGCTGCAGAGATAAAGGAACTAAAAATTGGTCATGATGAATTTGAAAATTCCATAAATGGGGTGCAAAATAAACCAGAGGCGATGACAGCAAGCATTGAGGAGGCAGAGGGGAGAATAAGTGAAATAGAAGATAAAATTTTGGAAGAAGATGAAGCTGAGAAAGCTGGGAGAGATAAAAAAAAAATTCTAGACTATCGGGAGAATTAGAGAACTAAATGATTTAATGAAACATAATACTATCCGTATCATAGGAGTTCCAGAAAAAGAAGAGAGAGAAAGGGGCAGAAGGTGTATTTGAACAAACCATAGCTGAGAACTTCCCCAACCTGGGGAAGGAAACAGACATTGAGATCCAGGAGGCACAGGGAACTCCCTTTAGACGTAACTTGAACCAATCTTCTGCATGACATATAGTGAAACTGGCAAAATACAAAGATAAAAAGAGAATTCTGAAAGCAACTAGGGACAAATGAGCCTTAACCTACAAGGGTAGACACATAAGGTAGTAGCACACCTATCTACTGAAACTTGTCAGGCCAGAAGGGAGTGACAGGAAATATTCAATGTGCCAAATAGGAAAAATATGAAGCCATGAATCCTTTATCCAGCAAGCCTGTCATTCACAATAGAAGGAGAGATAAAGGTTTTCCCAGACAAACAAAAACTGAAGGAGTTCATCACCACTAAACCAGCCCTACAAGATATCCTAAGGGGGGCTCTGTGAGTGGAATGTTGAAAAGACCACAAAAGACCAAAGACATCACTACAAGCATGAAATGTACAGATAACACAATGACTCTAAATCCATATCTTTCAATAATAACACTGAATGTAAATGGACTAAATGCTCCAATCAAAAGACATAGAGTAACAGAATGGATAAAAAAACAAGACCCATCTATTTTCTGTCTACAAGAGACCCATTTTAGACCTGAGAACACCTTCAGATTGAAAGTAAGGGGATGGAGAGCCATCTAACATGCCACTGGAAGTCAAAAGAAAGCTTATATTAGACAAACTATATTTTAAACTAAAGGCTATAACAAGAGTTGAAGAAGGGCATTATATAATAATTACAGGGTCTGTCCATCAAGAAGAGCTAACAATTATAAATGTTATGCACCCAATTCAGAACACCCAAATATATAAAACAATCACAAACATAAGCAATCTTATTGTTAAGAATGTGGTAATTGCAGAGGACTTTAATACTCCACTTGTAGCAGTGGACAGATCATCTAGGCAGAAAATCAGTAAAGAAACAATGGCCCTGAATGACACACAGGACGAAATGGACTTGACAGATATATTCAGAACTTTTCATCCTAAAGCAGCAGAATACACATTCTTCTCAAGTGCACATGGAACGTTCTCAAAGATAGATTACATACTGGGTGAGAAAGCAGCCCTCAAAAAATATAAAAGAATTGAGATCATATCAACACATTTTCAGATCACCATGCTATGAAACTTGAAATCAACAACAGGGAAAAGTGTGGAAACCTCCAAGTGCATGGAGGTTAAAGAATATCCTACTAAAGAATGAATGGGTCAACCAGGCAATTAAAGAAGAAATTTTAAAAATATATGGAAAAAAATGAAAATGAAAACACCACAGTCCAAATTCTTTGGGATACAGCAAAGGCAATCCTAAAAGGAAAATACATTGCAATCCAGGCCTATCTCAAGAAACAGGAAAGATGTCAAATACAGAATCTAACAGCACACCTAAAGGAACTAGAAGCAGAACAGCAAAGACACTCCAAACCCAGCAGAAGAAGAGAAATAATAAAGATCAGAGCAGAAATAAACAATATAAAATCAAATAACAATAGCAGCAACAACAACAACAGAACAGATGAGTGAAACTAAGAGCTATTTCTTTGAAAAAATAAACAAAATTGTTAAACTCCTAGCCAGTCTTCTTTTTTTTTAANGAGCCCGACGCGGGGCTCGAACCCACGAACCGCGAGATCATGACCTAAGCGAAAGTCGGACGCTTAACCGACTAAGCCACCCAGGCGCCCCTAAACTTCTTAAAAAGAAACGAGAGAGGACCCAAATAGATAAGATCATGAATGAAAATGGACTTATCACAACCAATCCCTCAGAAATGCAAACAATTATCAGAGAATACTATGAAAAATTATATGCCAGCAAACTGGACAACCTGGAAGAAATGGACAAATTCCTAGACACTCACAAACTACCAAAACTCAAATGGGAAGAAATAGAAAAAAAATTTTTTTTACTTTATTTTTTATTTATTTTTTTTTACAAATAGTTTATTGTCAAATTAGTTTCCACATAACACTCAGTGCTCATCC
>NW_027531907.1:356955-385286 GCF_008692635.1 Crocuta crocuta | reverse complement strand
GCTCAGCATAACACCCTCAAGGTCCATCCATGTTGCTACACATGGCCAGATTTCATTGTTTCTCATTGCCATGTAGTATTCCATGGTATAGATAAACCACATCTTCTTGATCCATTTGTCTGTTGATGGACACTTAGGCTCTTTCCATGTTTTAGCTATTGTGGAGAGTGCTGCTATGAACATTGGGGTACATGTGCTCCTATGCCTCAGCAGAGAAGAAATAGAAAATTTGAACAGAACTATAACTAGGGAAGAAATTGAATCAGTTATCAACAATCTCCAAACAATTAAGAGTCCTGGGCCTGATGGCTTCCCAGTGGAATTCTACAAGACATTTAAAGCAGAGTTAATACCTATCCATCTCAAGCTGTTCTGAAAAATAGAAACAGAAGGAAAGCTTCCGGACTCATTCTACGAAGCCAGCATTACCTTGGTTCCCAAAACATACAGAAATCCCACAAAAAGGAGAATTACAGGCTAATATCCCTGATTTACATGGATGCAAAAATTCTCAACAAGATACTAGCAAATTGAATTCAACAGGATATAAAAAGAAACATCCACCATGATCAAGTGGGATTCATTCCTGGGCTGCAGGGCTGGTTCAGTATTCACAAACCAATCAGTGTGATACATCACATTAATAAAAGAAAGGATAGGGCCGCTGGGTGGCTCAGTTGGTTAAGCATCCAGCTTCAGCTCAGGTCATAATCTCAGGGTTTGTGGGTTCGAGCCCCATATCAGGTTCTGTGCTGACAGCTAGCTCAGAGCCTGGAGCCTGCTTCAGATTCTGTATCTCCCTCCTTCTCTTACCCTCCCCTGCTCACACCATCTCTCTCTCTCTCAGAAATAAATAAAACATTAAAGATTTTTTAAAAAGAAAAGAAAGAATAAGAACCATATAATACTCTCAATAGATGCAGAAAAAGCATGAAAAATACAGCATTTCTTAATAAATGTAACTGTAATACAGTTTTTCTTAATAAAACGCCCCAAAAAGTCAGGATACAAGGAACCTACCTACCCATCATAAAAGCCATATGAAAAGCCCACAGCTAATATCATACTCAATGTGGAAAAACCTGAAATCTTTCCCCCTGAGACCAGAAACATAACAGGGAAGAGGCTCCTGAGTGGCTCAGTCAGTTGAGCGTCCGACTTCGGTCCAGGTCATGATCTCATGGTTCGTAGCTTCGAGCCCCATATCGGGCTCTGTGCTGACAGATAGCTCAGAGCCTGGAGCTGGTTTCAGATTCTCTGTCTCCCCCTCTCTCTGATCCTCCCCTGCCCTCTCTCTCTCTCTCTCTCTCTCTCTCTCTCTCTGTCAGAAATAAATAAATAGGGGTGCCTGGGTGGCTTAGTTGGTTAAGCGTCCGACTTTCGCTTAGGTCATGATCTCACGGTTTGTGGGTTCGAGCCCCGCGTCGGGCTCTGCGCTGACTGCCAGCTCAGAGCCTGGAGCCTGTTTCAGTCTGTGACTCCCTCTCTCTCTGACCCTCCCCTGCTCACGCTGTCTCTCTCTCTGTCTCCTAGAAATAAATAAACATTAAAAAAAAAAGAGAGAGAGAGAAATAAATAAATAAAAACATTAAAAATTTTTTAAAAAGAAACACAACAGGGATGTACACTCACACTACTGTTGTTTAACATAGCGTTGGAAGTCCTAGCGTCAGCATCAGCAATCAGACAACAAAATGAAATAAAAGGCATCAAAATTGGCAAAGAAGAAGTCAAGCTTTCACTTTTCGCAGATGACATGATACTCTACATGAAAAGCCAAAATACTACTAGAACTGATACATGAATTCAGCAAAGTTGCAAGGAATAACATCAATGTACAGAAATTGGTTGCACTTCTATATACTAATAATAAAGCAACAGAAAGAGAAATAAAGAAACTGATCCCATTTACAATTGCACCAAGAACCATAAAATACCTAGGAATGAACCTAGCCAAAGATGTGAAAGATCTGTGTGCTGAAAACTATAGAAAGCTTAAGAAGAAAATCGAAGAAGACACAGAGGAATAGAAAAACATTCCATGCTCATAGATTGGGAGACTAAATATTGTTAAAATGTCAATACTACCCAAAGCAATCTACACGTTTAATGCAATCCAAATTAAAATTACACCGGCATTCTTCTCAAAGCTAGAACAATCCTAAAATTTGTATGGAACCACAAAAGACCCTAAATGGCCAAAGTAATATTGCAAAAGAAACCAAAGTGGAAGACATCACAATCCCAGGCTTTAGTCTTTATTACAAAGCTGTAATCATCAAGAGAGTATGGTATTGGCACAAAAACAGACACATAGACAAGTGAATAGAATACAGAACCCAGAATTAGACCCACAAATGTCTGGCCAATTAATCTTTCACAAAGCAGGAAAAAGCATCCAGTGGAAAAAAATTATTCTTTGGCAAATGGTGCTGGGAGAACTAGACAGCAACATACAGAAGAATGAAACTAGACCACTGTCTTACACCATGCACAAAAATAAACTCAAAATGGATGAAAGGCCTATATGTGAGACAGGAAACCATCAAAACCCTAGTGGGGAAAGCAGGCAACAACTACTTTGACCTCAGCCATAGCAATTTTTGTTTCCAAAGGCAAGGGAATTAAAAGCAAAAATGAATACTATTGGGACCTCATCGAGACAAAAACTTCTGCACTACAAAGAAACAATCAACACAACTAAAAGGCAACCAACAGAATGGGAAGAGATATTTGCAAGTGACATATCAGAAAAAGGGTTAGTATCCAAAATCTGTAAAGAATTTACCAAACTCAACACCCAAAAAAGCAAACAATCCAGTGAAGAAATGGGCAGAAGACATGAATTGACGCTTTTCCAAAGAAGACATCCAGATGGCCAGCAGACACATGAAATGATGCTCCGCATCTCTTGCCATCAGGGAAACACAAATCAAAACCACACTGAGATACCACATCACACCGGTCAGAGTGGCTAAAATTAACAGCTCAGGAAATAACAGATGCTGGTGAGGATGTGGAGAAATGGGGACCCTCTTGCACTGCTGGTGGGAATGGAAACTGGTGCAGCTGCTCTGGAAAACAGTGTGGAGGCTCCTCAAAAAACTAAAAACAGAACTACCCTATGATCTAGCAATAGCACTACTAGGACTTTATCCAAAGGATATAGGAGTGTTGATTCATAGAGTGTTGATTCACGTTTATAGCAGCACTATCAATAATAAGCCAAATTATGGAAAGAGCCTAAATGTCCATCAACTGATGAATGGATAAAGAAGATATGGTTTATACTTACAATGGAATACTACCTGGTAATGAGAAAGAATGAAAGCCTGCGATTTCCAGCAATGTGGATGGAACTGGAAGGTATTATGCTGTGAAACAAGTCAGCCAGAAAAAGATAGATATCATGTTTTCACTCATATGTGAATCTTGAGAAACTGAACAGAAGACCATGGGGGAAGGAAAGGTAAAAAACATAGTTACAAACATAGAGGGAGGGAGGCAAACCATAGACATTCTGAAATATAGAGAAAAAATTGAGGTTTGATGGGAGCGGGGGAGAGGGTAAAAGGAGTGATGGGCATTGAGGAGGGCACTTGTTGGGATGAGCACTTGGTGTTGTATGTAAGCGATGATCAGGCGAATATACCCTTAATACCAAGAGCACACCGTACTCACTGTATATTATCCAATTTGACAATAAAGTATATTAAAAAATAAATTTTCTCAGGTTTGTTTCATGGCCTAAGGTGTAGTATATCTTGGTTTATGTTCTAAGGGCACTTAAAAAGTATATTCTGCTGTTGTTGGGTAGAGTACTCCATACGTGTCAATTACATCCTATTGGTTGATGTGTCATTCATTGCTCTTATATCCTTGATGATTTTCTGTATAGTTCTATTAATTGCTGACAGGGAAATGTAATTTTCAACTATGTAACTGTACATGTCTCTTTCTTCTTTGAGTTCTATTAGTTTTTTGCATCACATATTTTGCAGTTGTCTTGTTTGGTGCATGCACATTTAAGATTTCTATGCCTTCTTGGTAAATTGAGCCGTTTATTATTATATACTGTCTCTCTTTGTACTTAATCCTTTTTTTTTGAATAGTTTATTGTCAAGTTGGTTTCCATATAACACCCAGTGCTCATCCCCACAAGTGCCCTCCTCCATGCCCATCACCCGCATCCAGCTCCTCCCACCCCATCTGCCCTCAGTTTGTTCTTAGCATTCAAGAGTCTCTCATGGTATGCCTCCCTCCCTCTCCCCCACTATTTTTCCCCTTCTTCTCCCCATGGTCCTTCGTTAGGTTCCTCCTAATCCTCCAATATGTGCAAACATATAGTATTTGTCCTTCTCTGCCTGAATTATTTTGCTCAGCATAACACTCTCAAGGTCCATCCATGTTGCTACACATGGCCATATTTCATTTTTTCTCTTTGCCATGTAGTATTCCGTTGTATAGATAAACCACATCTTCTTGATCCATTCATCAGTTGATGGACACTTAGGCTCTTTCCATGTTGTGGCTATTGTTGAGAGTGCTGCTATGAACATTGGGGTGCGTGGGCCCCTATGCATCAAAACTCCTGTTTCCCTTGGGTAAATTCCTAGCAGTGCTATTGCTGGGTCTTAGGGGAGTTCTACTGTTCATTTTTTGAGGAATCTCCACACTGTTTTCCAGGGGGGCTGCACCAGTTTACATTCCCACCAACAGTGGAGGAGGGTGCCCCTTTCTCCACATCCTTGCCAGCATCTAGAGTCCTCTCATTTGCTCCTTTTAGCCACTCTGATTGGCGTGAGGTGGTATCTATCTCAGCGTGGTTTTGATTTGTATTTCCCTGATGAGGAGGGATGCTGAGCATTGTTTCATGTGTCTGTTGGCCATCTGGATGTCCTCTTTGGAGAAGTGTCTGTTCATATCTTCTACACATTTCTTTACTGAGTTGTTTGTTTTTCGGGTGTGGACTTTGGTGAGTTCCTTATAGATTATGGATATTAACCCTTTATCTGATATGTCATTTGCAACTATCTTTTCCCATTCCATTGGTTGCCTATTAGTTTTAAGGATTGTTTCATTTGCTGTGCAGAAGCTTTTAATCTTGATGAGGTCCCAACAGTTTATTTTTGGTCTTGATTCTTTTGCTTTTGGGGATGTGTCACGTAAGAAATTGCTGTGGTGGAGGTCAAGGTGGTTGTTTCCTGCTTTCTCCTCTAGGGTTTTGATGGTTTCCTGTCCCCCATTCAGGTCCTTTATCCATTTTGAGTTTATTTTTGTGTATGGTGTGAGAAAATGATCTAGTTTAATTCTTCTGCATGTTGCTGTCCAGTTCTCCCAGCACCATCTGTTAAAGGAGCTGTCTTTTTTCCATTTGATACTCTCTCCTGCTTTGNTGTTGGGTTTTCTATGTAGAGTATCAATTCGTCTGCAAAAAGTGACAGTTTGTCTTCTTCTTTGCCTATTTTGATGCCTTTACTTTCCTTTTGTTGTCTGATGGCTGATACTAGGATTTCCAGCACTATGTCAAACAATAATGGTGAGAGTGGTCATCCCTGTCGTGTTCCTGATCTCAGGGGGAAAGCTCTCAGTTTTTCCCCGTTGAGGATGATGTTAGCTGAGGCCTTCTCATAAAAGGCTTTTATGATGTTTAAGTAGGTTCCTTCTATCCCGACTTTCTCTAGAGTCTTTATTAAGAAGGGATGTTGTATTTTGTCAAATGCTTCTTTTGCATCTATCGACAGGATCGTATGGTTTTTATCTTTTCTTTTGTTGATGTGATGTATCACATTGATTGATTTGCGAATGTTGAACCAGCCCTGTAACCCAGGAATGAATCCCACTTGAAATTGGCGGATAATTCTTTTTATGTGCTGTTGGATTCGATTTGCAAGGATCTTGTTGAGGATTTTTGCATCCATATTCATCAAGGATATTGGCCTGTAGTTCTCTTTTTTTTGCTGGATATCTGATTGGCTTGGGAATCAGAGTGATACTGGCTGCATAAAATGAGTCTGGAAGTTTTCCTTCAATTTCTGTTTTTTGGAACAGATTGAGAAGAATTGGTATTAATTCTGTTTTAAATATCTGGTAGAATTCCCCAGGGAAGCCATCAGGTCCAGGGCTTTTATTTGTTGGGAGATTTTTGAAACCTGATTCAATTTCTTCACTAGTTATGGGTCTGTTCAGATTTTCTATCTCTTCCCATGTGAATTTTGGTGTTGAGTGTGTGTTTAGGAATTTGTCCATTTCTTCTAAGTTGTCCTATTTGTTGGCATATAATTTTTCGTAGTATTCTCTGATAATTGTATTTCTGAGGGGTTGGTTGTAATAAGTCCGTTTTCATTCATGATTTTGTCTATTTGGCTGCTCTCTCTTTTCTTTTTGAGACGCCTGGCTAGAGGTTTGTCAATTTTGTTTATTTTTTCAAAGAACCAACTCTTGGTTTCATTGATCTGTTCAATTATTTCTTTCGTCTCTATGTTGTTTATTTCTGCTCTGATTTTTACTATTTCTCTTCTCCTACTGGGTTTGGGTTGCTCTTGTGGCTCTGCCTATAGTTCCTTTAGGCAAATTGTTAGATTTTGCATTTGCGCTTTCTCTAATTTCTTGAAATAGGCCTGGAGTGCAATGTACTTTCCTCTTAGGACTGCCTTTGCCGCATCCCATAGAGTTTGGATTGTTGTATTTTCATTTTCATTTGGTTCCATATATTTTTAAATTTCTTCTCTAATTGCCTGATTGGCCCATTCATTCTTTAGTACTGTGTTCTTTAACCTCCATGTTTTTGGAGGTTTTCCAGACTTCTTCCTGTGATTGATTTCAAGATTCAAAGCATTATGATCTGAAAGTGTGGATGGTATGATCTCAATTCTTTTCTTTTATTGAGGGCTGCTTTATGTCCCAGTATGTGATCTGTCTTGGAGAATGTGCCATGTGCACTTGAGAAGAAAGTAAATTCCTTGGCCTCAGGTTGCAGATCGATCTAGTCCATTGTGTCATTCAAGTCCATTGTTTCCTTAGTGATTTTCTGTCTGGTTGATCTATCCAATTCTGTAAGCAGAGTATTAATGTGCCCTGCTATTAGCACATTCTTATCTATAAGGTTGTTTCTGTTTGTGATTGTTTTAAATATTAGGTGCTCCCATATTCGGTGTGTAGACATTTATAATTGTTAGTTCTTCCTGATAGATGGACCCTGTAATTATTATATAATGCTCTTCTTCATCCCTTGTTATTATCTTTAATTTAAAGTCCAGTTTGTCCGATATAAGTAGAGCTACTCCACCTTTCTTTTAACTTCCCGTAGCATGATGAGTCCCCCTCAGGATTTCTTGTAGGGCTGGCTTAGTGGTGACAAATTCTTTCAATCTTTGGTTATTTGGAAAGACTTTTATCTCTTCTTCTATGTTGAATGACAGCCTTGCTGGATAGAGGATTCTTGGCTGCATATTTTTTCTGTTCATCACATTGAAGATCTCCTGCCATTCCTTTCTGGCCTGCCAAGTTTCAGTAGGTAGGTCTGTCACCACTGATAGGTTTCCCTTTGTATGTTAGAGCCTTTTCGCAATAGCTGCTTTCAAAATTCTCTCTTTGCCCTTATATTTTGCCATTTTCCCTATGATATGTCGTGCAGAAGATCGATTCAAATTACGTCTAAGAGGAGTTCTCTGTGCCTCTTGTATTTCAATGTTTACTTCCTTCCCCATCTTGGGGAAGTTCTCTGCTATAATTTGTTCCAGGACTCCTTCAGCACCTTTCCCTCTCTCTTCCTCTTCTGGGATTCCTATTATATGGATATTGTTGTGTTTGACCGTATCACTGAGCTCTCGAACTCTTCTTTCATGTTCCTGGATCAGTTTGTCTCTTTTTTTGTCAGCTTCTTGTTTTTCTATAATGGTGTCTTGTATATCACTTCTCCTCTTTTCTGCCTCTTCAATCTGTGCATTGGACACCTCCAGCTTATTATTTGTTTCATTTATCATATTTTTTAATTCATCATGCCTATTTTTGTTCTCCATGTTGTTTGTAGCCATAGTTTCTTTGAGGTCCTCTATGCTTTTTGCAAACCCAGCCATTAATTTTACGATTATTGTTCTAAAATCTTGTTCCGTTATGCTGCTTATGTCTGTTTTGAGCAGTTCATTAGCTGTCAATTCTTCTTGGAATTTCTTTGGAGGAGAGTTCTTTCATTTCATCATTTTGGTTAGATTTCTGTCTCTTGATAGTTTTAAAGACTTGTTATGCTCTCTGTACCTGTGAGCGCTGCTCTACCCAAGAAGACTCTTTGACTGTCCAGGGCCTATCCTTTCAGAAAGTGTTCTTTGAATGGTATCTCTTGGTCTCTCTTGTTGAGACCTTGGTTATTTTATTTTCCTACTCGTAGTGGTATTTGGGACTCTCCACCATGTGTACTTTGGCTTGTTTCTTGAGGTAGCCCTGGAGAAGAAAACAGACAGACAAACACACAGGGAACAGAGGGACACAAATGCACAGACAAATCCAACAATCAACGCTACCCGAGAGGGAAAACTAAAAAGTAATGAGAAAAGACGGATGAGGGAAGGTGAATGATAGAAAATAAAAATACGTACATAAGTCAAAAAGAAGAAAAGAAAAGGAAGAAATAAGAAAACTGATAGAAAAAGATTGGTTTAAAGCATATAACCAGATTTCCCAGCTAGAATTAAATAGCCGGGTGTATGCAGTGCTGGTTGAAGAGCGTAGAGAAAGAGAGAGATGATAGGGCGGAGATGAGGCAAAATTGGAAATAGAATTAACAGGCAGAAGGGATACGAAGCTTTTTTCAAAGAGCTAAAGGGTGGAATATGTTTGGAGAGGTGAGAGAACGACAGTGGCGTTATCCAGAGAAACTATCTAGTCTGATTACTCCTGAGAGGCTTTGTTATATCACCACTAACAGTCCCACTGGTCACTGCTTCCCTGTTGCTGGGAGTTGAGTGGAGGGTGGGGGAAGTGTAGCAGCGTCAGATCTGTCGGGGTCAAGCAGCAATACAACCTGAGTTTGTTTGGGGAACGTAGCAACTTCAGGTCCGCAGAGTCTGCGTCGCCTCACCCTGCTGCAACCGCTTTACCGGCTGCTGCCACTGCCACTGCAGCAGGCAATTTTCGCTCACATAGCTGCCGCTTCCCTCGGCGCCTGCGCCACTTCACTGGGTCGCAGCCGCTGCCGCTTTAGTGGGCTGATGTCGCGCGTGCCGCTGCCGCTTCACGCCGCCGCCGCCAAGGATGGTGCCAGGCGCATGGCAGTTCAGTTTTTCCTGGCGCCTTCTGGGACCAGGGCACCTAGTTTAAAGTCAACACCTGAGCCAGAGCTAAAAACACTGTCTTTCTAAGCTGAGGTTTTTTCTCTTCTCCAGGGACGGTTCTATGAGCAATCTCAGCTTTTCTTTCCTTTCCCCTGGACTCGCAGCAGCTCATCACCACTCGCCGGTTTATCACTCACCACAGCTGCATGCAAGCCGGGTTCCCTCCCCTCCCTCCATATTTCTGGGTCCCGTCCGCTTTTATCTTCCCCAGTTCGCACTCACGCACTTATGAGGTTTCCTTCCCAATGTACTCTGTCTCTTTCTCTTCCCAAACTCCTGTGGCTCAGTGTTCTACGACTTCAGGCCTTCTCTGAGAGATGAGTGCAGGCGAAATGCACGGAGCTCCCTACTTCTCTGCCATCTTGCCTCCTCCCTGAGATGTATCTTTTTGCGTTAGCAGATATCACAATATATTTCCATGCTGGCCTGAATTCTTTAGGAGAGGATAGTTGCAACAAAACAGCTGAATAGGTGAGAATGGGTGGGCTCCAGTGTACCCAGTAGGGTTGCAAACAGTTGTGTACTTGGGAGGCTGGACATTTTATTCTCATTCCTATTAGTTTTGTCAGTGTGCCAATCTTGGGACTTTTGCTATTGGAGACATTCATCACCCTCACTGTTCTCTGCTCTGAATCTCAGTGTCTCGGTCCTGCTTGGGCTCCCAGGTCAGCATCTTCCTGCTGAATTTGGCCAATAGGAAGCTCTGCTAGGAGATTGAGGGAGGTGGAGTGGTAAGCTGGTACCTCTTACCATTCCACTCTGCTTTAGGGGGCATCTCTTCTGGAGCTCCACCTTCTTTCAGAAGGGCCCATCGTGGTTTCTGCACTCACCTTCTTCCTCTGCTCGTCAGGTATGGTGGGCTGGAAATTTTCCCACTGCTGCTAATTGCTAACCTCTGGATAGTGTCACAGCATGTCCATCTCTTGTGTAACCAGTTTCTATGGTTATATATTCACAGACGCTTCTATTTCCTTCTTGGACCGTGGCTGTTTCCATCAGTGAAGGAAGGAAGAGGCAAAGGCAGCAGCTGAGCTTGAAAAGGAGTGAAGGTGTATGGGAGTTTGAGGAGGGTGTGGAGGAGAACAGGAGTGAAAATTGCCTTGGGAAATGTATTAAAATTGTTGGGCAGTTTTAGGACCCAGTAGGAACACTGCACACAGAGGTCATGTAAGATTGTCAGGACCACAGAGGGTTCTCTATGGCTACATTCAGCTGCTTAGGTGCTGGCGCAGGGCAGGAAAGCCAGTGTTGGGAGTGTTGCCATGGGTGGCAGACAGACACCAGGGTAGTCCTCATGACTCCTACTGCCTGGTGGTCATGTCCTTGTGTGATCAGCTCCCCTGTGTAAAGGTAGGACCTGTGCCTGGCTTCCAACCAATAGAATAAGGCAAAGGCAGTTAAAAGGATGTCACTCCTGTGGCTGTGTTACATTATGTAAAATTTGCCTTGCTAGTTGATTCACTCTGGAGACTCTCATTGTTGCTTGATGAAGTGAGCAGACACTTTGGAGGAGTCTACATGGCAAGGAACTTCAGGAATCCTGTAGAAGATGAGGGCGGCCTCTGAGAGCTTAGTGTGCTCTCTAGTCAACAGCTAGCAAAAAGCCAGGGTCCCAGTCCTGTAGAACCAGGAGGTGAATTATGCCAACATCCAGTCATCTTGGAAGCAGATTTTTCCCTGGTTGAGTCTGATGACACCTTAAGATCCATAGCAAATGACCCAGCTTAGCCTGCCCTAACACCTGACCCACAGAAACCCCGAGATTATAAACATGTGTTGTTTTAAGCTTACCAATTTTGTAGTAATTTCTTATGCAACAATATAAAACTCACACATCAGGTGAGCTTGACAGAATGAGTTGGGGCAAGTAGGAGGAGACTATTTGCTGAGAAGAGGAGTGGAGACAGGGGGTGTTTGGCTGATGAGGAAGCAGACAAGCTCCCTGCTAGTGAGGTGGTAACATAACTGAGAGTCCAGGTGGTGGAAAGCATCATCTCTGTAGATGCTGAAACCAAAATATAACAAAGGTAGAACAAGACCACAAGCTATGATTCAGATTGTCAAAGAATGAAGAGATGTGACCAGGAAGATATTAGATAGTTGTTTTAGTAAGGGGTTGGTGGGACATTCCAATGACATGTTCTAGAGCGGCTGAAGTTCTTTAGGGAGGGGAGAAGATTGCAGTGGAGAGAAAGGAGGATACCTTTCCAAACTCTTGGTAGGTCTGTTACATAATTTCTGGAACCCCATGCAAATGAAAATGTAGGGATCCTTTTTCAAAAAACAGGAAAAAAGTGATTTTAAGAATAATAAAATGTAAAGCTTTTTCCACTCTTCCAGTCTCTTTCCAGTATTTTATTTTATATTATTTTATTTTATTTTTCTTAAATAGTTTATTTTCAAGTTGGTTTCTATATAACACCCAGTGCTCATCCCAACAAGTGCCCTCCTCCATGCCCATCACCCTCCTTCCCCTCTGCCCCACCCCCATCAGCCCTCAGTTTATTCTCAGAATTTAAGAGTCTCTCATGGTTTGCCTCCCTCCCTCTCCCCAATTATTTTTCTCCCTTCTTCTCCCCCATGGTCCTCCATTAAGTTCCTCCTAATCCACCTATATGTGCAAACATATAGTGTCTGTCCTCCCTACCTGACTTATTTCGCTCAGCATAACACCCTCAAGGTCCATCCATGTTGCTACACATGGCCAGATTTCATTCTTTCTCATTGCCATGTGGTATTCCATTGTATAGATAAACCACATCTTCTTGATCCATTCATCCATTGATGGACACTTAGGCTCTTTCCATGTTGTGGCTATTATTGAGAGTGCCGCTATGAA
This sequence comes from Crocuta crocuta, assembly GCF_008692635.1. Classification (NCBI taxonomy): domain Eukaryota; kingdom Metazoa; phylum Chordata; class Mammalia; order Carnivora; family Hyaenidae; genus Crocuta; species Crocuta crocuta. The sequence continues at coordinate 373,118 of NW_027531907.1, read as the reverse complement.
CATTGGGGTACATGTGCCCCCATGCATCAGCACTCCTGTATCCCTAGGGTAAATTCCTAGCAGTGCTATTGCTGGGTCATAGAGGAGTTCTACTGTTCATTTTTTGAGGAACCTCCACACTGTTTTCCAAGGGGCTACATCAGTTTACATTCCCACCAACAGTGTAGGAGGGTGCCCATTTCTCCACATCCTTGCCAGCATCTATAGTCTCCTGATTTGTTCATTTTAGCCACTCTGACTGGCATGAGGTGATATCTCAGTGTGGTTTTGATTTGTATGTCCCTGATGAGGAGGGATCCTGAGCATTGTTTCATGTGTCTGTTGGCCCTCTGCATGTCCTCTTTGGACATGTCCTCTTTGGAGAAGTGTCTGTTCATGACTTCTGCCCATTCTTCACTGGATTATTTGTTTTTTGGGTGTGGAGTTTGGGGAGATCCTTATACATTTTGGATACTAGCCCTTTATCTGATATGTCATTTGCAACTATCTTTACCCATTCCATTGGTTGCCTATTAGTTTTATGGATTGTTTCCTTTGCCATGCAGAAGGTTTTCATCTTGGGTAGGTCCCAATAGTTCATTTTTGGTCTTGATTCCCTTGCCTTTGGGGATGTGTCAAGTAAGAAATTGCTGCAGTTGAGGTCAAGGAGGTTGTTTCCTTCTTTCTCCTCTAGGGTTTTGATGGTTTCCTGTCCCCCATTCAGGTCCTTTATCCTTTTTGAGTTTATTTTTGTGTATGGTGTGAGAAAATGATCTAGTTTAATTCTTCTGCATGTTGTTGTTCAGTTCTCCCAACACCATTTGTTAAAGAGGCTGTCTTTTTTCCATTGGATTCTCTTTCCTGCTTTGTCAAGGATTAGTTGGCCGTACATTTGTGGGCCCAATTCTTAGTTCTCTATTCTATTCTATTGGTCTCTGTGTCTATTTTTGTGCCAATACCATACTGTCTTGATGATGACAGCTTTGTAGTAGAGGCTAAAGTCTGGGATGGTGATACCTCCCGTTTTGGTTTTCTTCGTCAATATTACTTTGGCTATTCGGAGTCTTTTGTAGTTCCATACAAATTTGAGCATAGTTTGTTGTAGTTTTGAGAAGAATGCTGGTGCAATTTTGATTGGATTTGTATTCAATGTGTAGATTGCTTTGGATAGTAATGACATTTTAACTATATTTATTTTTCTGATCCATGAGCATGGGATGTTTTTCCATTTCTTTGTGTCTTCTTCCATTTCCTTCATAAGTTTTCTATATTTTTCATCATACAGATCTCTTATATCCTTGGTTAGGTTTATTCCTAGGTACTTTATGGTTTTTTGTGCAATTTTGAATGGGATCAGCTTCTTGATTTCTCTTTCTGTTGCTTCATTATTGGTGTATAAAAATGGAACCGAGATGGGCATGGAGGAGGGCACTTGTGGGGATGAGCACTGGGTGTTATATGGAAACCAACTTGACAGTAAATTATTTTAAAAATGCAACCGATTTCTGTACATTGATTTTGTACCCTGAAACTTTGCGGAATTCATGGATCAGTTCCAGTAGGCTTCTGGTGGAGTCTGTTGGGTTTTCTATGTAGAGTATCATGTCGTCTGCAAAAAGTCAGAGTTTGACTTCTTCTTTCCAAATTCTGATGTGTTTTATTTCCTTTTGTTGTCTGATGGCTAATGCTAGGACTTCCAGCACCATGTTAAACAACAGTGGTGAGAGTTGACATCCCTTTCGTATTCCTGATTTCAGGGGGAAAGTTCTCAGTTTTTCCCCATTGAGGATGATGTTAGCTGAGGCCTTCTCATAGACGTTTTTATGATGTTTAAGGAAGTTCCTTCTATCCCAACTTTCTGGAGGGTCTTTATTAAGAAGGGATGCTGTATTTTGTCAAATGCTTTTTGTCCTTCTATGGACAGGATCATATGGTTTTTATCTTTTCTTTTGTTAATGTGAGGTATCACATTGATTGATTTGCGAATGTTGAACCAGCCCTGTAACCCAGGAATGAATCCCACTTGAAATTGGCGGATAATTCTTTTTATATGCTGTTGGATTCGATTTGCAAGGATCTTGTTGAGGATTTTTGCATCCATATTCATCAAGGATATTGGCCTGTAGTTCTCTTTTTTGCTGGGTCTCTGACTGGCTTGGGAATCAAAGTGATGCTGGCTTCGTAAAATGAGTCTGGAGGTTTTCCTTCCACTTCTTTTTTTGGAATAGCTTGAGAAGAATGGGTATTAATTCTGTTTTAAATGTTTGGTAGAATTCCCCAGGGAAGCCATCTGGCCCAGGGCTCTTATTTGTTGGGAGATTTTTTGATAACTGATTCAATTTCTTCACTAGTTATGGGTCTGTTCAGATTTTCTATCTCTTCCCATGTGAATTTTGGTGTTGAGTGTGTGTTTAGGAATTTGTCCATTTCTTCTAAGTTGTCCAGTTTGTTGGCATATTATTTTTCATAGTATTCCCTGATAATTACTTGTATTTCTGAGGGGTTGGTTGTAATAAGTCCATTTTCATTCATGATTTTGTCTATTTGGGTGCTCTGTCTTTTCTTCTTAAGAAGCCTGGCTAGAGGTTTGTCAATTTTGTTTATTTTTTCAAAGAACCAACTCTTGGTTTCATTGATCTGTTCAATGCTTTTTTGGATTCTAGATTCTATATTGTTTATTTCTTCCCTGATTTTTATTATTCATCTTCTCCTAATGGGTTTGGGTTGCTCTTGTTGCTCTGCCTCTAGTTCCTTTAGGTAAGTTGTTAGATTTTGCATTTGCGCTTTCTCTAATTTCTTGAAATAGGCCTGGAGTGCAATGTACTTTCCTTTTAGGACTGCCTTTGCCGCATCCGATAGAATTTGAATTGTTGTATATTGTATTCTTGTAAAAGCTTGTTATGTGCTCTGCACCTGCGAGTATTGCTATATTAAAGAAGGCTCATTGACTGTCCAGGGCATTTCCATTCAGGAAGTGTTCTTTTAATGGTGTTTGTTGGTCTCTCTTGTTGAGACTTTGGTTATTTTATTTCCCTACTCATAGTGGTATTTGGGACTCTCCACCATGTGTACCTTGGCTTGTTTCTTGAGGTAACCCTGGAAAAGAAAAAAGACAGACAAATAAATATACAGGGAACAAAGGCACACAAGCACACTGACAAATCCAACAAACATGCAAACTGAAAGGGAAAAAGAAAGAAAAAAAAAGATGAAAGAAAAAAAGAGGAAGGAGGAAAATCAAATAACAAAAATAAAAATAAAAAAAGAATAAAAGAAAAGAAAAAAGAAAAAACCCAAAAGACAAAGTAGAGTCTAAAAGCATAAAACCAGAATCCCCAGCTACAAATAAAGAGCCGGGTGTATGCAGTGTTGATGGAACAGCATATACAAAGACAGAAATAACAGGGCCGGGAGGAAGCAAAATTGGAAGAGAAAGGCACAGGCAGAGAGACTAAGAGGCTAATTCAGAGAGAGAAAGAGGAGAATACGGTAAGAGGTGAGGAGAAAGAAGTGAAGATAAAATTACTCAGAGAAACTATATAATCTGATTACTCCAGATATAGAAAGGTAGCAGTGGAGGTGTAGAATATACATCTAGAGAATGGATTAAATGTGACTGTTTAAGCATACCAATGACCAGAATGCCCAGTCAGGCAGAGGTGAGGGGTACGGATGAGACAAGGGAAAATATATTGAATAGAAAGAATTGATCTAGAATTAATCAGGGCAGTGCATCCATGTTGGTCTTGCCCCAGGCTCTGGTAAAAAAAAAAAAAAAAAAAAAAAAAAAAAGCAGCTCTCTAACAGGGATGGGAGTGGTTTGGTGTAGGCAGATCTTAGCCTCCACTGTGTCCTGCTGGGCTGCTCCCTGAGGCCCCACCTTGGTGGTTGTGGGTTAGAAAAATGGCGGCGCCCCAGTTTCTTCTTGAACCAGGCATTGCTAATCACTCTTTTGGGTCTGATCTCCCTGTGTGGCACGCATAGCCAAGGTGGGCTGTGTTTTATGTGCCAAGCCCCACCTCTTTTCCAAGTCCCAGTCCGCACGCTTTATTGATACAGCCAGAAACACAGCCCCACAGGTCGCTGCTTCCCCCCCACCCGGGGTCAAGCTGGGAAAGCAGCGTAGCAGCCTTGGGTCAGCCGCCTTCCCGCTGCAGGGGATGGAAGTGGGAGAGCAGAGGAGCAGTTTCTCCTGGCGCCATCTGGGACCTGGGGCACCCAGTTCAAAGTCAGCACCCCAGCTAGAACTAAGAACACTCTCCGTCTGAGCCAAGGTTTTCCTCTTCTCCAGGAACAGTTCTATGAGCAATTTTAGCCGCTTTCCTTTTCCCCTTGACTCACCGCAGCTGCCTGCGAGGGGGGCTCCCTCCTTTCCCTCCGTGTCTCCGGTCCTGGCCCGCTTTTATCTTCCCCAGTTCACACTCATGCAATTATAAGGTTGCCTTCCCAGTGTACTCTGTCTCTTTCTCTTCCCAAACACCAGCGGCTCAGTGTCCTATGGCTTCAGGCCTTCTCTGTTTGAGAGATGGGTGCGAGCGAGATGCGTGGAGCTCCTACTCTGCCATCTTGCCTCCTACTCCTTGTCACAGTATTTTAAAATTGCTACTTAATGTCATTATTCTAAGGAAGGAAAAATTCAAAATCTAAATTATTAGCATGAATGTCACTCACCTTTATAGTGATATGTCATTTTAAATGCAAATATGAGAACATTAATTCGTACAATTGTATTTTGCTTTTTATACACGCATGTGGGCTTTTCTCTTACCAGACAGTGGAAACATTGCATGAAACTAATGTAATTTTTTTAACTCTACTTTCTGATACAGGCATATTCTACCAACACTTCACCTTCTCCTTACTGATGAGTGAGTCACAAGGAGTGGTGAATCCATGTATTGTACCCATTGAACCCATAGTCATGTACATTGCTTCTCAATGTTGCAAGTCCTGCTCTACCAAAGCTCACATTGAGTGTTGGCTTAAAAGCAACCATTGATAGCAAACCATTCTGCTGCAAGTCAAAGGTCATTGTTGGAGTTATGGGATGCTAGAAAATGTAAAAGAATAAAATGGTAATGGTTAGAAATATAATCCAAGAGTAGGACATCATAACTTTTTATTACTTTCAATTAATTACTTTTAATAAGCAGTAATTTTCATTTTCATAGTAGGTATTATTATTTTCTTATTACAAAGGTATTTTGTTAGATGCAAAAACCATAAGACCATAACATAGACAGGAACAAAGGAGAAAGCCTCCACCACCCAGAGGTAGTCATGTTTTGGAGGTTGGGTGGTTTTGGTCTTCTGTTCTGTGCGTATGCTCTGTATATATTTATTTCAAGAAAAATATCCTAGTTTATCAATGTTTCTTATGTATCCTTAATATTTCCCCATATCAATCAATATCCTTCTAGAGCATTTTAGATGCATAGTATTTCATACTGTGCACATATTACTACTTACTTAACTAATGCTTCTTATTGAATGTTTAGGTCATGACTAGTGTGAAATGTGCTCTAGTGTTCATCCTTGGAGATGAGCATACACTCTTTCCCGCATGATGTTAGAATGCTGGAACATTGAAAAGGCCTTATTATAAGAGGCCAAAATTAACAAGAGTAGAGAGAGACTGCATGGATTCCCTTTGAATTCCCTAAGGTGCAAACAATATTTCCAGTTTGCTTTTCATTAACAGTGGTTTCTTTCTGGCTGACCTAGTGAGAAGAGTGACAACGGAACATGCATCTAGAGAACAAAGATGATGGGCTGACCTCTGGTGTGCTGGAGATGGAGCTACATCAGGCATCTGCTCCAATGTGTGCTGGCCTGGGAAGGCCAGGGCTGGCAGGACTTGCCACCAGCAACTGTAGGCTACAGCAAGGAGTCAACAGGGCAGACCCCACAACCCCCTACCCCAACAGGGCAGCTGGGCAGAGCTGCTTGGCTTCTGTGGACCAGGATTTTGGTTCATTTCCTACAGAGTGGAGGTGAGTTGATAATAGTTTTATCTTGTAAATGTAGAATTCACAAATATTGCATTTTATGAGTGTAGTTCCCCTATTTTTTGTGGGAAAATTTTCAGATGTTGTACAAGGAATCCAAGAATCTTTCTAGCATTAGATCACTTCCCTGGCCTATTTCAAATGAATGCTCTTTCTGAAATGTGGCTAACATAACTCCAAAAGATTATAAAAATAGAAAAGAGCTTTTAGATGAACTTGGCATTTATTATATTATTTTAAGGTATTAAAAATATTACATGATTTTAAAAAGCATATACTGTGTATTTATATATTATATAGGATCTTAAAACATGTTTTATTCTTATAAATATGTCAAGTGAATCAGTTGAATATTGTTTTTCATGTTAGAAACATCTTGATTTGCATAAAAAATAACTTTTGATAAATCCTTAAATATTTACCAAAGTAAAACAATAAATAGATATAAAAATGTGCTATAACTGCTAGGAATTTACCCAAGGGATACAGAAATGCTGATGCATAGGAGTACATATACCCCAATGTTCATAGCAACACTCTCAACAATAGCTAAAACATGGAAAGAAGCTAAGTGTCCATCCACGGATGAATGGATCAAGAAGATGTGGTTTATTTATACCATGGAATACTACATGGCAATGAGAAACAATGAAATCTGGCCATGTGTAGCAACATGGATGGACCTTGAGGGTGTTATGCTGAGCGAAATAAGTTAGGCAGAGAAGGACAAATATCGTATGTTTGCACGTATAGGAGGATTAGGAGGAACTTAACTGAGGAACAAGGGGGAGAAGAAGGGGGGAAATGGTGGGGGACAGGGAGAGAGGCAAACCATGAGAGACTCTTGAATGTTGACAAAAACTGAGGACTGATGGATGTGGGGGGGAGGGGGGACGGGCATGTAGGAGGACACTTGTGGGGATGAGTACTGGGTGTTATGTGGAAACTAATTTGACAATAAACTATTTGAAAAAAAAATGCAGTCAGCCTGTCGTTACAAAAAAAAAAAAGTGTGCTATAAGTGTCTATTCATACCATGTAGGGACATATTGTTTACCCTGTAGATCTGGGTATCCTGGTCCCCACAGGCAATAAGTCCTGCTCAGGGCAGTTGCTCAGCCAGAACCGTGACCCATGCATGCAGTACCAGTGGTCTAATGTTGAAAAAGGCAAAGCATCATAGAAATACATACAAGTGTAGTATATAGCCCTGCCACTTCCCATGATCCTGTCCCCTCTCCTTCTCCAGGGTAAGACCTATTCAAATTTACTGTAGATTTCACCAGTACACAGGTTCATACTTTTATTGTGTGTTTTTATATCACTAAATAGTATATGCTTTTGTTTTGCAAATGGTGAAACTTTGAGTTGCTTTTTTTATCCAACATGTTTTTGAGATTTGCTAATGTGGACCCTATCATTCTTGTTAATTCATTTAGATTACTCACATAAAATGTCAGTATATGAATATGCCACAATTTATATATTTTATCCTGTAGGTACCAATTCAGTGTCCCCCCCCCCATCCCCTAGTATTTTGCTATTAAAAACTGCCTACAGCATGTTTTCTCATATAGGTTTTCTAGGGTGTAATTGGGGGGATTCTCTAGAGTATCTCTCTGCTTGAGAATGAATGTTGGCTCTGAAAGTATGTGCACCTTGGGATTCACTAGATAATACCAGATTCATAATTGTATAAACTTATCCTCCCACCTTTCCAGTATTTGGTGCCAGGGGACTTTAACATGAGAAGATGTGATACATATGATGTGCTATGTCATGGCTGTCCTTATTTGCATTTCCTTGTTGAGCAAGAAAGCAGAACTTCTTCCTATGTTTATTAGACAGTTGGGTTAGTTTTTTATAATGTACCACCTCATACATTTTGCTCATTTTTCTAAGGGTTGTTTCTATTTTTCTCTCTGTGATGCAGGTTTAAAAAATCTTCACATTAATCCTCTTTGATCCTGTGTTGTTGGACCAATCATCTGCAAGCCAGATGATTATCTTTTTTTTTTAATTTATGGTTTCTTAAAAGTAAAGTATTTAATATGATTAGATCTGAAAACCTCATGGTTTTGTGCTATTTTGTTTTTAAGAACTTCATTTTCTCTCTGATTTCATAAAAAACTTCTGTTTTCTAAAAGTTTTAAACTTTGCTCTCTAGATTTAGCTCCTTTATCTGCCTGTAATTTATTTTTAAATCTTCCTTCCTTCTCTTTCCCTTCCTCCTTCCTTCTTTATTGCTTTAAAATTAATACATACCAAAAATAACCCAGTACAGTCTTTAATAAAATTTTAGGTCTGAAATGCATGAATACTTAAAAGCACCCTTGGAAGGTGAAGGAATACTTCCAGAATTGCCATGTAGGATTGCCTTATGGCAGACTCTGTGGGGAATCTGGGGCTGGAGACCTTCTCTGGAAGCTGTGTTGACCTGGTACATCAGCTATCTCTTGCCACAATAATGGTGCAGTCTGCAAACCCAGACTTCACCATGTGGGTGGTAGGGTGGTGGTCCAACCGCTCCTGGCTGGACTGCCAGTGCAGGTGTGGGTGCCAGCTAACTTAGGAGCCCCATGGGCCACTTGCCTCTTATCCTTTCAAAAGCCTCATCACTCAGGAGTAGAAGCTGGTCATAAGTCTCTGCTGCTTCGTGTCTGCTAACATACTATCAGGAGACCCAAGGTCAGATTTGCATCTTATGCTCTGAGGGTCGCCAGATAGAATGCATGTTGCAAATGTGAATTTAAGATAATAATGAATATTTTGGGAAAGTACTTAAAACTAAAAAATCATTTGTAGTTTACCTGACACAAAATTTACCCAAGCACTCTATTTTTATTTGCTAAATCTGACCACCTGTTGCTCAGGATATTATCTTCTTTGGAGACTAGGGCTCCTGCGAACCAAAGGTGGCTGGCCATAGCTATGCCTTGTGACAGCCCTGCTGGCTAGGTGGTGGGACTGATTTCTCAGGTCCTGGCTTTGCATGAAATCTGCTTTGATGCCTGAATCTGTCATCGGCATCTTTGCCTCAACCTGCCCCACTGCTGTGTTCCTGTGAATATAGGACATTAGCACAGTAAATGTGTGGGGATGAGGAGATGTACCTGCCCATGAGTGTACCTCTCTGGAGCTGAGTATGGGGTTGTTGGTGCCTGGCCCACCTGAGCTAGTTAAGGGCCACAGCCATGGTGGGGCTGGGTCCACTTATCAAGGCATGCACACAGGGCTACCTAGCCCATGGAAGGGCTTCCCACTGGCCTAGGGTGGGTGGGCAGCTGCCAACTGTGAGGGCCAGCTTTCTTTTGTAAAGGGCTGGAGGAGGCCATTGCCTGTTTGTCTTCCACACCTGGAACCATGGAGGTGGGGCAGGTCCTTACTTGGGAGGCCCTAGAGGGGGGGAGGGAGGGAGAGAGAGAGAGAGAGAGAATAGGTTGGCCATGGCTCCAAGTCACACTCCACTACCCCAACTGTTCAGGCATCTAAGAGTAGGCAAAGGAGAAGGGCCCCTTCTACCATCACCCACTGCCTCAGGTTGGCTGAGGCTGGGTGTGAGGCTGGCTTTCTCACATCCTCAATTGACTGTATGAAAATTTACACCTGGATATAGGAGAGAGCTATGGACTCCACCTGAGTCAGAGTGAAAGAACAAATCTATATACAAGATACCTCAGAGATTTTCTGGTTAGATTCCAGATCACCACAAGAATGCAGATATTTCAATGAAGTAAGTCAAATGAACTTTTTGTATCACAGTGAATATAAAAGTTATGTCTACACTATACTGTAGCCTATTAAACTTTGCAATGTATTATGTCTAAAAAACAATGCATATATCTTAATTAACAAATACTTTATTGCTTAAAAATGCTAACCATCAAAAATGGCTGAGAAGTAGGGGAGTTGGGATTTCCCTCAAACACAGCTGTATTGAGGTCAGATAACTTGCAACACCCAGGAAATCAACCTGCAGAGTGGCAGAAGGATTTCCTCAGGTGAAGGGAGACAGCTTGGCGGGATTGAGGTGTGTGTATACGAACTGAGAGAGATAAAATAATGTAGGCATGGTGGGGACGGAACCCATTCTGTTGAAAGAAAAAAGGGAGAGAAAGAGAGAGGGCTTCGGTATCTACTTAGCATTAGAGGAAAACCTATCTATACTACAGACTGGGGAATGAGAAATATGGAGAGTTCCAGTTTCTATTTTGCAAACAGCCTTAGGAGCTGAAACTTGGAGGTATGAAAGTGCCTGACTTTCTCTGGACTGGAGCCAGCTGTATGTACATGTCTGGTGGGAGAAGGAGATAGTCCAGGGTGCTGTAGCAATCTCAAGGGCTCACTGGGACAGAATAGTCCCTTTCCACCAGTACTGTGGGAAGACGGTTTATTGCCTCCCCAAGGACAAAAGACCCTGCAGGTGGCAGCCAAAGGCCTGTTATCAGCAGGGCTAAGGGGCCCTACACCAGAACAGGGTGCAGAGCCTTTTAAGACATCAGGTTTTGGGGGCGCCTGGCTGCAGTCAGTTAAGCGTCTGACTTTGGCTCAGGTTATGATCTCACAGTTAGTGGGTTCAAGCCCTGCGTTGGGCTCTGTGCCAACAGCTAGCTTGGAGCCTGGAGCCTGCAGATTCTGTGTCTCCCTCTCTCTCTGACCCTCCCCTGCTCTCTCTCTCTCTCTCTCAGAAATAAATAAAAACATTTAAAATTTTTTTAAAAAGACATCGGGTTTTGAATCCCAGTCGAATGCCTAGCAGGCACAAGAGAACTGTAGAGCAGGAAAGGCTGACTACCTGGGCTATTCTGTGATGGGTGCCTGAGCAGCATGATTTGAGACACCGGTCAGGGGAGGAGAGATTGGAGTGTTGCCATTTTTCTCCCAAACACCAGCATGATGGGACTTCAGGGAAACAGCACAGCAGCCCCCCACTGGAAGCAGACCTGCTTATACCAAAATTCACCCCTCTGTGCCTGGCAACTGTTTTTTGGAGCAGGACTGACTGAGCCAACACAGCCAGCCTCTCCTTCAAACCAGCACAGCCACCGGTCCAAGTCACCAACAGACAAGTGTTCTTTGGTTTTGTCTGTTTCTCTGTCTGTTGGTTTGTCTGTGTGTTCTTCTCTTCTCTCTACCCTATTCATTTTTCCTTTTGGAGTCAGGCTGATAGATTCTTATTTGTTTTGGTCAATTCTGATTATATATATATATATAATATATATGTAAGCTTTTTTTTCTGTTTTGTTTGGGTGTTTTTTTTTGTTTAATCAGACATTTTTACTCTTTTTACACCTTTTCTATATTTTCTTTTTTAAAAATTTTCCTTTCTCTCTCTCTCTGGATTAAGTCTTATACTCTCTATGTTTAGTTTTCTTTTCTCCCCTTTCATTTTTCCCTTTCCTTGGGATCAGGCTCCCTTCGCTGCCCTTTCCTTTTTTTTCCAGGGCTACTTCAGTGAAAACATTAAAGCAAACCTGGTTGAAGGTCCAAACATTCCACCACTACAAGCAAGGGGTAAGTTTGTAGAGGACTATTCAGTGGGATATAGCAGCCAAAATGCAACAATAGAGTGCATGCAACACACCAAAAAAAAACACCACTTTCTAAAGTGCCAGACCCTGGACAGTGTATGACCCCTATTTAAGCTAGTAGTACTCGCAGGTGCAGGACATATAACAAGCTATTAAAACATGGAAAAGATAGAAACCTAGCCAAAATGATGACACAGAAGAACTCTCCTCAAAAGAAAATTCAAGAAGAAATGACAGCCAGAGAATTGCTCAAAACAGATATAAACAACATATCTGACAACAATTTAGAATAACTGTCTTAAGAGTACTAGCTGGGGCTTGAAAAAAAACACACAAGACACCAGAGAAAGCCTTGCTGCAGAGATCAAAGACCTAAGAACTAATCAGGATAAATTTAAAAATGCTGTAGCTCAGATGCAAAATAAGTGATACAGTGACAGTGAAGATGGAAGAAGCAGAGGAGAGAATAGGTTAAATAGAAGATAAAATTACAGAAAAAAATGAAGCTGAAAAAAGAGAGAAAGGAAATTACTAGAACATGAGGGGAGACTAGGAGAATTAAGTGATTCCAAGAAACTAAAAAATATCCGTATCACAGGAGTCCCAGAAGAAGAGTGAGAAAAGGGGGCAGGTTTATTGGAATAAAGTGTAGCTGAGAACTTCCCTAATCTGGGGAAGGAAATAGGCATCCCAGTCTAAGAGGAAGTTCTAAAGAACTTCCTTCAAACTAAGAAACACAGGTTAACACCATGACATGTCATAGTGAAACTTGCAAAATGCAAAGTTTAAAAAATAATTCTGAAAGCAGCTGGAAACAAAAGGTACTTAACCTAAAAGTGTAGACACATAAGGTTAGTAGCAGATCTGTCCACTGAAACTTGGCAGGCCAGAGGGGAGTGTCAGGAAATACTCAATGTGCTGAATAGGAAAAATATTGCCAAGAATCCTTTATACAGCAAGCCTGTCCAGAATACAAGGAGAGATGAAGGCTTTCCCAGACAAACAAAAACTAAACGAGTTCACGACCACTAAATCAGGCCTGCAGAAAATCCTAAGGAGAACCTGAGACACCACCACAAACATGAAACCTACAGATAATACAATGGCACTAAATCCATATCGTTCAGTCATTACTCTGAAAGTAAATGGACTAAATTCCCCAATCAAGACATAGAGTATTAGAATGGATTTTTTAAAAAGATCCATTTACATTCTGCCTTCAAGAGACTCATTTGAGACCTAAGGACACCTGCAGATTGGAGGTGAGGGGATGGAAAACCATCTGTCACGCTACTGGATGTCAAAATAAACCTGGAGTAGCCATACTTATATCACAAAAACTGGATTTTATTTTCTTTCGTTCTTTCCTTCCTTCCTCCTTCTTTCTCTTTCATTCTTTCCTTCTTTCTTCCTTTTTTAAAATATAATTTATTGTCAAATTAACTAACATACAGTGTATAAAATGTGCTCTTGGTTTTGGGGGTAGATTCCCTTGATTCATCACTTACATACAACACCAAGTGCTCATCCCAACAAGTGCCCTCCTCAATGCCCATCACTCCTTTTACCCTCTCCCCCGCTCCCATCAAACCTCAATTTTTTCTCTATATTTCAGAATGTCTATGGTTTGCCTCCCTCCCTCTATGTTTGTAACTATGTTTTTTACCTTTCCTTCCCCCATGGTCTTCTGTTCAGTTTCTCAAGATTCACATATGAGTGAAAACATGATATCTATCTTTTTCTGGCTGACTTGTTTCACAGCATAATACCTTCCAGTTCCATCCACATTGCTGGAAATCGCAGGCTTTCATTCTTTCTCATTACCAGGTAGTATTCCATTGTAAGTATAAACCATATCTTCTTTATCCATTCATCAGTTGATGGACATTTAGGCTCTTTCCATAATTTGGCTTATTATTGATAGTGCTGCTATAAACGTGAATCAACACTCTATGAATCAACACTCCTGTATCCTTTGGATAAAGTCCTAGTAGTGCTATTGCTAGATCATAGGGTAGTTCTGTTTTTAGTTTTTTGAGGAGCCTCCACACTGTTTTCCAGAGCAGCTGCACCAGTTTCCATTCCCACCAGCAGTGCAAGAGGGTCCCCATTTCTCCACATCCTCACCAGCATCTGTTATTTCCTGAGCTGTTAATTTTAGCCACTCTGACCGGTGTGATGTGGTATCTCAGTGTGGTTTTGATTTGTGTTTCCCTGATGGCAAGAGATGCGGAGCATCATTTCATGTGTCTGTTGGCCATCTGGATGTCTTCTTTGGAAAAGCGTCAATTCATGTCTTCTGCCCATTTCTTCACTGGATTGTTTGCTTTTTTGGGTGTTGAGTTTGGTAAATTCTTTACAGATTTTGGATACTAACCCTTTTTCTGATATGTCACTTGCAAATATCTCTTCCCATTCTGTTGGTTGCCTTTTAGTTGTGTTGATTGTTTCTTTGTAATGCAGAAGTTTTTGTCTCGATGAGGTCCCAATAGTATTCATTTTTGCTTTTAATTCTGCCTTTGGAGACATGTTGAACAAGAAACCGCTGCAGCTGAGGTCAAAAGAGGTTGTTGCCTGTTTTTCCCTCTAGGTTTTGATGGTTTCCTGTCTCACATATAGGCCTTTCATCCATTTTGAGTTTATTTTTGTGTATGGTGTAACACAGTGGTCTAGTTTCATTCTTCTGCATGTTGCTGTCCAGTTCTCCCAGCACCATATGCTAAAGAGCCTGTCTTTTTTCCATTGGATATTCTTTTCTGCTTTGCCAAAGATTAGTGGGCCATACATTTGTAGGTCTCGTTCTGGGTTCTCTATCCCATTCCATTGCTCTATATGTCTGTTTTTGTGCCAATACTGTGCTGTGTTGATGATTACAGCTTTGTAGTAGAGGCTAAAGCAGACAACTAGATTCTAAAACAAAGACTGTAACAAGAGATAAAAAGGACATTATATCATAATGAAGGGGTCTATTCATAAAGAGCTAACATTTGTAAAGGTTTATGCACCCAATATAAATCAATTAATCATAAGGGCGCCTGGGTGGCTCTGTTAAGTGTCTGATTTTAGTTCAGTTCATGATATTGTGGTTCATGAGTTTGAGCCCCCCATCGGGCTCTGTGCTTATTTTATTTTATTTTATTTTATTTTATTTATTTTTTGGGGGGCGATTTTAATACTCCACTTACAGTAATGGATATGTCATCTAGGCACAAAATTAATATGGAAACAACAGTTCTGAGTCACACACTGGACTAGATGGATGTAACAGATATATTCAGACTTTCATCCTATAGGAACAGATTACACATTATTTGTGAGTGCAATGGAACATTCTCCAAAATAGATCACATACTGGGTTGCAAAACAGTCCTCAACAAGTATAAAAAGCTTGAGATCATACCATGCATATTATCATATCACAATGCTATGAAATGTGAAATCAACCACAAGAAAAATACTAAAGAATGAATGGGTCAGCCAGGAAATTAAAGAAGAGATTTAAAAATATATGTAAACAAATGAAAATGAAAAACCAAAGGCCAAACCCTTTGGGATCCCACAAAGAGAGTCCTAAGAGGAAAATACATTGCAATTCCGGACTATCTCAATGAGCAAGAAAGGTCTCAAATACTCAACGTAATCTTACACTTAAAGGAGCTAGAAAGGCAGCAGCAAAGAAACCCAAAAACCAGCAGAAGAGACATATTAAAGATTAGAGCATAAATAAACAGCATACATTTAAAAAAATAGTAGAAGAGATCAATAAATCTAAGAGCCATTTTTTTTGAAAGAATAAACCAAACTGATAAACCCCTACCCAGATTTTTTTTAATTAAAAAAATTAATGTTTATTCATTATTAAAAATTTTTAAAGTTTATTTTATTTTATTTTTTTAAGTTTATTTTATTTTTTTAAAAAATAGTTTATTGTCAAGTTGGTTTCCTTATAACACCCAGTCTCATCACAAAAGGTGTCCCCTACATGCCCATCAAACCCCTTCCCCACTCCCCCACCCCCATCAGCCCTCAGTTTGTTCTCAGCATTCAAGAGCCTCTCATGGTTTGCCTCCCTCCCTCTCCCGAACTATTTTTCGCTTCTACTCCCCCATGGTCCTCGGTTAAGTTCCTCCTAAGCCACCTATATGTGAAAAATATGGTATCTGTCCTTCCCTGTCTGATATATTTCGCTCAGCATAACACCCTCAAGTTCCATCCATGTTGCTACACATGGCCAGATTTCATTCTTTCTCATTGCCGTGTAGTCCATTGTATAGATAAACCACATCTTCTTGATCCATTTGTCAGTTGATGGACACTTAGGCTCTTTCCATGTTTTAGCTATTGTTAAGAGTGCTGCTATGAACATTGGGGTACATGTGCTCCTATGCATCAGCACTCCTGTATCCCTAGGGTAAATTCCTAGCAGTACTATTACTGGGTCATAGAGGAGTTCTACTGTTCATTTTTTGAGGAACCCCCACAGTGTTTTCCAGAGGGGCTGCACCAGTTTACATTCCCACCAACAGTGTAGGAGGGTGCCGTTTCTCCACATCCTCGCCAGCATCTATAGTCTCCTGATTTGTTCATTTTAGCCACTCTGACAGGCGTGAGGTGGTATTTCAGTGTGGTTTTGATTTGTATTTCC
>NW_027531907.1:330334-351078 GCF_008692635.1 Crocuta crocuta | reverse complement strand
CCGTTTCTCCACATCCTCGCCAGCATCTATAGTCTCCTGATTTGTTCATTTTAGCCACTCTGACAGGCGTGAGGTGGTATTTCAGTGTGGTTTTGATTTGTATTTCCCTGATGAGGAGGGATCCTGAGCATCGTTTCATGTGTCTGTTGGCCATCTGGATGTCTTCTTTGGAGAAGTTTCTGTTCATATCTTCTGCCCATTTCTTCACTGGATTATTTGTTTTTGGGTGTGGAGTTTGGTGAGTTCCTTATAGATTTAGCCCTTTATTTGATATGTCATTTGCAACTATCTTTTCCCATTCCGTCGGTTGCCTATGAGTTTTATGGATTCTTTCCTTTGCCATGCAGAAGCTTTTAATCTTGATGAGGTCCCAATAGTTCATTTTTGTTCTTGATTCCCTTTCCTTTGGGGATGTGTCAAGTAAGAAGTTGCTGCAGTGGAGGTGAAGGAAGTTGTTTCCTGCTTTGTCCTCTAGGGTTTTGATGGTTTCCTGACTCACATTCATGTGTTTTATCTATTTTGAGCTTATTTTTGTGTATGGTGTGAGAAAGTGATCTAGTTTCAATCTTCTGCACGTTGCTGTCCAGTTCTCCCAGCACTATCTGTTAAAGAGGCTGTCCTTTTTCCATCTGATACTCTTTCCTGCTTTGTCAAAGATTAGTTGGCTGTATACTTTTGGGTCAAATTCTGAGTGGTGTATTCTATTCCATTGGTCTGTATGTCTGTTTTTGTGCCAATATCATACTGTCTTGATGATGACAGCTTTGTAGTAGAGGCTAAAGTCTGGGATGGTGATACCTCCCGTTTTGGTTTTCTTCGTCAATATTACTTTGGCTATTCGGGGTCTTTTGTAGTTCCATACAAATTTGAGCATAGTTTGTTGTAGTTTTGAGAAGAATGCTGGTGCAATTTTGATTGGGATTGCATTCAATGTGTAGATTTCTTTGGGTAGTAATGACATTTTAACTATATTTATTTTTCTGATCCATGAGCATGGGATGTTTTTCCATTTCTTTGTGTCTCCTTCAATTTTCTTCATAAGTTTTCTATATTTTTCATCATACAGATCTCTTATATCCTTGGTTAAGTTTATTCCTAGGTATATTATGGGGTTTTTTTGTGCAATTGTGAATGGGATGAGTTTCTTGATTTCTCTTTCTATTGCCTCATTATTGGTGTATAAAAATGGAACCGAGATGGACATGGAGGAGGGCACTTGTGGGGATGAGCCTGGGTGTTATATAGAAACCAACTTGACAATAAACTATTAAAAAAATGCAACCGATTTCTCTACATTGATTTTGTACCCTGCAACTTTGCTGAATTCACGGATCACTTCTAGTAGGCTTCTGGTGGAGTCTGTCGGGTTTTCTATGTAGAGTATGATGTCGTCTGTGAAAAGTGAAAGGTTGACTTCTTCTTTGCCTATTTTGATGCCTTTTATTTCTTTTTGTTGTCTGATTGATGATGCCAGGACTTCCAGCACTATGTTAAACAGCAGTGGTGAGAGTGGACATCCGTGTCGCGTTCCTTATCTCAGGGGGAAAGCTCTCAGTTTTTCCCCGTTGAGGATGATGTTAGCTGAGGGCTTCTCATAGATGGCTTTTATGATGTTTAAGTAAGTTCCTTCTATCCCAACTTTCTAGGGGGTCTTTATTAAGAAGGGATGCTGTAGTTTGTCAAATGTTTTTTCTGCATCTATCGACTGGATCGTATGGTTATTCTCTTTTCTTGTGTTAATGTATCACATTGATTGATTTGCGAATGTTGAACCAGCCCTGTAACCCAGGAATGAATCCCACTTGATCATGGTGGATAATTCTTCTCATGTGCTGTTGGATTCAATTTGTTGAATCCTCAACTTGTTGAGGATTTTTGCATCTGTATTCATCAAGGATATTGGCCTGTAGTTTTCTTTTTTGCTGGGTCTCTGTCTGGATTGAGAATCAGAGTGATGCTGGCTTCGTAAAATGAGTCANATATTTTTTATTTCTGCCCTGATTTTTATTATTTCTCTTCTTCTACTAGGTTTGATGTGCTCTTGTGGCTCTCCTTCTAGTTCCTTTAAGTGCANCTGATAATTGCTTGTATTTCTGAGGGGTTGGTTGTAATAAGTCCATTTTCATTCATGATTTTCTCTATATGAGTGTTCTCTCTTTTCTTTTCGAGACGTCTGGCTAGAGGTTTGTCCATTTTGTTTATTTTTTCAAAAAACCAACTCTTGGTTTCATTGATCTGTTCAATGCTTTTTTGGATTCTATATTTTTTATTTCTGCCCTGATTTTTATTATTTCTCTTCTTCTACTAGGTTTGATGTGCTCTTGTGGCTCTCCTTCTAGTTCCTTTAAGTGCACTGTTAGATTTTGTACTTACACTTTTTCTAATTTCTTGAAATAGGCCTGGAGTGCAATGTACGTTCCTCTTAGGACTGCCTTTGCTGCATCTCAAAGAGTTTGGATTGCCTTATTTTCATTTTTATTTGTCTCCATATATTTTTAAATTTCTTCTTTAATTGCCTGATTGGCCCATTCATTCTTTAGTAGGGTCTTCTTTAACCTCCATGATTTTGGAGGTTTTCCAGACTTCTTCCTGTGATTGATTTCAAGTTTCATAATATTGTGATCTGAAAGTGTGCATGGTACGATTTCAATTCTTTTATATTTACTGAGGGCTGCTTTATGTCCCAGTATGTGATCTATCTTGGAGAATGTGCCATGCACAGTTGTGAAGAAAGTGAAATCCATGGCCTTGGGATATAGAGTTCTAAACATATCTGTCCAATACATCTGGTCCAATGTGTCATTCAAGTCTTTTGTTTCTTTAGTGATTTTCTGTCTAGTTTATCTATCCATTGCTCTAAGTGGAGTATTAAAGTCCCCTGCTATTAGCACATTCTTATCCATAAGATTGTTTCTGTTTTTGATTAATTGTTTTATGTATTTAGATGCTTCCGTATTTGGTGTGTAGACATTTATAATTGTTAGTTCTTCCTGATGGATAAACCCTGTAATTATTATATAATGCCTTTCTTCATCTCATGTTACTGCCTTTACTTTAAAGTCTAGGTTGTCTGATATGAGTATGGTTACTCCAGATANTGAGGGCTGCTTTATGTCCCAGTATGTGATCTATCTTGGAGAATGTGCCATGCACAGTTGTGAAGAAAGTGAAATCCATGGCCTTGGGATATAGAGTTCTAAACATATCTGTCCAATACATCTGGTCCAATGTGTCATTCAAGTCTTTTGTTTCTTTAGTGATTTTCTGTCTAGTTTATCTATCCATTGCTCTAAGTGGAGTATTAAAGTCCCCTGCTATTAGCACATTCTTATCCATAAGATTGTTTCTGTTTTTGATTAATTGTTTTATGTATTTAGATGCTTCCGTATTTGGTGTGTAGACATTTATAATTGTTAGTTCTTCCTGATGGATAAACCCTGTAATTATTATATAATGCCTTTCTTCATCTCATGTTACTGCCTTTACTTTAAAGTCTAGGTTGTCTGATATGAGTATGGTTACTCCAGATATCTTTTGACTTCCAGTGGCATGATAGATATTTCTCCATCCCCTTACTTTCAATCTGAAGGTGTCCTCAGGTCTATCATGAGTTTTTTGTAGACAGCCAATAGATGGATTTTTTTTTTATCCATTCTCTTACCCTATGTCCTTTGATTGGAGCATTTAACCCATTTACATTCAATGTTATTATTGAAAAATACGGATTTAGAGCCATTGTATCCTTTGTAGGATTCTTTCTTGTGGTGGTGTCTGTGGTACCTTGCGTTCCTTGCAACATTTTCTTCATAGAATTCCCATTAGGATTTATTGTAGGGCTGGTTGTGGTGACGAATTCTGTCAATTTTTGTTTATTTGGAAAGACTTTTATCTCTCCTGCTATTCTGAGTGACAGGCTTTCTGGATAGAGAATTCTTGGCTGCATATTTTTTCTGTTCATCACATTGAAGATATCCTGCCATTCCTTTCTGGCCTGCCAAAGTTCAGTAGATCTTCTGTCACCACTCTGATAGGTTTCCCTTTGTATGTTAGGGCCCTTTTTTCCCTAGCTGCTTTCAAAATTCTCTCTTTGTCCTTATATTTTGCCAGTTTCACTATAATCTGTCATGCAGAAGATCGATTCAAGTTATGTGTGAGGTGAGTTCTCTGTGTCTCTTAGATTTCAATGTCTTTTTCCTTCCTCAGCTTGGGGAAGTTCTCTGCTATAATTTGTTTAAGGACTCCTTCAGTGCCTTTTTCTCTTTTCCTCTTCTGGAATTCCTATGATACAGATATTGTTCCATTTGATTTTATTGCTGAGCTCTCGAACTCTCCTTGTTCCTGGATCAGTTTATCTCTCTTTTTCTCGGCTTCCTCTTTTCTTTAATTGTGTCTTCTAATTCACTTATTCTCCGTTCTGCCTCTTCAATCCGTGCATTGGATGCCTCCATTTTATTATGTATCTCATTTATAACACTTTTTAATTCATCACAACTATTTTTAAGCTCCATAGTCTTTTTAGGAATAGATTCTCTGATATTCTCCATTCTTTTTTCAAGCTCAGCGATTAAGTTTATGACTATTGTTCTATATTCTTGTTCGGTTATTTTGCTTCTATCTGTTTTGAGCAGTTATTTAGCTGTCATCCTGGAATTTCTTTGAAGAGAGTTCTTCTGTTTTGTCATTTTGGTTAGCTTTCTATCTCTTGTTAGTTTTAAAAGCTTGTTATGCACTCTGCACCTGAATGCACTGCTGTATTAAAGAAGGCTCTTTGACTGTTCAGGGCTTGTCTGTTAAGGAAGTGTTCTTTGAATGGTTTCACTTGGTCTCCCTTATTGAGACTTTGGTTTTTTTATTTTCCTACTCATAGTGGTATTTGGGACTCTCCACCATGTGTACTTTGGCTTGTTTCTTGAGGAAGCCCTGGTAAAGAAAACAGACAGAGAAACACACAGAGAAGAAAGACAAACAAACATACAGACAAATCTAAAAAACACGCAAACTGAAAGGAAAAAAAAAAGATTAAAAGGAAGGGACTAAACAAAAAAAGGAACGAGGGAAGACCAATAATAAAAATAAAAATACATAAAAAATAAAAAAGAAGAAAATAAAAGAAAAAATCCAAAAGACAAGGACAGTCTAAAAGCATAAAACCAGCATTCCCAGCTACAAATAAAGAGCCAGGTATATGCAGTGCTGATGGAAGAGCATATACAAAGAGAGAAATGACAGGGCGGGGGAAGAAGCAAAATTGGAAGAAAAATGACCAGGCAGAGTAATTAAGAGGCTTAATTCAGAGAGAGAAAGAGGAGAATATAGTTAGAGGCGAGGGAAAACATATGAAGATAATGTTACTCAGAGAAACTATATAGTCTGATTACTCCAGAGAGAGAGAGATAAAAAGGTAGTGGTGGAGGTGTAGCATATACATCTAGAGAATGGATTAAATGTGATTGTTTAAGAAAATCAGTGACCAGACTGCCCAGTCCAACAGAGTGGAGGGTTATGAATGAGAAAAAGGATAAAATATATCTGAATAGAATGAATTGATCTAGAATCAATCACAGCAGTGCATCTATGTTGGTCTTGCCCCAGCCTCTGGTGAAAGAAAAAAAAAAGAAAGAAAAAGAATAGAAAAAGAAAAAAAGCAGCTCTCTAGTAGGGATGGTCATGGATTGGTGTAGGCCGGTCTTAGCTTCCACTGCATCCTGCAGGCTGCTTTCTGAGGTCCCACTTTGGTGGTTGTGGGGAGAAAAATGGTGGCGCCCTGGTCCTTTCTAGGCCCAAATGTTGCAACTCCCTCTTTTGGGTCTGATCTCCTTGTGCTGTGGGCGTAGCCAAGGTGGCCCATGCTCTATAACCCAAGTCAGGCCTCATTTCCAG
Source organism: Crocuta crocuta (assembly GCF_008692635.1). Lineage (NCBI taxonomy): Eukaryota > Metazoa > Chordata > Mammalia > Carnivora > Hyaenidae > Crocuta > Crocuta crocuta. The sequence continues at coordinate 345,198 of NW_027531907.1, read as the reverse complement.
ATCTTAGTCCTCGCGACCCATCAATATTGCCTGAAATATAAACCCACAGGCCTAGTCCCTCAGAGCAGTTTCAAGCCTCTTGCCTCCACACTGGGAATTGAGCCAAGCCAGAAGCACAGCCGCGTAGCTTCAGGCACCAACACTTCCCCTCCAAGTCGAGCTGGCGAGCGAGGAGCAGTTTCTCCTGGGGTCACCTGGGACCAGTGAGTCCTGCTCAGGGTCAGCTGGACAGCAGGAAACTTGATCCCTCTGTGTCCCGAGCTGAGGTGTTTCTCTTTTCCAGAGACAGGGACAGTGTCTTGAGCAGTTTCAGAGCTTTCTTTCCCCCTAGATTCACTGCGGCTCCCCACAAAGGGAGCTCCTTCCCCTCCCTCCATGTCTCTGGTCCCAGCCCATTTTTATCTTCCCCATTTCACACTCACACGGAGGTTTTCTCAGCGGATTCTGTCTCCTTTTCCTCTCTAACTCCTGGATTCTGTAAGAGTTCCTATGGCCTCAGGCCTTCTCCATTTGAGAGATGGGGGTGAGTGAAATGTATGAAGCTCCCTACTTCTCCACCATCTTGCCTCCCTCCCTGACTGAGTTGTTAATTTTAGCCATTTTGACAGGTGTGAGTTGATATCTCATTATGTTTTTGATTTGTATTTCCTTGACGATGAGTGATATTGAGCATCTTTTCATGTGTCTGTTAGCCATATGGATGTCTTCTTTGGAGAAATGTCTATCCATGTTTTCTGCCCATTTCTTAACTAGATTGTTTTTTGGGTGTTAGGTTTGATAAGTTCTTTATAGTATTTTGACACTAACCCTTTATCCAATATGTCATTTGCAAATATCTTTTCCCATTCCATAGGTTGCCTTTTAGTTGTATTGATAGTTTCCTTTGCTATGCAGAAGGTTATCTTGATGAAGTCCCAATAGTTCATGTTTGCTTTTGTTTCCCTTGCCTCCGACAACGTGTCTGGTAAGAAGTTGCTGTGGCCAAGGTCAAAGAGGTTGCTGCCTGTGTTCTCCTCTAGGATTGGGGTGGGTTTTGTCTCACATTTATATATATATATATGTATATATATATATATAATTCAAGAGTCTTTCATGGTTTGCCTCTCTCCATCTCCCCCNGTATCACCATCGCAGACTTCAGCCTCTACTACAAAGCTGTCATCATCAAGACAGTATGCTATTGGCACAAAAACAGACACATAGACCAATGGAACAGAATTGCGAACTCAGAAGTGGACCCAATAGTGTACAGCCAACTAATCTTTGACAAAGCGGGAAAGAGTATCCAATGGGAAAAAAACAGCCTCTTTAACAGATGGTGCTGGGAGAACTGGACAGCAACATGCAGAAGAATGAAACTAGATCATTTTCTCACACCATGCACAAAAATAAACTCAAAATGGATAAAGGACCTGAACGTGAGACAGGAACCATCAAAACCCTAGAGGACAAAGCAGGAAACAACCTCCTTGACCTCCACCGCAGCAATTTCTTACTTGTCTCACATTTAGATCTTTCACCTTTTTGAATTTATTTTAGTATATGGTGTAAGAAAGTGGTCCAGTTTCATTCTTCTGCATGTTGCTGTCCAGTTTTCCCCACATCATTTGTTGAAGAGACTGTCTTCTTTCCATTGGATATTCTATCCTACTTTGTTGAAAATTAATTGACCATGTACATGTGGGTCCATTTCTGGATTTTCTGTTCCATTCCATTAATCTATGTGCTGTTTTTGTGCCAGTACCATACTGTCTTGATGACTACAGCTTTATAATATAGTTTGTAGCCTAGAATTGTGATGCCTCCAGCTTTGCTTTTTCTTTTTCAGGGTTGCTTTGGTTATTCAGGATCTTTTGTGGTTCCATACAAATTTTAGGATTATTTGTTCTAGCTCTGTGAAAAATGCTGTTAACTTTGTGACGGAAATTGCATTAAATGCATAGATTGTGTTGAACAGTATAAACATTTTCACATTGTTCTTTTAATAAATGAGCATGGAATGTGTTTTCATTTCTTTGTGTCTTAAATTTCCTTCATAAATGTTCTATAGTTATAAGAGTACAGATCTTTTACCTCTTTGGTTAGATTTATTCCTAAGTGTATGATTTTGATGTAATTGTAAATGGGAATGATGTCCTTAATTTCTTTTTCTGTTGCTTCAATATTGGTGTATAGAAGTGCAACAGATTTCTGTATGGTGATTTTATATACTATGACTTTTCTGAATTCAGGTGTCAGCTCTAGCAATTTTTTGATGAAGTCTTTCAGGTTTTCTACATAGAGTATCATGTCATCTGCAAATAGTGAAAGTTTGACTTCTTCCTTGTTGATGTTATTGTCTTTTATTACCTTTTGTTGTCTGATTGCTGAGGCTCTGACCTCCAGTAGTATATTAAATGGCAGGGGTGAGACTATGGACATCTGTCTTGTTCCTGACCATAGAAGAAAAGCTCAGTTTTTCCCCATTGAGGATGAAATTAGCTGTGGGTCTTTTGTATATGGCCTTGATGATGTTGAGGTATTTTCCCTCCATCTCTACTTTCTTGAGGGCTTTTTAAAAATCAAGAATGGATGCTGTATTTTTTAAAATACTTTTTTTTACATCCATTGAGAGGATAATTTTGGTCCTTATTCTTTCTTTTATTAATGTGGTATATTATGTTGATTAATTTGCAAATATTCAACCACTCTTGCAGCCCAGGAAAAATCCCCACTTGATTGTGTTAAATAATTCTTTTAATGTACTGTTGGGTTCAATTTGCTAGTATCTTGTTGAGAATTTATACATCCAGATTCATCAGAGACATTTGTAGTAATTCTGCTGTTTAGTGGAGTCTTTGTCTGGCTTTGGAATCAAGGTAATGCTAGTATTGAAGAAGTTTTGACATTTTCTTTTCTTTTTTTTTTAATTTTTTAAATGTTTTATTTATTTCTAGGAGAGAGAGAGAGAGAGAGAGACAGCGTGAGCAGGAGAGGGTCAGAGAGAGAGGGAGTCACAGACTCTGAAACAGGCTCCAGGCTCTGAGCTGGCAGTCAGCACAGAGCCGGACGCGGGGCTCGAACCCACGAACTGCGAGATCATGACCTGAGCGAAAGTCAGACGCTTAACCGACTAAGCCACCCAGGCGCCCCAAGAGTTTTGACATTTTCTTTACGTTTCTATTTTTTTGGAACAGTTTGAGAAGAGTAGGCATTAATTCTTTTTTAAACGTCTGGTAGAATTCTCCCAAGAAGTCATCTGGTCCTGGACTTTTGTTTGTTGGAGATTTTTTATTACTGATTCAATTTCTTTGCTAGTTATGGGTCTATTCAAATTTTCTATTTTTTCCTATTTCAGTTCTGCTAGTTTGTGAGTTTCTAGGAATTTATTAATTTCTTCCAGATTGCCCTGTTTGTAGGCTTATAATTTTTCATAATCTTTTATGAATGCTTTTATTTCTGTGGTATTGATTATGATCTCTCTTTCATTCATGATTTTTATCTATTTGGTCCTTTTTCTTTTTTTCCTTTCTTTTTCTTTTTTAAAAATGTTTTTATTTATTTTTGAGAGAGAGAGCATGAGCAGGGGAGGGGCAGAGAGAGAGGGAGACACAGAATCCAAAGCAGGCTCCAGGCTGTGAGCTGTCAGCACAGAGCCCGACGCAGGGCTGAAACTCACTGACTGCAAGATCAAGACCTAGCTGAAGTCGGATTCTCAATCCACTGAGCCACCCAGGTACCCTTCTTTTGTTTTTGATAAGTCTGGCTAGGGATTTTCAAATTTAGTAATTCTTTCAAAGAACCAGCTCCTGGTTTTGTTGATCTGTTTTACATTTTTTTTTATTTTAAAAAATTTTTTAAATTATTCTCTTTAATGTTTGTTTTTATTTATTTCTAAGGGAGAGACGGAGAAAGACAGCATGAGCAGGGGAGGGTCAGAGAGGGAGGGAGATACAGAATCTGAAACAGGCTCCAGGCTCTGAGCTAGCTGTCAGCACAGAGCCTGACACGGGGGTCAAACCCACGAACCATGAGAGCATGACCTGAGCCGAAGTCGGATGCTTAACCGACTGAGCCACCGAGGCACCCCTGTTGTTGTTGTTTTATATCATTATTTCTGCTCTAGTCTTTATTATTTCCCTTCTTTTGCTGGCCAGAGGTGGGGCTCATGCTCAAGCTCACCAGATGTGGGGCACAAGCTTACCCACTGCAGGGCTCATGCTCACCTGAAGCAGGGCTTGAGCTCACCCAAAGCAGGTTGTAAACTCATGAAATGTGAGATCATGACTTAGGCCAAAGTTGGATTTTTGCCTCCTTTTTGCCAAGAGGCTATGTGTGCATGTTGGGATAAACCTTTAACATTCAGTCAGGCGCTCTGCCTTATTCTTCACTTCTTGCTTGTGTAAAGTCTTGAGGTCAGCCAGACATGACAGCTTAGGGCCTTCTCAGGTATTTCCTGGACTTGTGCTTAGCCATGGAAATGCACACAGCCTTGCACATGCATGTGGATTCTAGATTCCCAAAATGTGTTGGAGCTTTTCAAAATCCACAATACAACTAGTATATAAAGAGCCAGCTCTAGGACTCTGCCAAACAACAAAAAAAGCAACCTACTGAATGAGAGAAGATATTTGCAAATGATATATCCATGAGGAGTTAATATCCAAAATATATAAATAACGTGTGCAACTCAACACCAAAAACTGCAAGTAACTCAATTAGAAAATAGGCAGAGGACCTGAGTAGACATTTTCCCAAAGAAGACATACAGATCGCCAACAGACATGTGAAAAGATGCTCAACATCACTAATCATCAGGGAACTGCAAATGAAAACCAGAATATCACCTGAAACCTGTTAGAATGGCTAGTGTCAAAAAGACACTAAATAACAAGTGTTGGGGAGGATGTGAGAGAAAGGGACCCTTGTACACTGTTGGTGGGAATGTAAGTTGGTACAACAACTGTTGAAACCAGTATAGAGTTTCCTCAGAAAATTAAAAATAGAAATACCATGTGGTTTCATAATTCCACTACTGGATATTTACTCAAAGAAAACAGAAATACTAATTGAAAAATATATATGTATCCCTATGTTTATAGCAACATTATTTGCAATAGCCAATATATGGAAGCAACCTAAGTGTCCATTGATAAGTGAGTGGATAAGGAAGATGTCATCTATATCTATATCTATCTATATCTCTATACACATCTCTATATATATTCTATAATATCTCTGTATATATACACACATTCATATATACGTGTGTGTGTGTGTGTGTGTGTACACATACTCATATCCCTCTAAAAATTGAGATTGTGTCATTTATGACAACATAGATGGACCTAGAGGGTATTATGCTATGTGAAATAAGTTAGACTGAGCAAGAGAACTCTTAGATGATTTCACTCATATATGGAATCTAAAAAAAAAAAAAAAGAATAAACAAACGAAAAGCAGAGTCAGACCTGTAACAAATTGATAGTTGCCAGAGGGGAAGGGAGTGGAGGAAGGGCAAAATGGATGAAGAGGTGTGGGAATTACAGGATTCTAGTTATGGAATGAATAAGTCATGGGAATAAGGCACAGCATAAGGAATATAGTCATGATATTGTAATAGTATTGTATGGTAACAGATAGTAGCTACATTTGTGATGAGCATAGCATAAGCTTGTTGATTCACTAATGTTGTACACCTGAAATTAATATAATAGCGTTTGTCAATTATACTAAAAAAGAGAGAAAAAAAAGATTCAGCCTTTATTACTTATTTATTTATTTAGGCAATTAATGCTCCTTGAATTGTTGTAGACTGGTTAATTTCTAAAGTTCTGAAAGTATTATTTTGGCAATTTTTATCTGTGTTTTTTTTTGTTGCTTTTGTGGAGAAAATAGTTACTGGTTTTTACTCTGCTATTCCAACTGTTATCTCCTGTTGATTTTATTTGAAAGAACGCCTATCTCCTTATAAAGATAACATTTTTTGAGATACTAAGTGGAAGTACATTTCTGTCCCTGTAAGGGTACAGGAAGTTTGGGTTTGTCTTAGAACAAACAGGTCATGGCTCACTTTTGTATTTCAAGCTAGGATTTTAAAAATACCCACAATATCAGGGTGATAGCTTTGCAAGGTTGACAGTGAAGTGCTGACCTGGCTGGGCACACCGCTGCTGTAGTGCTTCACTGAGAGGATGTGTCAGCATTACTTGAGGCAGTGCCCACATCAGTGGTTTGTGACAGATCCCAGGTCTTCAGTCCTGGGCAGACATGCTGAGGATCTATAACTCCCACCTGCCCGCACACCTGGGGAGTCTGACAGGGAAAAGAAATGTAAAATATAAGGATTTTGAAGGAGTGATAACAAAGACAGTGGTAGAAGCTTGCATTGTGTCCTTAGGGCTTGGTGGAAGCAGCACAGTTGTGATGAGAGGCATGTGGGTGTGTGCTTGTTCCAATAACCTTCTCATCATGGGGTATGCAATTGTGTGTGTGTGATATTTCTTGGAAGTGGAGCAACTGTCCTGATGAGGAGTTTGAAACTTCAATTGAATTAAAGTATACATAAAAATAGTCTATTTAAAATAGGAGACTGAGCAACTACTTATTGCCATCCCATTCTCTCATTTATCAAGGGCACTAGGGGCCCACTTATAGAACATGAGTTAATTACATGTGGAAGTGATATGGTGGATATTTAAAAAATGCTCAAGTATTCTTCCTTCTCAGATAGTATTTACCCTTCCATCCCTTGGGTCAATATGATGGAAAGTCTGCAAAAGACTATTACTGGGAAGCAAAATACACTCGAAGTCTTTAAAAATTAATCTCCTTTATACATAGTTTTATGTAGAATATCATTTAATCTTATTAGGTATTTAGACTGATCATTAGTTTTAGCTTATTCTTCTGCTCATTTTAGGCTTATTTCTAGACTTTTACCAATTATTACTTTATTTTGAAATAATTTTAATGTTATAGAAGAGTTATAGAGTAATTTGAAAAACTCCCATATACCCTTCATCTAAAAACTCCACTCAAGTTTTGCCATCTTTATGAATAGTGGCCTTCCTTTATAGCAAAGGACCCAATTCAGAAGCACATATTGCATTTTGTTGTGATGTTTCTTTTATCTCCTTCAGTCTGGAACACTTTTTGAATCTCCTCTTAACTTTCATGATGTTGAACCTTTTGAAGATTAGGATCTAGTTATTTTACAAAAGGTTCCCTCATTTTCGTTTTCCTGATGTGTCCTTCTGATTGGATTTAGGTTATGCATTTTTGGCAGCCACATCAGAGAAGTGATGCTGTGCCCTTTTCACTTCATCCTATTAGGTGATGCTTGATTTCATTTTGTCCTATTACTTTTGCTGTTCACTTCGATCACTTGATTGAGGTGATGTTCACTAGTCTTCCCCACTGTGAAGTTGCTCTTTTCTCTTCTGTAATTAATACTTTGTGGAAATGTCAGTATCTTATTCCTCATCTGATTTTTTTTACTCAATAGCTTTAGCCTCTATTGATGTTTCTTGTTTGAATTAACTTTACTATAGTGGTACTGGATTATCTAAGTGCTCATTAACATCTACTTCCTTGCTGGCATCATTGGTGTTCTGGTCACACACTGCATTCCTGTGAGGATTTTGATACTTGAGTCTTTGTTTTCTCTTTTCCTCCATTAACAGTCATTCTCATAAGTCACTCTCTCATGGGCAATTCCAACTCTGAAGTTCCCCCCAACCTCCTTGCCCCTGGTGTCATTTCTCTACATTCAATGTCATTGGCTCACACTTATGACTGTCTTTGTCGATGTCTGCCTTGGAGTAGTTTTGGGTCTTACCCTTCTGGCTTTCTTTTCCCTTATTCCCAACATTTCCTTGACCTCATTAAGTTTCTCAGCCTTCTCTCTTGCACACACTGCTTCTTTCTCCTGGCCCCAGGGTGTGTTTTTCTCCTCTTCCACTGTGTTCCCAAGACTGTGTCACCTTTACTCTTTTGAAACCTTGTGCCTTCTCACCCAGCTGTATCTAAGCTTTGGCTCTCCCACCCTCAGAGTGCTGAGTGCACTGGCAGAGGATGGCCACTATAAAGTCCTTACCCTTGCAAACTGCCACATCACAGAGTTTCTAGGAGCAACCCTTTTATTCATGAGTTGATTATGTATATTCTCAATATTCTCAATTTTATGACCCATGGAAGCTATCTCACACCTTCCTCACTTTTTCCAGTCTTTCTTCTAGCAAATGGCCTTATCTCCTACTTCAGAGAGTGAATTTGGACCACCACTCTTGAACACCCTCAACTCTATGTCTCGGTTATGTGCACAAAACTCTCTGCTGATGCTAGATGAAGCTGGTGAATATTGTCATCTCTCTGACTCTACTAAGGGATTGGACTCTGAAGACGTGGGGTTATCCCCCAACTCTGAACTTAAAACCACAGATCCCACACTCGTCACTGTGGCAGGGCTACCCTGTCACACAAGGGTATCTAAACTGGACCTGTTTTTTTCTGTGTTATCATTTCCACATGTAAGGATCCTGATGTAAAGTACCCAGCGATGTCTGTGATGGCGACAAAATATCAAAATTGCTGCTCCCTGGCCTTTATTTGCTGAGTGGCCTTAGTAGAAGTTTCTTTTTTTTTTTTTAACATTTCATACTTCTTTTTTTATTTTTACAAATAGTTTATTGTCAAGTTGGTTTCCATATAACACCCAGTGCATCCCCACAAGTGCCCTCCTCCATGTCTACAGCCGCCCCCCCCCACACACCCATCATTCCTCAATTTGTTCTCAGCATTCAAGAGTCTCTCATGGTTTGCCTCTCTCCCTCTCCCCCACCATTCCCCCCCTTCTTCTCCCCAATGGTCCTCCGTTAAGTTCCTCCTAATCCTCCTATATGTGAAAACATATGGTATCTGTCCTTCTCTCCTTGACTATTACGCTCAGCATAACACCCTCAAGTTCCATCCAGGTTGCTACACATGGCCAGATTTCATTTTTTCTCAATGCCATGTAGTATTCCATCGTATAGAAAAACTACATCTTCTTTATTTTTATTTTTAATTATTATTTATTTATAGGAGAGAGAGAGACAGCGTGAGCAGGGGAGGGTCAGAGAGAGAGGGAGATACAGACTCTGAAACAGGCTCCAGGCTCTGAGCTGGTAGTCAGCACAGAGCCCGAAGTAGGGCTCGAACCCACGAACCGCGAGAGATCATGACCTAAGCGAAAGTCAGACGCTTAACCGACTAAGCCACCCAGGCGCCCCAAACCACATCTTCTTGATCCATTCGTCCGTTGATGGACACTTAAGCTCTTTCCATGTTTTGGCTATTGTTGAGAGTGCTGCTATGAACATTGGGGTACATGTGCTCCTATGCATCAGCACTCCTGTATCCCTTGGGTAAATTCCTAGCAGTGCTATTGCTGGGTCATAGGGGAGTTCTATAGTTCATTTTTTGAGGAACCTCCACACTGTTTTCCAGAGGGACTGCACCAGTTTACATTCTCATCAACAGTGTAGGAGGGTGCCATTTCTCCACATCCTCGCCAGCATTTAGAGGATGCTGCTTTATCCTCTAGAGTTTTGATGGTTCCTGTCTCACGTTCAGGTCCTTTGTCCATTTTGAGTTCATTTTTGCATATGGTGTGAGAGATTGATCTAGTTTCATTCTTCTGCATATTGCTGTCCAGTTCTCCCAGCACCATCTGTTAAAGAGGCTGTCTTTTTTCCATTGGATACTCTTTCCTGCTTTGTCAAAGATTAGTTGGCTGTATACCTTTGGGTCCAGCTCTGAGTTCTCCATTCTATTCCATTGGTCTATGTGTCTGTTTTTGTGCCAATAGCATACTGTCTTGATGATGACAGCTTTGTAGGAGAGGCTAAAATCTGCTATGGTGATACCTCCCGTTTTGGTTTTATTCCTCAGTTACTTTAGCTATTCGGGGTCTTCTGTGCTTCCATGCAAATTATAGGATAGTTTGTTCTAGTTTTGAGATATGCTGGTGANGCTGAGGGCTTCTCATAGATGGCTTTTATGATGTTTAAGTAAGTTCCTTCATCCTGACGTTCTCTAGGGTCTTTAAGAAGGGATGCTGTAGTTTGTCAAATGCNTCTCCTTCTATGTTGAATGGCAGCCTTGCTGGATAGAGGATTCTTGGCTGCATATTTTTTCTGTTCATCACATTGAAGATCTCCTGCCATTCCTTTCTGGCCTGCCTTGTTTCAGTAGATACGTCTGTCACCACTGNCTCTCCTAGAAATAAATAAAAATATTTAAAAAAAAAAAAAAGACTTGTTATGCTCTCTGCACCTGTGAGAGCTGCTGTACTCAAGAAGACTTTTGGTTATTTTATTTTCCAACTCATAGTGATATTTGGGACTCTCCACCATGTGTACTTTGGCTTGTTTCTTGAGGTAGCCCTGGAGAAGAAAACAGACAGACAAACACATAGATAGCAGAGGCACACAAACGCACAGACAAATTCAACTAACATGCAAACCGAGAGGGAAAACGAAGAAGTTACGAGAAAAGGTGGAGGAGGGAAGGCAAATAATAGAAAATAAAAAATACAGTAAAAAGTCATAAAAAAGAAAAGAAAAGGAAATAAAGAAGAAAACCGTTGGACAAAGAACGGTTTAAAGCATATAACCAGATTTCACAGCTACAATTAAATAACCGTGTATATGAAGTGCTGGAAGAAGAGCATAGAGAAAGAGATGGAAGACAGGGCGGGAATGAGGCAAAATTGGAAATAGAATGAACAGGCAGAAGGGATCAGAAGCTTTTTTCAAGGAACTAAAGGGTGGAATATGGTTGGATAGCTGAGAGAAGGACGCTGGTGTTATCCAGAGAAACTATATAGTCTAATTACTCCTGAGAGAAAGAGATGAAAAGGTAGGTAGGTGTAGAATTTACATCTACAGAATGTACTAAATGTGACTTTTTAAGCAAGCTGGTGACCAGAGTTAATCAGGTCAGTGTTCCTGGGGAAAAAAAAAAAGGAAGAGGGCAGCTCTGTAGCAGTGATGGGCATGGTTTGATTCAATGCGTCAGGCAGGAGTTCTACCTTGGTGGTTGGGGGGAGGAGAGTGGCGGCGCTCCAGTCCCTTCTTGAACCAAGCGTTGCACCTCACTTTTTTGAGTGTATAAACTCCCCGTAACGGGGCGCAGCCAAAGTGGGTCTAGCTCTTTAACCCAGGCCAGGCCTTGTTTCCAAATCCCAGTCTGCGCGCCCCACTGAAATTGCTGTAGACACAACCTAGCAGGCGATCCCCTCAGGACAATTCCAAGCCTCTTGCCTAGCCCTCGGCATTGAGCTAGGATCGCTGCTCCCTTCTCCTCCAGTCAGGTTGGCGAGCAAGGATGGGGGTTTGCCTGGGGGGTACCTCGGGTCTGCTGGAGAGGGGTAAACCGGGTCCCTCTGTGTCTCGTCACTCGAAACACGATCTCGTGGGCAAATCTCCCAGTTTTAAGCCCTTTACCCCCCCTCTAGGGCTCCAGCCGAGCCAGGAGCAAAGAGGAGCGGTCGGTGTGCGGCTCCTCTAGGACGAGTTGGCGCGCGGGGATTTGGTGCACAGGGATTTGGCGCTCATGGTCCTTCTGTGCCCCAAGCGGAGGTCTTTCTCTTCCCCAGCGACAGGGAGCGTGTCTTGAGTAGTTTCAGCCTCTCTCTTTCCCCTCTCACTCCCCGCAGAGGGGGATCACCTCGTCCCTCTGAATCTCTAATCTCTGCCCGATTTTATCTTCCCCAGTTTGCACTTATGTTAGAAGGCTTTCTCAGTGGATTCTGCGTCCTTTTTCTCCCAATCTCTTGGGTTCTGTAAGGTTTCCTATGGCTTCAGATATTTTCCGTGTGAGATATGAGGGCAAGCGCAATGTACAGAGCTCCCTACTTCTCCGCCATCTTGCCCCTCCTCCTAGTGGAATTTTTTGAGGGGAAATGCCATCAGTAGAGGATAGAAGCCAGTGCTGGCCTTTGGGCTTACTCCTGTCTCTAGTCACAGAAATTAAGGCAGTGTAAATTGACAACACAATAAGTACTTTTCTGTTAAGGAGTCAAGTTAGTCGTTTTAGCATCGTTTCTACTGGTGGTGTATAAGCAGGGAATGAATCCTGGGTCAGGAGGTCTTGCACTGAGAAATGTTACTTTGTTCCTGGCCTGACCTAGGCTTCTGGACCTGACCCCACCCTCCCTGGAGCTGCCTGAATATTTTCCAAATGCAGATTCACTTTGTCTCTCTAGTGCCCTAGCCCTATGTCGCCCCTGTCACCCTGGAAACAGTATCCTCAGGGTGCCCTGGGGACCTGCTTTACACCTCTGGTCTTCTGCACTCTCTGTGGGAACAAGAAGGAGCTGGTACTCAAAGGGACCTTTCGTGCAGCCTTTCACACATCTTCAGAGAGGTCAGTTTTTTCAATGTCTAACCAGGGAGGTGCATTTTGTACAGATACGTGATTTTCTTTTCTTTTCTTTTTTTTTAATGTTTTTTATTTATTTCTAGGAGAGAGAGAGAGAGACAGCGTGAGCAGGGGAGGGTCAGAGAGAGAGGGAGTCACAGATTGAAACAGGCTCCAGGCTCTGAGCCGGCAGTCAGCACAGAGCCCGACGCGGGGCTCGAACCCACGAACCGTGAGATCATGACCTAAGCGAAAGTCGGACGCTTAACCGACTAAGCCACCCAGGCGCCCCAGATACGTGATTTTCTAACATCCTGAATGTTCCAGTTACCTAGCCATCACAGTTGTTTTCTCTGCAATCTATGGGAACATGTCTTTTCATCCAGTACCAGTAGAGTTGTCCTGAGATGCTGACCCCTCAGGAGTTTCCACCATAGGCCAGAATCTGCTGAACATCTGTGCAGGCTAGAATGGGCTTTGGCATATTACATTTATTACCTCTTCTAGTTCTACTGGCCTATAAGAAGAGTACCGTTCATTGTCATTTTTTTTTGCCTGTCTTTTTTTTTTTCTTTAATAGTTTATTGTCAAGATGTTTCCAATACAACACCCAATGCTCATCTCAACAAGTGCCCTCCTCCATGCCCATCACACCCATTCCCCTCTCCCCCACCCCCATCAGTCCTCAGTTTGTTCTCAGCATTCAAGAGTCTCTCATAGTTTGCCTCCCTCTCCCCAAATATTTTTCCCCTTCTCCTCCCCCATGGTCTTCTGTTAAGTTCCTCCTAAGCCACCTATACGTGAAAACATATGGTATCTGTCCTTCTCAGCCTGGCTTATTTCACTAGCGATAACACCCTCAAGTTCCATCCATGTTGCTACACATGGCCAGATATCATTTTTTTCTTTGACATGTAGTATTACATTGTATAGATAAGCCACATCTTCTGTTTCCATTCATCAGTTGATGGACATTTAGGCTCTTTCCATGTTTTGGCTATTGTTTAGAGTGCTGCTATGAACGTTGGGATACGTGTGCTCCTATGCATCAGCACTCCTGTATCCCTTGGGTAAATTCCTAGCAGTGCTATTGCTGGGTCATAGGGGAGTTCTATTGTTAATTTTTTGAGGAGCCTCCACAGTGTTTTCCAGAGGGGCTGCACCAGTTTACACTCCCACCAACAGTGCAGGAGGGTGCCATTTCTCCACATTCTCGCCAGCATCTAAGTCATCTGATTTGCTCATTTTATGCACTCTGGTGTGAAGTGGTATCTCAGTGTGGTTTTGCTCTACATTTCCCTGATGATGAGAGACATTGAGCATCGTTTCATGTGTATGTTGGCCACCTGGATATCCTCTTTTCTGTTCATATCTTCTGCCCATTTCTTCACTGGATTTCTTTTGAGGGGGGTATGGAGTTTGGTGAGTTCCTTATGGATTTTGGATACTAGCCCTTTATCTGATATGTCATTTGCAACTATCTTTTCCCATTCCATTGATTGCCTATTAGTTTATTGATTGTTTCCTTTGCAGTGCAGAAGCTTTTTATTTTGAGTAGGTCCCAATAGTTCATTTTTGCTCTTGATTCCCTTGATTTGGTGTCAAGTAAGAAATTGCTGTGGGTGAGGTCAGGGAGGTTGTTTTCTGCATTCTCCTCTAGGGTTTTGATGGTTTCCTATCTCACATTAAAGTCCTTTATCCATTTTGAGTTTATTTTTGTAATGGTGTGGAAAAAAATGATCTAGTTTCATTCTTCTGCATGTTGCTGTCCAGTTCTCCCGGCACCATCTGTTAAAGAGGCTATCTTTTTCCATTGGATACTCTTTACCGCTTTGTCAAAGATTAGTTGACGGCACATTTGTGGGGCCAATTCTGAGTTCTCCATTCTATTCCATTGGTCTATGTGTCTGTTTTTGTGTCAATACCATACTGTCTTTTTTTAAAAAATTTTAAATATTTTTTTTTTTTACCAATAGTTTATTGTCACGTTGGTTTCCATATAACACCCAGTGCTCATCCCCACAAGTGCCCACCTACATGCACATCTCCCCCCTCCCGCCCACACCCATCATTCCTCAGTTTTTTCTCAGTATTCAAGAGTCTTTCATGGTTTGCCTCTCTCCCTCTCCCCCACTATTTCCCCCCTTCTTCTCCCCCTTGGTCCTCCGATATGTTCCTCCTAATCCTCCTATATGTGCAATCATATGGTATTTGTCTTTCTCTGCCTGACTTATTTCACTCACCATAACACCCTCGAGGTCCATCCATGTTGCTACACATGGCCAGATTTCATTTTTTCTCATTGCCATGTAGTATTCCATCATATAGATAAACCAATTCTTCTTGATCCATTCGTCTGTTGATGGACACTTAGGCTCTTTACATGTTTTGGCTATTGTTGACAGTGCTGCTATGAACATTGGGATATGTGTGCCCCTATGCATCAGCACTCCTGTATCCCTTGGGTAAATTCCTAGCAG
>NW_027531907.1:206554-329526 GCF_008692635.1 Crocuta crocuta | reverse complement strand
CTCCTATATGTGCAATCATATGGTATTTGTCTTTCTCTGCCTGACTTATTTCACTCACCATAACACCCTCGAGGTCCATCCATGTTGCTACACATGGCCAGATTTCATTTTTTCTCATTGCCATGTAGTATTCCATCATATAGATAAACCAATTCTTCTTGATCCATTCGTCTGTTGATGGACACTTAGGCTCTTTACATGTTTTGGCTATTGTTGACAGTGCTGCTATGAACATTGGGATATGTGTGCCCCTATGCATCAGCACTCCTGTATCCCTTGGGTAAATTCCTAGCAGCGCTATTGCTGGGTCATAGGGGAGTTCTATTGTTAAGTTTTTGAGGAACCTCCACACTATTTTCCAGAGGGGCTGCACCAGTTTACATTCCCACCAACAGTGTAGGATGGTGCCATTTCTCCACATCCTCGCCAGCATCTAAGTCCTCTGATTTGCTCATTTTATGCACTCTGACTGTGTGAGGTGNGTGGTTTTGGTCTGCATTTCCCTGATGATGAGAGACATTGAGCATCGTTTCATGTGTCTGTTGGCCACCTGATTGTCCTCTTTGGAGAAGTGTCTGTTCATATCTTCTGCCCATTTCTTCGGTGGGCTGTTTGTTTTTCGGGTGTGGAGTTTGGAGAGTTCCTTATAGATTTTGGATATTAACCTTTTATCTGATATGTCATTGGCAATTATCTTTTCCCATTCCGCCGGTTGCCTATTAGTTTTATGGATTGTTTCTTTGCCGTGCAAGCTTTAAATCTTGATGAGGTCCCAACAGTTTATTTTTGCTCTTGATTCTATTGCTTTTGGGGATGTGTCACGTAAGAGATTGCTGCGGTGGAGGTTAAGGAGGTTGTTTCCTGCATTCTACTCTAGGGTTTTGATGGTTTCCTGTCTCACATTCAGGTCTTTTATCCATTTTGAGTTTATTTTTGTAATGGTGTGGAAAAAAATGATCTAGTTTCATTCTTCTGCATATTGCTGTCCATTTCTCCCAGCATCATCTGTTAAAGAGGCTGTCTTTTTTCCATTGGATACTCTTTACCGCTTTGTCAAAGATTAGTTGGCTGTACATTTGTGGGGCTAATTCTGAGTTCTCCATTCTATTCCATTGGTCTATGTGTCTGTTTTTGTGCCAATACCATACTGTCTTGATGATGACAGCTTTGTAGTAGAGGCTAAATTCTGGGATGGTGATGCCTCCCATTTTGGTTTTCTTCTTTAGTATTACTTTGGCTATTCGGGGTCTTTTGTGGTTCCATACAAATTTAAGGATAGTTTGTTCTAGCTTAGAGAATAATCCGGTGTTTGATTGGGATTGCATTGCATGTGTAGATTGCTTTGGGTAGTTAATGATATTAACAATATTTATTTTTCTGATCCATGAGCACGGAATGTTTTTCCATTTCTTTGTGTCTTCTTCAATTTCCTTCTTAAATACTCTATAGTTTTCATCATACAGATCTCCTATATTTGGTTAGGTTTATTCCTAGGTATTGTATGTTTTTGTGTGTGTGTGTGCAAATGTGAATGGGATCAGTTTCTTGATTTCTCTTTCTGTTGCTTCATTATTGGTGTATAAAAATACAACTGCATGACACGTGGGTGGCTCAGTCGGTTAAGTGTCTGACTTCAGCTCAGATCATGATCTCATGGTCTGTGGGTTTGAGCTTTGCATCAGGCTTTGTGCTGATAGCTAGCTCAGAACCTAGAGACTGTCTTCGGATTCTGTGTCTCCCTCTCTCTCTGACCCTCCCCTGCTCATCCTATCTCTCTCCCTCAAAAATAAATAAAACATTTTTTAAAAATTAAAAAAAATGCAACTGATTTCTGTACGTTGATGTGTACTCTGCAATTATGCTGCATGGATCAATTCTGGTGGGCTTCTGGTGGGGCCTGTCGGGTTTTTTATGTAGAGTATCATGTCGTCTGCAAAAAGTGAAAGTTTGACCTCTTCTTTACCAATTCTGATGCTTTTTATTTCCTTTGTTGTCTGATAGCTGATGCTAGGACTTCCAGCACTATGTTAAACAACAGTGGTGAGAGTGGGCATCCCTGTCATGTTCCTGATCTCAGGGGGAAAGCTCTGTTTTTCCCCATTGAGGATGATGTTAGCTGAGGGCTTCTCAGAAAAGGCTTTTATGATGTTTAAGTAAGTTCCTTCTATCCCGAGTTTCTCTAGGTTCTTTACTAAGAAGGGATGCTGTATTTTGTCAAATGCTCTTTCGGCACCTAATGACAGGATCATATGGTTTTTATCTTTTGTTGATGTGATGTATCAAATGGATTGATTTGTGAATATCGAAACAGCCCTATAACCCAGGAATGAATCCCACTTGATAATGGTGGAAAATTCTTTTTCTGTGCTGTTGGATTCGATTTGCAAGGATCTTGTTGAGGATTTTTGCATCTGTATTCATCAAGGATATTGGCCTGTAGTTCTTTTTTTTTTTTTTTGGCTGGGTCTCTGTCTGGCTTGGGAATCAGAGTGATGCTGGCTTCGTAAAATGAGTCTGGAAGTTTTCCCTTGATTTCTATTTTTTGAAATAGCTTGAGAGGAATGGGTATTAATTCTGTTTTACATGTCTGGTAGAATTCCCCAGGGAAGCCATATGGCCCAGGACTCTTATTTGTTGGGGGATTTTGGTACTAATTCTATTTCCTCACTATTTATGGGTCTGTTCAGATTTTCTATCTCTTCCCGTGTGAATTTTGGTAGTGAGTGTGTTTTTAGGAAATTGTCCATTTCTTCTAAGTTGTCTAGTTTGTTGACATATAGTNGAATCAGAGTGATGCTGGCTTCGTAAAATGAGTCTGGAAGTTTTCCCTTGATTTCTATTTTTTGAAATAGCTTGAGAGGAATGGGTATTAATTCTGTTTTACATGTCTGGTAGAATTCCCCAGGGAAGCCATATGGCCCAGGACTCTTATTTGTTGGGGGATTTTGGTACTAATTCTATTTCCTCACTATTTATGGGTCTGTTCAGATTTTCTATCTCTTCCCGTGTGAATTTTGGTAGTGAGTGTGTTTTTAGGAAATTGTCCATTTCTTCTAAGTTGTCTAGTTTGTTGACATATAGTTTTTCATAGTATTCCCTGATAATTGCTTGTATTCCTGGGGGTTGGTTGTAATAAGTCCATTTTCGTTCATGATTTTTTCTATTTGAGTGCTCTCTCTTTTCCTTTTGAGAAGCTTGGCTAGAGGTTTGTCAATTTTATTTATTTTTTCAAAAAACCAACTCTTGGTTTCATTGATCTGTTTTACTGGGTTTTTTTTTTTTTTTTGGATTCTATGTTGTTTAATTCTGTCTTGATTTTTATTATTTCTCTTCTCCTACTGGGTTTGGAGTGCTCCTGTTGGTCTCCCTCCCTCTAGTTCCTTTAGGTGAGCTGTTAGATTTTGGACTTGTGCTTTTTCTAATTTATTGAAATAGGCCTGGAGAGCAATGTACCTTCCTCTTAGGACTGCCTTTGCCACATCGCATTGAGTTTGGATTGTTGTATTTTCATTTTCATTTGTTTCCATATATTTGTTAATTTCGTCTCTAATTGCCTGATTGGCCCATTCATTCTTTGTTAGGGTGTTCTTTAACCTCCATGTTTTTGGAAGTTTTCCAGACTTCTTCCTGTGATTGATTTCAAGTTTCATAGCATTGTTATCTGAAAACATTCATTGTATGACATCAATTCTTTTATATTTATTGAGGGCTGCTTTACGTCCCAGTATGTGGCCTAATTTGGAGAATGTGCCATGTGCACTTGAGAAGAAAGTGAATTCCTTGGCCTCAGGATGTAGAGTTCTAAATATATCTGTCAAGACCATCTCTTCCAATGTGTCGTTCAGGTCCATTGTGTCTTTAGTGATTTTCTGTCTAGTTGATCTATCCATTGCTGTAAGTGGAGTATTGAAGTCCCCTGCTATTAGCACATTCTTTACCATAAAATTGCTTCTGTTTGTGATTGTTTTATATATGTAGGTGCTTCCGTATTTGGTGCGTAGGCATTTATAATTGTTAGCTCTTCCTGATGGATAGACCCTGTAATTATTATATAATGCCCTTCTTCATCCCTTGTTACTGCCTTTACTTTAAAGTCCAGTGTTTTTAGTCCAGAATTTAGTCCACTTACATTCACTGTTATTATTGAAAAACATGGGTTTAGAGTCGTTGTGTTCTTTGTAGGATTCATGCTTTTGGTGGTGTCTCTGGTACCTTGCGTTCTTGCAACATTTCCCTCATAAATTTCCCATTAGGATTTCTGTAGGGCTGCTTTAGTGGTGACGAATTTTTTCAATTTTTGTTTATTTGGGAAGACTTTTATCTCTCCTATTCTGAATGACAGGCTTGCTGAATAGAGGATTCTTGGCTGCATATTTTTTTCTCTTCACCACATTGCAGATTTCCTGCCATTCCTTTCTGGCCTGCCAAGTTTCAGTAGATAGGTCTGTAACCATTCTGATAGGTTTCCCTTTGTTTGTTAGGGCCCTTTTATCCTTAGCTGTTTCAGAATACTTTATCTTTATATTTTGCCAGTTTCACTATATGTCATGCAAATGATTGATTCATTTTATGTCTGAGGGGAATTCTCTGTGCCTCTTGGATTTCAATGTCTGTTCCTTCCCCTGCTTGGGGAAGTTCTCTGCTATAATTTGTTCAAGGACTCCTTCAATGTCTTTCACTCTCTTCCTCTTCTGGAATTCCTATGATATGGTTATTGTCCCGTTTGAATGTATCACTTATTTTTTGAACTCTCCCTTTGTGATCCTGGATCTCACTTTTTCTCGGCTTCCTCTTTTCCTATAATTATGTCGTCTAACTAACCTATTCTCCTCTCTGCCTCTTCAATCCGAGCATTGGGTGCCTCCATTTTATATGCACCTGATTTATAGCATTTTTAAATTCATCACAACTATTTTTAAGCTCCATAGTCTTTGTAGCAATAGTTTCTCTGATGTCTTCCATGCTTTTATTCAAGCCCAGCGATTAATTTTATGACTGTTGTTTTAAATTCTTGTTCAGTTAATGTGCTTATATCTGTTTTGAACAGTTCTTTAGCTGTCATTTCTTCCTGTAATTTCTTTAGAGGAGAGCCTTCCATTTCGTCATTTTGGCTAGCTTTTTGTCTCTTGTTAGTTTTAAAAGCTTATTAAGTGCTCTCCACCTGTTATATTAAAGAAGGCTCATTGACTGTTCAGGGCATTTCTATTCAGGAAGTGTTCTTTTAATGGTCTCTTGGTCTCTCTTGTGGAGACTTTGATTGTTTTATTTTCACACTCATAGTGTTATTTGGGCCTCTTCACCATGTGTACTTTGGCTTGTTTCTTGAGGTAGCCCTGGAAAAGAAAACAGACAGAGAAACACACAGGGAACAAAGGCACAGAAATGCACAGACAAATCCAACAAACTAGCAATCCAGAAGGGGAAAAGAAAAAAAAAATACAGGAAAAAAGGAAAAAAAAAACCCACAAAACAAAGAACAGTCTAAAGACATAAAACCAGAATTTCCAGCTACAAAGAGTAGGGTGTATGAAGTGCTGATGCAAGAGCCTATACAAAGAGAGAAATGACAGAGGCAGGGAGAAAACAAAAGTGGACAGTGACCAGGTAGAGAGACTAAGAGGATTAATTCAGAGAGAGAAAGAGTAGAATATGGTAGGTGGTGAGGAGAAAGAAACAAAGATAAAGTTACTCAGAGAAACTATATAGTCTTATTACTCCAGAGAAAGAAAGAGAGATAGAAAGGTAGCAGTGGAGGTTTAGAATATACATTTAGAGAATGGATTAAATGTGACTGTGTAAGCAAACCAATGACCAGAGTGACCAGTCCAGCAGAGGGGAGGGATACAAATGAGACAAGGGAAAATATATCTGAATAGAAAGAATTGATCTAGAATTAATCATGGCAGTGCATCCATGTTGGTCTTGCCCCAGGCTCTGGGAAATAAATAAGCAGCTCTCTAGCATGGATGGACATGGTTTTGTGTAGGCAGGTCTTAGCCGCCACTGTGGTCCTGCAGGCCGCTCCCTGAGGTTCCGTCTTGGTGGTTGTGGGGAGAAAATGGCAGTGCCCATGCCTTCTCAAGGCAAGTGTTCCAAATCACTCTTTTGGGCCTAATCTCCTTATGCCGTGGAGGTAGCCAAGGTGGTCCATGTTCTATGTCCCAAGCCCCACTTTGTTTCCAGGACTTAGTCTGTGTGCTTTATTGATACATCCTGAAACGTAATCCCATAGGCCGGGCCACTTCTCAGCCAGGAATTGAGCTGGGAGAGCCGTGGAGCAGTTTCTCCTGGCGCTGCCTGGGACTGGGGCACCCAGTCCAAAGTCAGCACCACAGCTAGAAACAGGATCACTCTCCATCCTGAGCTGAGATTTTTCTCTTCTCCAGGGACAGTTCTATGAGTTGCTTTAACCACTCTTTCTCCTCCCCTCGACTCTCTGTGGCTCCCCACAAAGGGGGTTCTCTCCCCTCCCTCTGTGTCTCCAGGTACTGGCCCATCTTTATCTTCCCTAGTCTGCACTCATGCACCTATGAGGTTGTCCTCTCAGTGGAATCTGTCTCTTTTCCTCCGACTCCCACGGTTCAGTATTCTATGGCTTCAGGCCTTCTCTGCTTGAGAGATGGGGGCTAGCGAAATGTATGGAGCTCCCTACTTCTCTGCCATCTTGCCTCCCTCCTGAATCGTTGCCTTTAAAAGATGGTTTCCATAAGCAGTGGATTGTATCTCCTGTAGGTGTTCTTGTGGATTAAAAATAATGAGAACTATGAGCACTAAAGAATTGAGTAGTTTCAAAATTATTTCTTTTTCAATATATTAGTAATATAAAGGCTAAATACATTCCTTGTTTGAAACTCTTAGAAATCAGACTCTTTGTGCCTAAATTGTATCTTTCTGAAACATGTGTTCCATTTGTACCATCAGTCATTCACATTGTACACAAGAAGTGTGCTCAAACAAAGCGATAAAAACCCAAAGCATGCATTTCCACAGGCTCTTCCAATCTAGAAGTGCAGTGACCACCTTGTCTGAACTGGTCACTTCTTAAGAGAGAAGGGAGTTCAGGAGAGCACTGGACTGGCCAAGCTCACATGCAAACCAGCGGCATGCAGATGGCAGGAGGCTACAGCCCCCTATCCTCTCCCCATGCCTGGTTCAGAGTGAGGCACTCCATATCTTTGAATTTATTAATGGTCCAGTACCCTAGTCTTCATACAGTGGTAAGCACCTTATTGGTGTTCTGGGTATAATTTAGGAAACTCAGACTTGGGGGGTAAAATGCTAAATGGGATTTCAAGGGAGAAAAAGGACTGTGCAGAACTCAGTGCTCTGGGATAGCGTTTCTTGGTGGGGTTGGCTTTCCCATGCCTTGGCTTCTGTTTGTCTACAGTGGATGCTCTCCAGGCACACACTCTGTTCCTGCTCCCAGCCTCTGATGCCTTGTTTTCAGACTTCTGAATGTGAGTGGAGCAAGTCTTTGGAGGAATAATATCTCTATAATGAACACTTGGGAAACATACAAGAATATTCCCATTTATAATACAATGTATTATATGAATGAACAATGTAGGAATGACTTTCCTGTAACTATTCAAGACCTACACCAAAGACAAACTCCAAGAGACTTTAGGAAGCTTTAGAAGCTCCTGAACGTCTGCAGTTAGTGGTTCTCAGGAGGAAAACTGAACAGTTAGGATGTCAGTCATGCTGACATAAATAAAAATAATAAAAGCACCACTGAGAAAAGTCCCAACACAATTATTTTACAAACTGACAAAAACTTTTTTCCCAGATAAAAATGAGAAAAAAATCCAAGTGCAAGGCAAGGCATCTGGAAAAGCATGTGATTAGAAACACAAAAAATAAGAAAGAACAAGGAGAAATTGTCTTATAAACTACCATAGTTTAAATAATGTGGTACCAATGCAGAAATAACAGGAAGCAATAGCTTAAAGTTAAGTCCCCAAATTATGTAAAAATTGGCTTGATAGACCTAATATTTCAGGTGATTGGATAAAGTGTGGCTCATTCATATTATGAAAGTGGACATACATTTTTTTTAATATATATTTTTAACATTTATTCATTTTTGAGAGACAGAGAAAGACAAAGTGTGAGCAGGGGAGGGGCAAAGAGAGAGGAAGACACAGAATCTGAGGCAGATTCCAGGCTCTGAGCTGTAAGCACAGAGCCTGACGCAGGGCTTGAACCCACAAACTGTGAGACCATGCTCTGATCCGAAGTTGGGTGCACAATCTACTGAGCCACCCAGGTGCCCTGAAAGTGAACACACATTTGAAGAGAAATTAAAAGTTATTCAGTCTTATGCCAAAGTAAAGTCCAGATTTATGTGCAAGGAATAATAGCATAAAGTAATAGAAAAATATGTAGGAATAAATTTTTGTGTAATTTTGTGTTGAGATGTCACAACTATGGCAGCAACAGAGGATTGACTTGATGAAACTGAGTGTCTTGAGGGCTCTACCTCAGGGCCTAGAGCCAGGGCAGACACTGATGAACTGTAGAGCCACAGGTAGCAGAGCTTCAGTGCCATAGTTCAGCATGACTGTGATCATGAACCTTTCACTGTCTTGCTGGTCTCCTGGGGTGACCTTCCAAATGAACCATGTGACTCCAATCTTAGCCTCTATTTTAGTCTGCTTGGGCCGCTATAACAAAATTCTACAGACTAGGTGGCCTACACAATAGATGTTTATTTCTCACAGTTCTGGAGGCTAGATGTCTGAGATCATGGTCCTGTGCAGGCTGCTGGCTGCCCCAACCCCAGGAAAAAGGCCCTGGGGAGTTAGAGCTGTTCTTCCTTCTGGTCTTTCACTCAAGAAGGAGAGGCTTGGATTGTATTCACATCCTCTACCCCATATAGGTGAAGTAGGGCATGAGGTAGAGCCAAGAACTGGATGGGAGGGAGGTGTCCCCCACTACCGTGGGATAGATAGCCATGCTGGGACAACCATACTTCCTTTGTCCTGTCTTCCATTTATCTCGAGCTTGGAGCAGGCAGTTTGCAGAACATGGGTGTGTGACAGTCTGAAAGGTACTGAGAAAGCAGAGCGTACCTTGAAGGGCTTTTTCAGTCCTACATTCTTTATGGGAACAGTGCTGGGTGAGGCAGGCAGGCTGAGCATGAATGGTTTTGTGATCTGGTAGTGTCCTCTCTCCAGTTGCCCATCTGAAGGCCACTGTCTTGACTCTGATCAGAGTTTGTATTGGGTGTCGATGAGAGATTTTTTTCATGATAGGATGCATGCTTTATGGTCAAGCTGTCCTCATCTTAGGAAAATGTCATGGTCGATGACAATCTCATAAGCCTAGGGTCAACTCACTTTCCACCAAGCATGACCCACGTGTATAAGGCTGTGGAGGACATGGGTTCAGGTAGAGTACAAGCCCCAGTGACACATTGCTCACTATTCAGGTGCTCCTGATGCTCTACCCACCCTCAGACTATCCCAGCAGTCCTGGGATGAGAGGTGGGGCCTGTGGTATCTTTGAGGCACACTGGCAGGCTGTCACAGATCAGTGACCATTTGGCCATTGACAGGATATGGGCAATAATCTTCCCTGAGGGTCAGTGCAAGCCCTTAGTTCTTTCATGAGCGGTTGAGTCAATCAAAATGGGTGTGGGACGTGCTATAGGCATCAGAAAACACAGTGAGGCATGTCCCCCTCCTGGCCACAGATATGCTGCTCAGCCCACAGGGACCACTGTAGCCACCTTTGGAGGGTCACCATATACACAGGAATGTCTGCATACATATACATGTATATACACGGATACACATTCACTTACATGCATCCATGTACAGATATATATTTATGTGTATACACATATACATATCTACATTTATACATGTAGATATATACACACATGTACACATTTACATATATACGTGCATAATACATATTTATATACATATACTCACACATATACACATTTATACGAAGTATATATATGCACATTTACACATGTATAATACACACACATATATACATATTTACACACATATACCTTCACACATGCCTGTATATACACATTTATACACATGCACACATGAGCACACTTGTTTCTATTAGCCTGGACCATTGGGAGTTTAGAAGAGGATGGACCAGGAATGGTCTGATTGTCTGAGGGGTGGTTGAGAACAGACCTCCGTGCCCTGTAATCTAGGATCAAACCCAGTGTTGCTGCTTATACCAGGTCTGTCTCCCTCTCCTTATTTTCAAGGTGGATGTACCAGTAATCCCTGCCTGGTGATTACCATAAGCATTATGAGACACAAGCAAAGTGCTCAGGATAGGCCTGGTTGGTTGCAAGAGCTACAAGCATGATCTTGTCCTGAGGGGGACCCCTTTTTCTTGGAGGAAACCTTATGGGCTACAGGTGATGTGTTTGGACTCTGGAGGCCTTACTAACAAGAGCCCAGACTTATTTTGGGAGCTTGAAGGTAGGTAGCTATAGCGGCCTGAGCAGAGCAGCTATGCCCAGCACAATGACCATCTCCTGGTCAGTGTGTAGATACCATGAGAAACACCTGCAATAGCCAGGGTACTTTGAGGGGTCTAGTTTCTGGCACTCGGGCTGAGAGAACATTGTGTCAGAGTACCTGGGGATGAATGAAGCATGCCTTCCTCTAGGTCAGGGTGCTGAAGTAGTGCCAGTACTTTCTTGTATCTCTGACCTCCCACATCTCCCAAGGCATCCTTTTTCCCAGGAGTGTGAAGTGAGCTGGCAGCCATGGCAGGCTTTCCCTGGCTCGCCCAGGTGGGTACTGCCTGGTGACTTCCTCACAGGAGGTGGACAATCCTCACCATGAGGATGAATGGCACCAGTGATGATAGTGGGCATTCTGATAATGAAGTAGCTGTGGCTACAAGCCTCTCAAACCAACACTCCTTGGTGATTTTATGACATTAATTTACTTTCATATGCATGCTAACTTGGGCTGTATTAGAATTGCTTTTGGATCTGATTTTTTAAAAATGGAGCTCCCTTTAAAATTTTCATTCCTGGGTCATAGAGTTCTATTGTTAATTTTTTGAGGATGTTATGCTGAGCGAAATAAGTCAGGCAGAGAAGGACAAATATCATATGTTTGCACATATAGGAGGATTAGGAGGAACTTAACGGAGGACCATGGGGGAGAAGAAGGGGGGAAATGGTGGGAGAAAGGGAGAGAGGCAAACCATGAGAGACTTTTGAATGCTGACAAAAACTGAGGACTGATGCATGTGGGGGGGAAGGGGGAATGGGCACGGAGGGAGGCACTTGTGGGGATGAGCACTGGGTGTTATATGGAAACCAACTTGACAATAAACTATTTGTAAAAAAATATTATCTTGACATATTTTAAGCATAATTCCTAATGTTATTTATTAAAAATGGCATATATACATGTTCACAAAAAAATTTTTTTCATTCCTATCTACATGTTAAAATTTTACTCCATCTTGAAGACCAACCTTGAATTCTGGGTGAAACTTCACCTAGCAGGTCCTGTGGGCAGTCCTCCACCATCCCTCTGTATGCTTTCTCACAATATTTACTTTGTGTTATGCTTATTTATGACTGAGTCTTACCCATTTGATTAGGGGATGGGCCAGCCAACTCACTTTTCCTTTTCACCCTTTCTAGACCAGTGCCTGGGTAGTACTCACAGAGGAACTATAGGCTATTATGAAATACATCATTCCAAAACTTAGCATTTCTCATATTGGAATTTTGTCTATGCTTGTGAGCTTTCTTGATTTGAGACATTAGACATCTGTGAAAAATGGAGAAATAGTATTATAGCATTTTATAGTATTAATATTTGCCTTACATCTATTCATAGTTTATGGAGTATATGATGGGATGGAATTATTTTTGGGGTTTATGGATTTATTTTCATGTTCTCCAATCAACTCTTACTGATTGCCATCTTTAACTGGCAAATTAACATTTGGTCAATTAGCCCCAAGGCCAACAGTGCTCTTAGTTAGACTGAAGTTGGGCACTGTGTGATTCCAAGTTTCTAAGGATCACGAACAACCTATCAGCAAAGGCCTAATTATTTTTCTATGTGAATGTACTGTAATTAGAACACAGCTGTGAGAGTTGGTAGTTGACAAGTATCTAATGAGCTATTTCCTTCCCCACTCACATTAGTTTGGGAGTTAATTGGGTCCATCTGTTATATAATCCACAGTGTCTCTGATATCTGATTTTATAAGCCTGTGGCAAATTTGGACTCTAAATTCACAAGGGGGTCTTTCGTGCCTGGGTTCAAAGAAGAAATTTAGTGAAGTATAGGAAGGGTGAGACTAAGCTGGGCAGGAGACTGCTGTGTAGGAACTGTGATGCAGGAAGCAAAATCTCAGGACTCACAGTGAGGAACAGAGTGTAAATGGACCGGAATCATCTGGGCCAGCATTTGGGATCTGTTTGCTGAGAGGAGTCTGATGCTGGTGGGCTACTAGATAGTGACCTGCATCAAATAGGAGGTCTTTCACCATCTCAGTGAAGTAGAGAGGTAGTTACAGCTACAAAATTCTGACTTTTCTTCACCAAGTGCATCTTGGAACATTCTGCACAATGGTGTACTAGAGGTACATGGCTGGGGACGTGTGTACCAGAGCTGACAGAAACCACGCAGTGCTCACATGAGCAGATCCTGCCTGCCCTCCAGCAGCCCGTGATTAAAAAACCCCAACTTGTCTGTTCATCTTTCAGAGGTCATTCTGGGGTTTGGCCTCCTGCCTCCCAGGAAGGTCCTGGAACACATTTGTTTTTGAGACCGGCTTCATTCAAATTAAGAGTAGGATAGGATCCAGGTGGAGCCTTCTTCCTAGAGCTAAAAGAAAAAAAAAAGGATAGGCAAATGCCTTTGCAGATTTTTCAACCACATTTGCTGTTTTCCTAGAAAGATTAGCATACTGGAAAGTGATTGTGCTAGCAGACAGGAGCTAGGTTATCTAAGCTGTTCTCCCTTTCCTCTGGATGTCAGCACACCACCACAATTTTCTCTGTGAGACTTGCTTGGTCACATTACATCCCTTCTGGGAAAACCCCGCACAAGAACATAGACCACACACTGCCCTGCCTCAAGTGTCAGGTGTCTCCCAGGGACTTGCTGTAGCCACAGCGGGATCCCTCCCACTTTGACCCTTCTGGGAGAGTCCCCCGCTGACTGTGCCACCCCTATGTCAGGTTCTTTCCTCTGTGGGTGTGAGCCTGGCAAAGCCCAAGTCACCGTCCCATGTGTGGGGCTGCATTTACACCCACCTTGGAGTGGCTATGCTAGGTTATGCAGGATTGACACCAATGAGGACCTGTCCTGTCCAGATGTGATGGGATATGGCAGAGATGGGTCCGGGGTTGGAGGTGGGATGGGAAAGGGATGGAGACGGATGGGACTCATTGAGGTCAGGATCAGGGTGAGCACCAGTGTCATTCCATCTCCAGCACTGCAGGAGAGGAGCCTTTACTTCCCAAGGGCCTCCTCCTGACCAAGATGTTTATCTACATTGCACATATCTATGTGGTGGCTGTGGATCTTAGTCCTTGGTCCAGAAAT
This sequence comes from Crocuta crocuta, assembly GCF_008692635.1. Taxonomy (NCBI): domain Eukaryota; kingdom Metazoa; phylum Chordata; class Mammalia; order Carnivora; family Hyaenidae; genus Crocuta; species Crocuta crocuta. Next base: position 315,955 of record NW_027531907.1, on the reverse strand, counting down.
ACCACATTGCTATATTTTTCAGCCTTATTCCTTTTTAGCTACTCAGTCCTATGTGAGCTACTTAACCTCTCTGTCCTCTGCTCATCTCTGAGATGGGTATAAAAATGACAGCTTATATATTATGATGTCTAAACTAGTTTTTATTTATTTATTTTTAAATATTTTTATTTATTTCTAGGAGAGAGAGACAGCGTGAGCAGGGGAGGGTTAGAGAGAGAGGGAGTCACAGACTGAAACAGGCTCCAGGCTCTGAGCTGGCAGTCAGCACAGAGCCCGAGGCGGGGCTCGAACTCACGAACCGCGAGATCATGACCTGAGCGAAAGTCGGACGCTTAACCGACTAAGCCACCCAGGCGCCCCTAAACTAGTTTTTAAAATTGTTTTCCTTGTGGTACAATATATAACATAAAAGTTGCCATTTTAACCATCTTAAAGTATACAATTCAGTGGTACTAATTACATTCATAATATTGTGAAACCATATTAGTATATAATTCTAAGACATTTTCATCACTCTACACAGGAGCTCTGTATCCGGTAAGCAGTAACTCTCCTTTCCCCCTTCCCAGTCCCCAGTAACCTCTAATCCACCTTCTGTCTCTAACGAATTTACCTAGTCTAGATATTTGCTATAAGTGAAATGATGCACACATATATTTATGTTTATATTTAAGTACATCCAGGTTGTAGCATGTATTAGAACTTCATTCCTTTTTATGGGTAATTAATATTCCATTGTATGAATATACTGAATTTTTTAATCCACTCATCTATTGATGGTCACTTGGATTCTTTCCACGTTTTCATTGTGAATTATGAACTGCTGCAATGAGCACTGACGTACAAGTATCTGCTTACATTCCTGTCTTCAATTATTTTGGATATACCCAGCAGTGGAATTTGTTGGGTTATATGGTAACTCTATGTTTGACTTTTTGAAGACGAATATTTCCACATTTTATAGTACCACTCGCAGTGTATTTTTGCTCCAACTTCTCCATTACTTCCCAGCATTGGTGATTTTCTGTTTTTTTGATTTTAGCCATCTTAATGGGTGTGAAGTGATATCTCATAGTGGTTTTGATTTGCGTTTTTCTAATGATGTTGAGAGTCTTTTCTTGTGCTTCTATCTTCTTTGGAGAAATATCCATTCAAGTCCTTTCCCCATTTAAAAATTGGATTGTATTTTATTGTTGAGTTGTAGGAGTTCTTTATATATTCTGGGTATTAAACCCTTAACAGATATATATGATTTCCAAACTATCCCATTCAACAGATTGTGTTTTTACTTTCTTGGACAAAGTGATTTTCATTTTTTAGTTTATTTTTTTAGTTATATTGAGATATAGTTGATATAGAATTTAATTTTGATGAAGTCCAGTTATCTGGTTGTTTTTTTCTGTTGTACATTCTTTTGGTGTCATATCTAAGAATCCATTGCCAAATCCAAGGTCATATAGATTTACTTTGATGTTTTTTTCTAAGAATTTTATGGTTTTACCTTTTAAATAAATGATCAATTTTGAGTTGATTATTTTCCAAGAAGTGAAGGATCCAACTTTATTCTTTTGCCAACTAGAGAATCTAGTTGTCCCACCTTCATTTGTTGAAGAGGCTGTTCAATCTTTACTGAATAGTCTTGGCACTGTTGTCAGAGGTCAATTGGCAATAAATGTATGGGCTTATTTCTGGACTCTTAATTTTGTCCCACTAGTTTATAAGTTTATCCTTATGACAGTGCCACACTGTTCATATTACTGTACCTTTATAGTAAGTTTTGAAATCAGGAAATGTGAGTGCTGAAACCTTGTTCTTTCTCAGGATGTTTTGATTACTTGGGGCCCCTCGAAGTTGCATTTGAATTTGCAGTTGAATTTGAGGATTGGCTTTTCCATTTTTGCAAAAATTACCATCAGAATTTTGATAGAGATTGCATTGAATCTGTAGATTGCTTTAGGTGGTATTGACATTTTAACATTATTAATTATTTCTACACATGAATGTAGGATATCTTTCCATTTATATAACTCTTCTTTAATTTTGTTCAGCAATGTTTTCTAGTTTTCAGCTCCTTGGTTAAATTTATTTCTAAATATTTTATTCTTCTGGATAATACTGTAAATAGAATCATCTTAATTTGTTTTTCAAATTGTTCATTATTGGTGTAGAGAAATATAACAGATTTTTATGTTGCTATTGTACCTGTAGTTTGCTGAATTCATTTTCTATAGTAGCTTTCTGGCAAATATTTTGGATTTTCTATATATTTGGATCATGGGATCATGGCACTTGCAAATGGAGATAGTTATACTTCCTCCTTTCCAGTTTGGATGTTTTAAGTTCTTGCCTAATTTCTCTGGCTAGAACTTCAGTACAATGTTGAATACAGTGGTGAAAGCAGGCATTCTGTATTTGTTCCTGATCTTAGCAGGAAAGCTTTCAGTCTTTCACCAGTGATGTTAGCTGTGTGTTTTTCACAAATTACCTTTATCATATTGAAGAAGTTCTCTTCTAAACCTAGTTTTCTGAGTGTTTCTCACCCTTCTTCCAGAGAACTTGGGCTTAAGATGAAAGATGACAGGAATACATAACCACTGGGGAACAATGGCCCAGACCCATTGTTCCTTGCAGTCTGTCAAAGCTAAAAGGAGATGAAGATGGAAAGATTAGAGGTTGATGCTGTGAGCAGATGCTGATACCAGGCTGGAGAGTCTAAGATTCACCTTCTGTGCCAGTGTTTCTCACAATGTGGTACTATTTAAAAATCCCTTAGGTGTTGTAAAAATATAGCTCCCTGAGCCATACGTTTCTCTGAATCAGAATCTATAGGATAGGGTCCTGGGAAATTGCCTGGAAGCAAACTCCCAAATGATTTGACTGTAAATTTACATTGGAAGCCACTGCTGTAAGCCATGGCAGGAGAAAATAAAATGACATTGGCAGGAGGAGGATGTGTTGGCAAACTTGGAAGGCGGAATCTAACAGCCTTGGAAATGATCCAGATCTACACACCTGATAACTCCAGAACACCAAATTTATTTTTTTATTTTAAAAATGATTTATTTATTTCTGAGAGAGAGAGAGAGAGAACAGGAGTGGGTCAGAGAGAAAGGGAGATACAGAATCTGAAACAGGCTCCAGGCTCTGAGCTAGCTGTCAGCACAGAACCTGATGCGGGACTTGACCCACGAACCATGAGATCATGACCTGAGCCGAAGTGGGACACTTAACCGACTGAGCTACCCAGGCACCCCAGGACACCAATGTTTATTTATGTATTTTTAAATTTTATTTTTATTTATTTATTTATTTTTAATAGTTTATTGTCAAGTTGGTTTCCATATAACATCCAGTGCTCGTCCCCACAAGTGCCCGCCTCCATGCCCATCACCCGCCTTTTCCTCCCCCCACATCAAGCCCTCAGTTTGTTCTCAGCATTCAAGAGTCTCTCATGGTTTCCCTCCCTACCTCTCCCCAACTATTTCCCCCCTTCTTCTTCTTCCCCATGGTCCTCCATTAAGTTCCTCCTAATCCACCTATATGTGCAAACATATGGTATCTGTCCTTCTCAGCCTGACTATTTCACTCAGCATAAAACCCTCACGTTCCATCCATGTTGCTACACATGGCCAGATTTCATTCTTTCTCATTGCCATGTAGTATTCCATTGTATAGATAAACCACGTCTTCTTGATCCATTCGTCCGTTGATGGACACTTAGGCTCTTTCCATGTTTTGGCTATTGTTGAGAGTGCTGCTATGAACATTGGGGTACATGTGCTCCTATGCATCAGCACTCCTGTATCCCTTGGGTAAATTCCTAGCAGTACTATTGCTGGGTCATAGGGGAGTACTATTCTTCATTTTTTGAGGAACCTCTACACTATTTTCCAGAGGGGCTGCACCAGTTTACATTCCCACCAACAGTGTAGGATGGTGCCATTTCTCCACATCCTCGCCAGCATCTAAGTCCTCTGATTTGCTCATTTTATGCACTCTGACTGGTGTGAGGTGGTATCTCAGTGTGGTTTTGGTCTGCATTTCCCTGATGATGAGAGACATTGAGCATCGTTTCATGTGTCTGTTGGGCACCTGGATGTCCTCTTTTCTGTTCATGTCTTCTGCCCATTTCTTCACTGGGTTTTTTTTTGGGAGGTGGAATGGAGTTTGGTGAGTTCCTCATAGATTTTGGATACTAGCCCTTTATCTGATATGTCATTGGCAACCATCTTTTCCCATTCCGTCGGTTGTCTATTAGTTTTATGGATTGTTTCCTTTGCCGTGCAGAAGCTTTTTATTTTGAGTAGGTCCCAATAGTTCATTTTTTGCTCTTGATTCCCTTGCCTTTGGGGATGTGTCGCGTAAGAGATTGCTGCGGTGGAGGTTAAGGAGGTTGTTTCCTGCTTAATCCTCTAGGGTTTTGATGGTTTCCTGTCTCCCATTCAGGTCCTTTATCCGTTTTGAGTTTATTTTTGTGTATGGTGTGAGAGATTGATCTAGTTTCATTCTTTTGCATGTTGCTGTTCAGTTCTCCCAGCACCATCTGTTAAAGAGGCTGTCTTTTTTCCATTGGATACTCTTCACAGCTTTGTCAAAGATTAGTTGGCTGTACATTTGTGGCGCTAATTCTGAGTTCTCCATTCTATTCCATTGGTCTATGTGTCTGTTTTTGTGTCAGTACCATACTGTCTTGATGATGACAGCTTTGTAGTAGAGGCTAAAGTCTGGGATGGTGATACCTCCCGTTTTGGTTTTATTCTTCAATATTACTTTGGCTATTCTGGGTCTTTTGTGGTTCCATACAAATTTTAGGATAGTGTGTTCTAGTTTTGAGAAGTTTGCTGGTGCAATTTTGATTGGAATTGCATTGAATGTGTAGATTGCTTTGGGTAGTAATGACATTTTAATGATATTTATCCTTCCATTCCATGAGCATGGAATGTTTTTCCATTTCTTTGTGTCTTCTTCAATTTCCTTCATAAGTTTTCTATATTTTTCATCATACAGATCTCTTATATCCTTGGTTAGGTTTATTCCTAGGTATTTTATGGTTTTTGTGGAATTGCGAATGGGATCCGTTTCTTGATTTCTTTTTCTGTTGCTCAATTATTGGTGTATAAAAATGCAACCGATTTCTGTGCATTGATTTTGTACCCTGCAACTTTGCTGAATTCTTGGATCAGTTCTAGTAGGCTTCTGATGGAGTCTGTCGGGTTTTCTATGTAGAGTATCATGTCGTCTGCAAAAAGTGAAAGTTTGACTTCTTCTTTATCAATTCTGATGCCTTTTATTTCCTTTTGTTGTCTGATGGCTGATGCTAGGACTTCCAGCACTATGTTAAACAACCGTGGTGAGAGTGGGCATCCCTGTCATGTTCCTGATTTCGGGGGGACAGCTCTCAGTTTTTCCCTGTTTGGGATGATGTTAACTGAGGGGTCTCATAGATGGGTTTTATGATGTTTAAGTAAGTTCCTTCTATCCCGACTTTCTTGAGGGTCTTTATTAAGAAGGGATGCTGTGTTTTGTCAAATGCTTTTTCTGCATCTATTGACAGGATCATATGGTGTTTATCTTTTCTTTTATTGATGTGATGTATCACATTGATTGATTTGCGAATATTGCACCACACTTGTAAACCAGGAATGAATCCTACTTGATCATGGTGGATAATTCTTTTTATGTGCTGTTGGATTCGATTTGCAAGTATCTTGTTGAGAATTTTTGCATCCGTATTCATCAAGGATATAGGCCTGTAGCGCTCTCTCTCTCTCTCTCTCTCTCTCTCTCTCTTTTGTTGGGTCTCTATCTGGCTTGGGAATCAAAGTAATGCTGGCTTCGTAATATGAGTCCAGAAGTTTTCCTTCCATTTCTATTTTTTGGAATAGCTTGAGAAGAATGGGTATTAATTCTGTTTTAAATGTCTGGTAGAAACAAATAAAACATTAAAAAAAAGGTGGGGGCGCCTGGGTGGCTTAGTCGGTTAAGCGTCCGACTTTCACTTAGGTCATGATCTCGCGGTTCGTGGGTTCGAGCCCCACGTCGGGCTCTGTGCTGACTGCCAGCTCAGAGCCTGGAGCCTGCTTCAGATTCTGTGTCTCCTTCTCTCTCTGACCCTCCCTTGTTCGCGCTGTCTCTCTCTCTCCTAGAAATAAATAAAACATTAAAAAAAATGTCTGGTAGAATTTCCCAGGGAAATCATCTGGCCCAGGGCTCTTATTTGTTGGGAGATTTTTGATAACTGATTCAACTTCTTTACTAGTTATGGGTCTGTTCAGAATTTCTGTATCTTCCCATGTGAATTTTGGTAGTGAGTGTGTGGACACCAATGTTTAAAAAGAGGCTTACAAGAGGGAACTCTTGAGCAGATGGATTTTAGGAGAACACTAATTCATTTTTATGCATTTGATTTGAAGTATGAGCAGAGCTGGGCTATAGGTGTCTCTCTTGGGTAGGGAGACAAAGCCATGACAGAATCCCATTTATACTGCCTGATGCATGTGAGATGGTAATACATGCTAGCTCCTTTCACCCCATGGAATTGATGGATTTCCCTGGCCTTAATCATGTGAACTGTTAGTTAATCTCATCCTTATGTCTTAAGCTTGCTATTGCCAGGTGCTGTACTGGGAGTTGGTCTCATGGTAGAGTTGAGGGGGCAGATATATAAGCAAGTAGCTGCAAAGTATGCAATAAATGACACAACAGAGGTGATTGCAAGGTACAGCAAGGGCATAGTAAGGGTAAGCTCTGATTCTCTTGGAGGAAAATGGATCCACATGAAAGAATGAAGTGTCAGGAATGCAAGTGACTTTAGTCAATATATACATTTCTTCTTACTTTAAAAGATGATTGATTGTTTAAATAAAAATAATAAAAATTTAGCATGGATTTTATAACACGTGTAAAAGTATGACAGTAATAACACAAAGGTTGGGAGGAGAGAAATAGATGCACATTATTTTAAGTGTGCCATTGTTCACTATATATGTATATAGTTATATATGTATATGTATGTGTATATATATGTATGTATTACTATTGTATGTTACATAGGAACAAGTATAATATAATTTTAAGTTAGATTTTAAGCTAAAGATGTATTCTGTAAACTCCAGAGCAACAACTAAACAAAGAATTATAGCTAATAAGTCAGCCACAAAGGAGATAAAATGGATTCATCCAAAATACTGTTACTGCAAAATAAGGCAGAGAAAGAGGAAAAGTGAGCAAGAAACAGATAGACAAATCGAATACAAGTAACAAGATGGTAGACTTAAACCTAAATATATCAATAAGCACGTTATATGTAAATAGACTGAATGAATACCTTATGTGTGAAGAAACCCACTTTAAGTACAGATAGGCTAAAAGTAAAAATACTGAAAAAGCTATACAACAATAAAATGGACACAGTAAAAGTGGAGTGGATACATTAATATCAGAACAAGTAGATTATAGAACAAAGAATATTGTTAGGAATAAAGATGGCCATGTCATAAAGGGGTCCATCTATCAAAAGGGCATAATCCTTAATGTTCATGGACTTAAGAAGATCTTGAAAATACATGAAGCAAAAAGTTCTAGAACATAAGAAGAAATAGACAAACCCCAAATCATAGTTGGAGATTTCAGGACCCTTTCTCCTTAATTGGTGGAACCTCCAAAGCCTGGACTTATTCAAATGCACGTCACATGCAAGGGAGAGAATTGTGGTTTACAGAGAAATTTAACAATGTCCATCATTTTCTGTGGTGTATCCAACTATGTGTCTCCTCCAGACCACCAGAAAGAGTATCTCCTTTATCCAGGCAGGTTTCTAAGAAGAGCTTAGATACAACAAAATGCATCACCAGCAGGGTCTATCTAGGAACATGAGATAGGGACTGAATCGGCTATCAGCTTCATGTACACTTGAATATTTTATTTAAAAATAAATATCCTGGGGTGCCTGGGTGGCTCAGTCGGTTAAGCAGCGGACTTCGGCTCAGGTCATGATCTCGGGGTTGGTGAGTTTGAGCCCCACTTCTGGCTCTGTGCTGACAGCTCAGAGCCTGGAGCCTGCTTCAGATTCTGTGTCTCCTCTCTCTGTCCCTCCCTTGCTCTCACTCCATATCTCTGTCTCTTAAAAATAAGTAGTTAAAACTAAATATTCTATTTAAATTAGACTTATTTTTTCTTTTATGGGATATCACATGCTGAGCATGTGGTATGTACACACACACATGATATGAAAAAATATTTTTTAATTTTTTATGTTATTTTTGAGAGAGAGACAGATTGCGAACAGGGGAGGGGCAGAGAGAGAGGGAGACACAGAATCTGAGGCAGGCTCCAGGCTCTGAGCTGTCACTGCAGAGCCAGACACGGGGCTCGAACTCACGGACTGTGAGATCAAGACCTGAGCTGAAGTCAGACGCTTAACTGACTGAGCCACCCAGGTGCCCAAAGAAAAATATAACAAAAAAGTATAAAATGGTCTTCCAGAGAGCTGTGTACCCCATCAAAATAATAATGATCTTGGGTTTTATACAGTGATATATCAAGGCACTTTCAACTCATCTGTATTCCTATTAACAGCCAGAATGTTTTTCATCCTTGAACTCATGCATTCATTAGTCTGTCTGGGAAGGGATGACTATAGAAAAATCTAGCTTTTTGCTCAGGGCCCATATACCTTTCATTAATGTGGAAAGTCTTCTATCACCTTCCTTGAAAACCTATAAGTCTATCTGGTTTGTTTTGGGATGAGTATANGTGTGTGTGTGTGTGTGTGTGTGTGTGTGTGTGTGTGTGTGTGTGTGTAATAGAAATGATTTATCTCTTCAGTAACCAGCCCTGTCATAAGCCTATCCAAAGTTAATGATTAATTTTCTGGGTTTTCCAACTAACTAGAGTGAATGTTGGTCTGATTTCCTCCCACAGGTTTTTTCCTGATTGAAAATAATCTTCCTAGTACTGATTTCGTTGCTTATTTGGTTGAAATTTTTAAACTTGTTAATTATAGTGCAGTGATTTTTCCAAACAGAAGTCCTTCCTATTCTAGTAATCTGCTTTGAAAAGAAAGGATTGCATCTTTTATGTCTGCAGTATTACTTAGCCTAAGGACTGACACTTTTAGCTTACTAGCTTTGTGGTAGCTCAGGAAAAAGTGGGCACCAATCTTTTTTATTGTGATTTTTTTGGGTGATGTATACTGAGCAATCATCAGCTTCAACAGCATGCTGGCTAATGACAGCCATGAATATTCGGCTTTATTACTGATATGTCTACTTCATATGCCTCACTGGGCCTAGTCACCACCTGACTGCTCCAAGCCCATCTTTTTGAATTATAAACCTGAACCGTAAACTTCAGAAATCACACCACTAGGTCACTAGCTACTTGAACTCTTCCTTATGGTAAGTAAGTCAAATTGAACCTTAAATACATCTGATTGATTTTATGTTCAAGTGAATCCTAAAATTGTTCTTGTAAATCTAAGTAAAAAAGATCTCTCAAGCCTTTGAGTATACTATTAACCTTTCTGTGTCTGATTAGTAATATCCATTTATATTTAACAATTCTTATGTTAATTGTACTTACACATCTTGGAAAAATTTTAAACAGCCTCTAGAAATTCTTTTTAATCCTGAGTTGCACCATCTGTAACAAAACTAATTGTTTAAACACAGGTTAACATGAACCCCAACATCTTTTTCAATTAAAGGATATTTCCAAAATTAGTGAAATATAAATGATTAAGGTTTTATTATGTTGGCAAAAAGAAAGTAAAAGGACTATTTCTAAAGAATGAACTTTTGAAATTCCTTTTTCTACTTCAGCATAATGCACAGGACATCTTGGTTTGGTGATTTATTTGAGACTTAAGCGGCCCCGTAATAACTGTTTTCCCTTTCTGTTTGCTTAATTTTAGGAAGGTTTTAAAAATAAATGTTTCTTCATTTCTTTAGACTAACTAGGAATGAGAAGTGTAAATAATCAGTTATTTGAAAATACAGTATTGTGAAATACATATTTTAAATATATTATGAAAATATATTATTTTCATCCTGTATTTCAGGATTTCAGTACAGCCTTCCATCTCATTATTTCCTGAATTCCAATTTTCAATCCAATCACCTCTGAACTATTTATGTTCTGTGCATAGCATGCCTCCTGTTAAAGTTGACAAATTCATCCTTCCTTTAAAATAATACATAATATTTTATATAGACAAAATAATGTATGTAACATATCAGTAAGTTATTAGGTTTAATTTTCATAAAGCCCTTTGTGTTCACCAACCAATTAGCACCTCTTTAACCCCATCCTTTTGCTTCCTAACATAGGGACTAATTTCTGTATTTATAATTCCTGTGTGTGTATGTGTTTGTGTAAATACATCTGTCTGTCTGTCTATCTATCTATCTATCTATCTATCTATCTATCTATCTATCTATCTATCTATCTATATCACCTATCTAAAACCACATAAATGGATCCTAAACAATGTATTGTTTAGCAGTTATTTTGAGCTTTATAGAATTTACATCATGTATGTGTTCTTCCATGAATTCCTTTTCTCATTCAACATTATGTTTCTAACACTTACACATATTTCTTTGTTTAGCTGTAGTTCATACATTTTCACTGCTGTATAAAATTTCATTTGTCTGAGTATCCCATTGCATGTTGATTTTGTATCCTTCAATTTTGCTGAATTTGTCTTGTTAGTTCTAACAGTTGTATGTGTGTACATGTATGTGTATATAATCTTTAGAATATTTTACATATAAGATCATGTCATCGGTAAACAGAGATAATTTTATGTGTTTCTTTCTCATTTGAATGCATTTACTTGTTTTTCTTGCCTAATTGATCTGGCTAGAACTTCCAAAACTAAAAATTTATTTATTTAAATTCAAGTTAGTTAACACAAAGGGTAGTATCTGTTTCAGGAGTAGAACCCAGTGATTCATCACTTACATATAACACCTAGCTCTCATCCCAAGTACCCTCCTTAATTCCTATCATCCTTTTAGCCCATCCCCCCCCCACTTCCCTTCCAGGAACCCTCAGTTATTTCTCTGTATTTAAGAGTTTCTTATGGTTTGCCTTTCTCTTTTATCTTATATTTCCTTCCCTTCCCCTATGTTGATCTGTTGTATTTCTTAAATTCCACATGTGAGTGAAATCATATAATATTTGTCTTTTCCTGACTCACTTATGTTACTTAGCATAATATACTCTACTTCCACCCATGTTGTTTCAAGTGGCAAGATTTTATTCTTTTTGAGCACCAAATAGTATTCCATTGTATAAATATACACCACCTCTTCTTTTTTATTTTATTAAAAAAATTTTTTAATGATTTTATTTATTAACATTAAAAATGAAGAGAGAGAGAGACAGAGTGAGCAGGGGAGGGTCAGAGAGAGAGGGAGATACAGAATCCAAAACAGGCTCCAAGCTCTGAGCTGGCTGTCAGCACAGAGACTGATGTGGGGCTTGAACCCACGAACCATGAGATCATGACCTGAGCCGAAGTCGGATGCCTAACCGACTGAGCCACCCAGGCGCCCCATATACCACCTCTTCTTTATCTATTCATCAGTAGATAGACATTTGGGCTCTTTCCATAGTTTGGCTATTGTTAATAGCACTGCATACATTGGGGTACATGTGCCCTTTCAAATGAACATTTTTGTATCCTTCGGACAAATAGTAGTGCAATGGCTGGGTTTGAGGAACCTCCATACTGTTTTCCAGAGTGGCTACATCAGTTTACATTCCCACCAACAGTGCTGGAGAGTTCCCCTTTCTCTGCATTTTAGCCAACATCTGTTGTTTCCTGAGTTGCTAATTTTAGCCATTCTGACAGGTGTGAGTGGTATCTCATTGTGGTTTTGATTTGTGTCCCTGATGATGAGCAATGTTGAGCATCTTTTCATGTGTCTGTTTGCCATCTGGGTGTCTTCTTTGGAAAAGTGTCTATTCATGTCTTCTGCATACTTCTCACTGGATTATTTGTTTTTCTGGTATTGACTTTGGTAAGTTATTTGTAGGTTTTTGAGACTAGCCCTTTTTCTAATATGTCAGTTGCAAATTCCATCCATTGCCTTTTAGTTTTGTTGATTGTTTGCTTCACTGTGTATAAGCTTTTTATCTTGATGAAGTCCTAATAGTTCATTCTTGCTTTTATATACCTTGCCTTCAGAAGGCAACTTCAGAAATTGCTGTGGCTAAGGCCAAATAGGTTGCTGCCTGCTTTCTCCTCTAGGATTTTGATGGTTTCCTGTCTCACATTTAGGTCTTTTATCCATTTTCAATGTATTTTTTATGAATGGTCTAAGAAAGTGGTCTAGGTTCAGTCTTCTCCATACTGATGTTACGTTTTCCCAGTACCATTTGCTGAAGACATTGTTTTCTTTTTTCCATTGGATACACTTTATTGCTTTGTCGAAGATTAGCTGGCCATACATTTATATGTTCATTTCTGGGTTCTTTAGTCTATTCCATTGATCTACATGTCTGTTTTTGTGTGAGTACCATACTGTCTTCATGATTACAGTTATGCAATACTGCTTAAATGTCCAGAATTGTGATGCCTTCAGCTTTGGTATTCTTTTTCAACACTACTATGGCTATTTGGGGTCTTTTTGGTTTCATACAAATTTTAGGACTGTTTATTCTAGCTCTGTGAAGCATGCTGGTATTATTTTGATAGGGATTGCATTGAACATGTAGATTGCTTTGGTATGATTGACATTTTAACAGCATTTGTTCTTCTAATCAATGAGCCTGGGATGTTTTTCCATTTCTTTGCATCTTCTTTCTTTCTTTCATAAACTTTCTATAGTTTTCAGTATATAGATCTTTTACCTCTTCTGTTAGTTTATTCCTAGGTATCTTATGGTGTTTGGTGCAATTATAAATGGGATCAATTCCTTTATATCTCTGCTGTTTCATTATTCGTGTATGGCAATGCAACTGATTACTGTACATTGATTTTATATCCTGCAACTTTCCTGAATTCACATATCAGTTCTAGAAATTTTTTGGTGGAATCTTTCACGTTTTCCATGTGGACTATCTGTTATCTGCAAAGAGTGAAAGTTTGCCTTCTTCCTTGCTTATTTGTATGCCTTTTATTTGTTTTTGTTGTCTGCTGAGGCTAGGACTTCCAATACTATGTTGAACAATGGTGGTGAGAGTGGACATCTTATCGTGTTCCTGACCTTAAGGGGAAAGTTCTCAGGGTCCCTGGGTGGTTAACTTGGTTAAGTGACTGACTCTTGATTTTGGCTTAGGTCATGATGTCAAGGTTGGTGAGTTTGAGCCCTATGTTGGGCTGTGTGCTGACAGTGTGGAGCCTGCTTGGGAATCCCTCCTTCTCCCTCTCCTCCTTCCCCACTTGTGTTCTCTCTCTCAAAAATAAATAAATGCAAATGGAAATCACCATGAGCTAGAATGCACAAAGTTCAAAAGTCTGTTGGTGAAGCTGTGGAGTGACTGGAACTCTCACACACTGCTGGTGAGAAAATTCTCCAAATATTTTGGAGAAAACAACTGTCATTTCTTAACAGTGTAACAGAATAACATACCGTTACTACATAAAAATATGGCTTGCACATTTAAAAATAAATAAATAAACAAACAAACAAACAAACAAACAAACAAACAAACATTTTTTTTTTTTTACAAAAGGGGAAACCTTGGCACCTGGGTGGTTCAGTCAGTTGAGTGTCCAACTTTAGCCCAAGTCGTGATCTCGCAGTTCATGAGTTCGAGCCCTGCATTGGGCTCTGTCCTGACAGCTCAGAGCCTCAAACCTGCTTTGGATTCTGTGTCTCCCTCTCTCTCTCTGCTCCTTCCCTGCTCACTTTCTGTCTCCCTCTCTATCAAAATAAATAAATATAATTTTTTAAATAGGGGATACCTCTCAGTTTTTCTCCATTCAAAATGATATTAGCTGTGGGCCTTTAATATATGGCTTTTATGATGTTGAAGTATGTTTTTTCTATCTCTACTTTCTTGAGTGTTTTAATCAAGAAAGGATATTGTATTTTGTCAAATGCTTTTTCTGCATCTATTGAGAGGATCATATAGTTCTTATTCTTTCTTCTATTAAGGTAGTGTATTACGTTGATTGATTTGTGAATATTAAGCCACTCCTAAACCCGGGTATGAATCCCACTTGGTTGTGGTGAATAATTCTTTTAATGTACTGTTGGATTTGGTTTGCTAATATCTTGAGAATTTTTGCATCCATGTTCATCAGGCATATTGACCTATAATTCTTCTTTTTTTAAATATAATTTTTATTGTCAAATTGGTTTCCATACAACACCCAGTGCTCATCCCAACAAGTGCTCTCCTCAGCTCCCATCATTCACTTTCCCCTCTCCCTTACCCCCCCATCAACCCTCAGTTTTTTTCTCAGTATTTAAGAGTATCTTATGGCTTGCCTCCCTCACTCTCTGTAACATTTTCCCTCCTTCCCCTCCCCCATGGTCTTCTGTTAAGTTTCTCCAGATCCACAGATGAGTGAAAACATGTGGTATCTGTCTATCTTTGACTTATTTCACTTAGCATAATACCCTTCAGGTCCATCCACATCGCTACAAATGGCCAGATTTCATTCTTTCTCATTGCCAAGTAGTATTTCATTGTATATAAACCACATCTTTGCCCATTCATCAGTTGATGGACAGTTAGGCTCTTTCCATAATTTGGCTATTGTAGAGAGGGCTGCTATAAACATTGGGGTATATGTGCCCCTATGCATCAGCACTCCTGTATCCCTTGGGTAAATTCCTAGCAGTGCTACTGCTGGGTCTTAGGGGAGTTCTATTTTTAATTTTTTTGTGGAACCTCCACACTGTTTTCCAGAGCAGCTCCACCAGTTTGCATTCCCACCAACAGTGCAAGAGGGTTTCCATTTCTTCACATCCTCGCCAGCACCTGTTGTTTCCTGATAGGTTCATTTTAGCCACTCTGATGGTGTGAGGTGGTATCTCAGTGTGGTTTTGATTTGTATTTCCCTGATGATGAATGATGCTGAGTGTTGTTTAATGTGTCTCTTTGCCATCTGTATGTCTTCTTTGGAGAAGTGTCTATTCATGTCTTCTGCCATTTCTTCACTGGATTGTTTTCTCGGTTGTGGAGTTTGGTGAGTTCTTTATAGATTTTGAACACTAGCCTTTATCTGATATGTCATTCACAACTATCTTTTTCCATTCTGTCTGTTGCCTTTCAGTTTTGTTGATTGTTTCCTTTGCGGTGCAGAAGCTTTTTATATTGATGAGGTCACAATAGTTCATTTTTGCTTTTAATTCCCTTGCCTTTGGAGATGTGTTAAGTAAGAAATTGCTGTGGCTGAGCTCAAAGAGGTTGTTTCCTGTTTTCTCCTCTAGGGTTTTGATGTTTTCCTGTCTCTCATGTGGGTCTTAGGTCCGGCTTTCCTTTAGGGAGGGAAGTCAGCTTGTCCTGTTCCATAACTCTCCTATATTTTTTCTTTGGTGCACATCTGGGATTCAAAACTCAAAGTCTTAAAGTACTCAGCACCACATGTATCCACTCCCCTCCTCCAGCATAGAGCATCTCCACCATGCTGATGAAAGGCATTTGCCTGGAACCTGCAGGGTCTTTTGTCCTTGGGGAAGCAATAAATGCTCTTCTAAAAGTATTCCAGGAAGGGGATTGTTCTCTCTCTTGGAGATCTCTATGTGTAGGAGCACACGCCACAGCTACATTCTGGAGAAAGTTGTGCACTTCCAAAACCTCAGTATTTGAGCTCCAAAAGCTGTTTGCAAAAAAGAACTGAGATATTCAGTGTTTCTCTTCCCCAGTCTGTGGTCCAGAGAGGTTTTCCTCTTATGCTAACTCAGTGTTGCACTATCTAAAACCCTCTCTTTCTCTCCCTTTTGTCTCTCCACAGAAAGGGTTCCTTCCCTTCCATGGCACTGCGATTTTTCTTTCCCCAATTCACATCCTTGCACCTCTCACTTGCTAAGCTGTCTCTCTCCAACTGTGGAGATCCTTCTGCCACTCTGCAGATAGATTTCTGGGGTGCGCTAAGTAATCTGATTTCAACACAGCTGTGTTTGAGGGATGAGGAAAGAACAGAGTTCCCCTACTTTTCCATCTTAACTTCTCCCATCTCCGATGCTATATTGATTAGCAAAACAGGTATCCTCAAATTGTTCTTCATCTTAAAGGAAAAGCTTTCAGTCTTTCACTATTGATTATGATGTTAACTGTGAGCTTTTCATATGGTCTTTAATATGTTGTAGTTTCCTTTTATTCTTAGTTGCTGAATATTTTTATCATGAAAGTATGTTGAACTTTGTCATATACTTTCTGCATCAATAGATAATTGTGTGTTTTCCTTCATTGTTAATGTGGTGTGCTTCATTAATCGATTTCCATGTTTTGAACCATCTTTGAACTTCAGGGATAAGTTCCACTTAATCATAGTGTAAAACTTTTTAGTATGCTTCTGACCTGGGGTACCTGGGTAACTCAGTCAGTTAAGTGTCCACCTCTTGGTTTCTGCTTGGTCATGATCTCATGGTTCATGAGATTGAGCCCTGCATTTGGCTCTGCACTGTCAGTGCAGATTCTCTCTCTCCCTCTCTCTCTGCCCCTTCCCTGCATGCACTTGCTCTTTGTCTCTCAAAATAAATAAACAAAAAAGTCTCTAAAACATATGCTGCTGAACTGACTTGCTAGAGTTTTGTTGATTTTTTTTTCTTTTGGCATCAATACTTGTCAAGGATATTGGTCTATAGTTTTATGCTCTTGTAGTATCTTTGGTGTTAAGGTAGTGCTGCTTAATTGAATGAACATTCCCTCCTCTTCAGTTTTTTAAAAGAGTTTGAGGAGGATTAGTGTTAATTCTTTAAACATATGGTAGAGTGCATCAGCAAAGCAATATGGTTCAGACCTTGTTTGTTGTTGTTGGGAGGTTTTTGATTACTGATTCAATTTCCTTAACAGTTGTAAGTCTATCCAGTTTTTCTTTTTCTTTATTGTTAGTATTGGTAGGTTGTATATAGCTAGGAATTTGCCCATTTTATCTGCGTTATCCAATTTGTTATCCATTCATAGTATACTATCGCAATCCTTTTTATTTCTGTAAAATTGGTAGTAATGTTCCTGCTTTCAATTATTATTGTAGTAATTTGAGTTTCTCTCCTTTTTTCTTCGTCAATCTAGCTAAAGATATGTCAATTTTATTGATCTTTATAAGGAACCAAATTTTGATTTCATTGCTTTTCTCTATTGTTTTTCTCATCTCTATTTTATTAGTCACCTCTCTAATCTTTATTTTCTTACTTCTGTTAGCTTTTGGGTTTAGTTTTCTTCTCTTCCTAGTTTGTTAATATGTAAATATAGGTTATTGATTTGAGATCTTCCTTTTGTTTAAATGCAAACATTTACAGCTATAAATTTATCTTTTAGTACTGCTTTTGGTTCATCCCATGAATTTCACATATTGTGTTTTCATTGTCATTTGTCTCAGGGCATTTGTCTCCAATTATATTAGTTTTCTAGGGCTACCATAACAAAATAGTACACATGGGTTGCTTTAAACAACAGAAATTTATTTCCTTATAGCTCTGGAGGCTATAAGTCTGAGATCAAGGTGTTGGCAAGGTTGGTTACCTCTCATGCCTCTCTCCTTGGCTTGCAGATGGCTGCCCTCCTACTACCTCTTCACACTGTTATCCTTTTGTGCACATGCACCTTTGGTGTCTTTCTGTGTGCAAAATGTCTTCTTATAAGGACACCAGTCAAATTGGATTAGTATCCACCCAAATGGCCTCATTTAATTAAGTCACCTACTTAAAGATATCTCCAAAAACAGTCATACTATGAGGTATTGGGGGTTAGGGCTTCAACATATGAGGTTTTTCTTGTTTGTTTATTTTTTGTTTTTGTTGTTTTTATTCTTGTTTTCTTGGTGAGGGGGAGGCACAATTCAGCTCACAGCAGAAATTTTCTAATTTCTCTTGTGAATTCTTCTTTGAGCCATTGGTTGGTTGTTTTGTTTAATTTCCACATATTTGTGAATTTTTAATTATACCTTTTGTTATTAGTTTCTAGTGAGTTCCACTGTGATTGTAAAAGATACTTTGTATGATTTCAGTCTTTTAAAATTTATTATAACTTATTTTATGGCATAACATATGATCTATCTCAGAGAACATTCTATGTGCGAGAAATGTGTAATTCTTCTGTTGTTGGGTAGAATGTTCTATGTATGTATTTTAGGTCCAATTTTTGTATAGTGTTGTATAAGACCTCTAGTTCTATATGTATCTGTTATTTTATTTCTGACCATTATTGAGAGTGGGACACTGAAATCTCTATCCATTATTGTAGAGATATCTATTCCTTCAATTATGTCAGTGTTTTCCTCATGTCTTTTGGAGCTCGGTGTTTGGTGCATATTACTTGTAATTGTTATTGATAGAATATAGTTTAATCATGTTTTTTTGTTTTGTCTTTAACCCTTTGCCAACCTATGCCTTTTGATTAATGAGTTTAATATGTTGATATCTAAGGTTATCACTCATACAAGAAGAATTACTTTTGACATTTTGTTTTATGTTTTCTATATGCCTTATAGCTTTTTTATCTCTTATTTCCTTCATTACTGCCTTCCTCTATTACTGCCTTACTTTGTGTTTAGTTGATATTTTTATAGTGACATGTTTTGATTCCCTTCCCATTTGTTGGTTGTATATTTTAATTATATTTTCTTTGTGCTTACCATGACAACTATATATGACATTCTAAAGTTGTAACTACCTAATTTTAATTGATACAAAGTTAACTACATACAAAAACTCTACTTCTATATAGTTCTGCCCGTTTTTGTTATTGTATCACAAATTACATTTTAATACATAGTGTACTTAGTAACATAGATTTATCATTATTTTTATGCATTTATTTTTAAATTCTTCAGAAAATAATTAGTGGGGGAATTAGGCTGAAGAAGTGGGAAACTGCTCTCATGTTTTCTGCTTCCTCATTCACAACTGATTACAAACCTTGCTTCTGAGCAGCCTGGGCTATAGGCTCTCTTTCTGTAGTTAATTAAACTTAAAAGGTTGACCCCGGTTAGGAAGAACAAAGGCTCTCTGAAGCTCTGACTATATTTGGGTGAGGAATTATAGTATCCTCCCAACTCCTCTGAAAAATGGCACATGAGTGGCAGCTTCCTTGCTCACTTTTCTTCCTTGGATCTGCTTTTTGTCAATGGACACACTTGGCTGTTTTCTGTGTGATCATTTTTGGGGTAAACCCAGCTTTTTTGAGCCAGCTCATTTGATTTTATCCTTCTGGAAAGGTAGCTTAGACTAGTGAATCCAGGATGAAAACAAGACAGAAACAAGAGTCAGAGAGAGAGATGGAGAGATAGATGAAGGCAGTAGCAGCATTTTGTACTCATTGTTACTGGCTCTGGGTTCCATGCCAAGTAGAGCTAGCTTCTTTGGCTGAATTGATGATGTCTACATTATATAGGGCTTGTGAAAGACTGAGAGAAAACCCTTTCCTCTACCACTGATAACCAAACCATTACCTCTCCAGTGTGTCTTCTGCACATTGTCTCTTGTCTGGCCTTTAGAAATCTGACTCTTCTAAGAAGTGTTAATATATCAAGTATTCAATATTTTTAACATTCTTCAATACTTTTTTCTTAATAAAATAACATAAGCAGTGTAGGAATGCCAAATGTTTGGATCTAAAAAGAACTAGGATGGCTGGAGCTATGGAAACTATTATAGATGTGGAAGGGCTAGGAGGTATTGCCAACACACTGTATCCACCTTGTAGGTTGGCACAAATAGTAGACCTTATTAACAATAATGGCAGCAAGGTTTCTTGACAATGGTGGACCTGAGTCAGTTCTGACTGTTTAAAATTTACTGCTTAAAGATCTAAAATTTGGCTAATACCCAGCGCTTTGGGGACAGGGATTTTTTTCCCTTCCATAACTGAAAGTCACAGTAAGGGGGCAGACTCTCTGTAGACCATAAGCACCAAGACACTTCTTGATCCAGTGGCTCCTCTTTTAGGAACTTTTGGAGGCACACACTAAAACATCTACTAAGAGTCCCATAATGTTTGTTACTTATATTAGTAAAAAAGTGGAAATTCCCTAAATTTCCAACATTTCCATCCCATTAGGCCTAATGTGGTGATCCATGTAATAGAATATGATGCCAACATTTAAATTACATTGTAAAAGAATATTTAATAACAAATGCTACTGACATAGCTAAGTTAAACAATTAGAGGAGAGAACAAAGCAATTTATATATTTGAATGTACATCTGGACACATGCATATTTGAAACTGACTTTAAAAATATTCACTTATATGTAGAAAAAAAGATTGAAAATAAGCGCTTTTTTTGTTTTTAAGTTTTTAAAAGTTTTTCTTTAAATTCCAGTATAGTTGGGGTGTCTGGGTGGCTCAGTTGGTTAAGTGTCTGACTCTTAATTTTGGCTGAGGTCATGATCTCATGGTTTTGAGTTTGAGCCCCACATCAGGCTCTGTGCTGATGGTGTAAAGTCTGCTTGAGATTCTGTCTCCCTCTCTTTGTGTACCTCCCCTGCTTGCTCTCTATCTCTCTCAAATAAATAAAAACAAACTTAAAAGAATAAATTCCAGTATAGTTAACATACAGTGTAATATTAGTTTCAGGTGCATGATATAGTGACTCAACACTTCCATACATCAGCTGGTACTCATCACAAAAAGTGCACTCCTTAATCCTCATCACCTAGTTCACCCATCCCCTCCCCCACCTCTTATAATCATCGGTTTGTTCTTTATAGTTAAGAGTCTTTAAATGTTCACAGCTGGTATCTCTGAATAACAGAATTGTATACACTCATTCTATCTGTTATCCTCTTCTATAGTTTCTAAGATATTCAAATAAGTATTGGCCCTTAAATTTACAGGCATATATGAATTTTGCAAATGTATATCCGCAGTTGTTGACACTGGAATTTTGTGAATTGAAAAAGTACTCGGGTTTAGATGTGAAGTCGTAGAAATGTCAGTGAGATTTCTTTTTTCAGAAGGAGAAAAGGTTAGGAATAATATAGATTTCCTGAATATTTTCTACCTTAATTAAGTAGGAAAGACAAATCACACTGGAGTTTGTTTCTTGGGAAATCCTGAATCTTTTTTATGTGAGTTCAATATCCTTCAGGATGGCAGGTCAGGGATCCTGTGAAGTAACAGGGTCTGAAGGCCTCTCTGTGCTTACCCTCTTTGCAGAAAGAAATTTACTTGGAACAATGGAAAGTAATATGTGGACAGTGTGAAATTAAGTTTTAAATTTGGAGTAGACTGAAGTCTTTTTTGGGAATTTACTAGCAAAACATTTTATTTTTGGCTCTTTAGAATCATAACTCAATATTAAAAAGCTTAGAAACTACTCTGTATGCTTAACTACAGTTATAAGATACTGTGAGTACACAAAGTGCACTAGAATGTTAAATAATGAAATCAGCCAGATGTGCTTACCTCAGAGAAAATAAAATATACTTTTGATATTTCCTCACTTCTGATTTTCCTCCGAGATGACCACAAGGTAAATTCTCAGCATTGCACTGTAAGCTGTGCTGAGAGCCTGTGGGTAGTACTTTTCCAAGAAGCAATAGCACCTCCACGCTCTTGAGGACTCTGTGCTCTTCAGAGGGTCAGTGCTGATTCTGAACTCATTATTGATTTAATGCTTTAGAAAACTGTTTCACAGAGTCAAAAAGCCGTCTCATGTAAATAAGCTACGATTACCAGGATTTAACTAATTCATTATTAAGTATTTAAGCACTTACACTGAACTAGGTACCCCTTAAGGTACCAGATAAAACAAGATTAAATAACATGGCAGTCATTCATAAGAGGCTGAGTGTAATAGAAATAATTGAGTCAATAGCCAAACCCTGTGTTTTACCTTTATATGTCCAATTTAGTGTGACTTACTTTAGTGAGCTTTTTTCTTTTAATCCACATTATACAGCTAAGAAAATGGAAGCTCAGAGTGAGAAAATAGTGTGAATGAGTTCACTGTAACAGTCACCTCTTCCAGAAGTGCTATGTAACAAACAATCCTAGGGAGTAACAGAAAACACTGGATATTGGTTGACTCACTGAGACATTTATGTAAATGCACCTGGAACCCTTCTTCATTTATGGTTATGAGACATGAAAAATTTAAAAGCCCAACTAATTGTATAAGTCAGTTTGAACAGCTAAAGTACACTAATTATTAAATCCCTCAAGAGGGATTAATCTTTTATTTTGTTGCTCTCCTCTCTGCTAGTTGGGGCATCTATTCTATACCTTGTTCTCTGCCATGCTTTGCTCCTTGTCTGTTACAGCCCTTCCAGACAGTGTCCCCAGTCATCTGTGTTTCCCATTAAAAGTGCCCAGGGCTGCCCAGAGGTGGCATTCAGAGGACACTAGGTGGCCCAAGACAGACTTCTTTTCTGACTTCAGCGTGGAGTGGTGCATATTGTTAGACACAGCTCGGGGCCTTGGTTTCATATTTTCAAGAGACCTAGTCTTAGTGTCTGTGTCACAGGTGGATGCTTGAATGAGAGAGAGAAAGGGGGTAGAACTATTTTTCTTGGTTTGGCTCTGCATTTATGATCTGAAGTACTGTTATTTCCCCGGGTGAGTGTTTCATGGCATCCACCACAGCTCTGTGTGGCTTGGCTTACTTTAGGAAAGACAATGTACTAGTGTATAAAATACCATATTTCCAGCAGTTAGGAATGAAAATGATTTCTGCAGCTTATGGGCTCTGTTGTGCCTATGCAATTCTTTCCATCTCAAAAGCTCCTGATTTGGATAAGTTTATGGTGGCTCTTCTTCTAGTACAGGCCATCACAGTGGAAGGGAGTCTCACACAGTGTGAACCTTTGCTTTGCATTACTTGTGGCTTGCATACCTCTGAGAGACCCCTCCCTGCCATTTTATCATTTCATTTTGACCCCGTGGGCCTTTACTTCTCCTTCTTGGAATTTGATTGAAAACCATTAAGATATTTTTAATGTGTGATGTTTAAACACTGTGATTTTAGTAAGTAGAATTTTCTAAGTATAGAAGAGGCCATCAGATTCTGAATGGTTTTCTCCATGATAAGCTCTGTATGGAATGGCAAAGGTGGCTGGAATCTACTGTTAATGCTAAAGTAAGCCTAAAAGTATCAGTCCCACAGCATCTGGTTTCCTATGTGAGTTTCTGCTTTGCATTTTCAAACTGGTTTATGCTGGGAAGAAGAGTTGTTTCTAACTGTCTCTCCTAAAACTCCTGCTTTTTGCAATTCAGGTATAACTTATGTAAGATTTATTACTGAATCACAGGCATGTTCTTGGATGTAGCTTCTAATTACCAGTGAACACTTCCATTATCTTTGTGTTGGTGATACTTTTCCTTCACTATGTCTTTCAGGTCTCATTCTTCTTTACCTCAGTTCTCCAACTCCAGGTCAAAAGACTCCTGCTTTACAGAAAACACACCTTTGCTGAGAAATTTCTCACAAGAGAAAGGGTGAGTTCCCCACCTCCACCTCTGCTCTTCTTTTAAAATTAAGAAATCCCTGAGGATTGCCCTTGTCACTTATGCTGGAGAATTTCCTCCTAAGATATTAATTTTTGCCTGACATATTGTTTGGTCTCTGCCAGGTCTTTGTCAATTCAATGTAGTCTATATTCATGATTCTAGTAGTTGTATTCTGTGGCTTATGAATTTCCTAAAAACCTTGAGTATAACCCTCTAATTCTTTTTTTTTTTAATGTTTTATTTATTTTTAGGAGAGAGAGAGAGAGACAGCGTGAGCAGGGGAGGGTCAGAGAGAGAGGGAGTCACAGGCTGAAACAGGCTCCAGGCTCTGAGCTGGCAGTCAGCACAGAGCCTGACGCGGGGCTCGAACCCACGAACTGCGAGATCCTGACCCAAGCGGAAGTCGGACACTTAACCGACTAAGCCACCCAGGCGCCCCATAACCCTCTAATTCTTAAATAATACATGTGCACATTCATGATGTACACAGTTCTGATGGGCTGTTTTACCATGCCAGGGCTCTCAACTGGTGGGCAAGGAAGATGTCAAATGGGGCTCAAATGTCAACTCTTTTATGAAACATTGCCCCCCCCAAACTCTTCTCAAGGATCAATGCTTCTTCTGTGCTCTCAAACATTACATTCATGCCTATACTTCACAACATGCCTGTATGTTCCATGGTTATGCCTACCAGCCTGCGTCTTCATCTCACATCCCAATGTCCAGTACAACCCCTGAAACCAGGAAGATAACTTAATTTTCTCCATTTCTCCTAATAAATAACTTTGAAACACTTCATACATTGATTCCCTTGATGCTTTCCTTTGAATTACTTGGTAAACCATTAAGGTTTTTTTTTTTTTTTTGAACCCATGTTTCATTGTAGAAACATAATGTTTAGGCATTTGTCCTTAGCATATGGAGCCCAGAAACATCCTCTGGGATACCAAGCTGTGCCTCATGCCACAAAAACCACTTCAGAGGAGCAGAACATGGGTCAGGTTTGCTTATACCATTTCCCTTTTTTCATGGTTTTGAAAGCTGGAATGTGCAGCTGATGGTACAAGGGTAGGAGCATACTCTGCATCTGCACTGACCAGTATAGTTGCCACTTGGCAAAGATGTTATTCAAAGTCAAATTAATTAAAGTTAAAATTAAAAAATTCAGGTCTTCAGTTACACACTGCCAGTGTCCAATGCACATCTGTGACTACCATACTGGATAGGGCAGAGAGCACTCCAATCCACCACAGAAAGTTCTATTGCACAGCATTGTTCTAGAAACACTGACATTAGCTGTCTTGTTGCCACTTCTAAAATAAGTTTCCTTAGTTCCAATTTTGGTTACAGTTGTATTTGTTCACCAGCTCGTGGTGGTGGTGGAGGTTGTGATATTATTCCTCACTCAAGAGTATTTCCTGGTCACAAAACTCTTTATTTTTAGTATTGATTAGTTTGTAGCACTGACAGAATCATTTGTTATTCTTACATATTGGATTCATGCAGCCTAATTTGCATCTTTGGGCTTCTTTTTATGAATAAAACTACCTTTTTCATGTGAACCAGTTTAAAGGCAATTACAGGTATTCAGGAGAATCACAATGTTCTGTAGAGCTAGCTGGGCTTGAGAGGCATCATTTGTTTCTAAGTTCATGGATTTTTATGTCAATATTGTGATCCAGTTAGTATTCCAGGCAATACATGAAAACACTGGGCTTTGATGCAACCTCACTAGACTCAAGTGCATCTGTACTGAATGGGTTGTTCAGAAGCCCAAAGATTTAACTAAAAGTCAATGGATGTATCTACATGTAATTTTGAGAAAAATTTGTGACTTCTCTTGAATCATACTTCTAGATATAGGCTCCATCCTTGGTCCCATCTAGTCCAGCACTAATGTTCATTCCTGCTCATGCTCATGTACAGGCTGGGTGGAAAAGCCAGGTAGACCATCTTCCCTATAGCTCTACTGTAGAAAGAGAATTACACAAAGGAGGAAAGGCTTACACCACTCACTCCACGTCAGGACAAGTATAACAACTAGATATTGAGAATTCCAGCACTATCAAAGAGAAAGCAAATACTGAAATAGATTTATTGTGAAGTTCCAAAGTCAGAACAAACTGATGTTTCTTGAAAATCCACAATTCATTTTGAAGACCTGAATGATCCCAAATTATTTTCCTTAAGGTAAGTGTCCTATGATGTCATGAAAGACTCATTCCTACCAGTTTGACAGCACTAAAATGTCTGTGGTCCTTTTAAAAACGAATTGATTTCACATTTCACACTCACCACTGAAATGAAATCTTGTTTTGGAGACGCTACTATTTCTGTGAAAATAACCACAAAGCTTTGCTTTCTAGGTCATGGGGCATGCCTTTTTGTCATCCAGAGTTTATCACTGCTGACGATTCTTGGGGGAACAGCTCAGCTGACTGGGAAGGAGGATCCCTGCTGAGCAAAGACTTGGCTGGCTCCTCTGGATCTGCCTCCCATGAGAAAGGGGAGCTTCTGGACAGTGCTCACATCAGGTCTCATCTTTCAAAGCTGAGGTAGGGAGATTGGGAGTGCTAGCACTGGCACAAGGTGATGGTTGTACAGAGCATCCCACTTATCTGGGACTGGGCTGTGGTGAAGGGTGTCTCACCCTCACTACATCCTTTCCAAGTGACAGAGTGAAGATGATGGGAAAGAGTTTTCATATTTGTCCAGATCGTACTTTTTCTGGAAGATTATTTATTTTTTCTCCAGGCCCTGGAAGAAATGTAAGGTGACACTGCTAATCAGTATGGATTTGTGAGGGTATAAGACAGACCAATTACAAACCTAAATGACTAACATCCTACACTCCTTCCTGTTTGTGTTTCAGAGGTCTTCATGACCATGAGGTTTGCAGATGGAATTAGTTCACTTCAGCAGTCTTCATGGTGTTTTAAAAGCTGATATGATCCCTTGAAGTTAGTGATAAAGCATGTTATTAAAAAGGTTGGGCACATCCTTCAGGAAACTGTTGTTGGGCCGGTGTGAGCTGGGAATCTGAGACTGCACATGTGTGAGGAAAGAAGTTGGTGGTAGTAGTGGTAAAAGGCTGTGCTTGTATTATCTGTAGGAGGTCTTAGGTGTGCATGTGTGTGGTAGAGCTGAGGCTCCAGCCATTGCAGGAGCACTTTTACTCTCCCTGTTTTGTCTGCTGGGCTTCCATAGGTACATTTATTTAAAGGAAAGCTTCTGTTGAGAGCAACATGTTTGAAAGTGGCATCTTCAGGGCCTGAGGACCAAGATCACCAGGTTCTCATTCCAGATATGCTCTGAGGTAGCTGAGGGACCAGTAGAGCCAGATACCTCTGTGCAACTGTCCGCTTTACACCTTGTCTCCTTTACTATTCAGCCGTGTGTGGGCCTCTGCTAAGATGGTCTGTGGGAAAGCTCATTGTTAGGTGAGATACTGTCTACTATGTAGCTGTCAGATACTAGTGTCATTATTTGTCTATATTAGGGGAACTGTCTTTTCTGAAACTGTTTGAAGGACTGATTAGAAGTGTACCTATCTATATGTCCAAAGTGCACCTTGTCTGTTCCTGGAGAGGCCCATTCTCAATTGTCCTATTGACCCTCCCAGCAAACTTGAGAGGTAGGTGAAGGAAGGAAGTTAAGAGAGATTAAGGATTTTGCCCAGGATCATGCAGCTTGTAAGCCAAGGTGGGTAGGCAGTGATGTGACCCCACATCCACCACCTGAGATGTCATTTACTAGTATGCTCCCCAGTCATGTATTGCTTTTTCATGATAACTGGTCTCAGCTGTCTGCATAGATATGGCAAATATTTGGCCATAGAATCTGCTATGAAATTATGTGAATTGTGTGAAAGTGTGTGAATAGGGATCTGGCCCCATGGGCTACCAGGATGGTTAGCCCTGACATTGTTAACATCTTTCCTCAACTGATTGGTTCACAGCTCCAGAAGATGCGAGATTCTCTAACTGTCCTGCACCATGGAAAAATTAAACTTTACATTCTATAGTTGTTCTATGTTCTAGGATTCACGGAATAGTTGCATTGAGCTTTCCACTGAACTAAAAATCTTAGTGCCATTCTTTTTTAACAGGTCTAAAAAATACCATGTATGATCATTAAAGAAACTTGTAAAACATATTTTGGGTTGTCAGCTCTGCTGTATATGTCAGTTATGTAGAAAAAACTGTATTTAGAATAAATTAATGCCTTTTTCTTTAAAAAAGAAGTATTTTGATTCCCATTTATTAATTACTATTTTTAATTTAAATATAGTTGACATACAATGTTACATTAATTTCAGATCTACAACACAGTGTTTCAGCAACCATCTATGACATCCTACCCTCACCATAAGCATAGCTACCATCTGTCACCATGCAGCACCCTTAAAATACCACTGACTATATTTCCTATGCTGTACTTTTTATACCGGTGTTTTGTCCATTCTATAACTGGAAGACTGTATCTTCTACTCCCCTTCACCCCTTTTGCCCATCCCTCTACCTCCCTACCCCCGGCAACCATTTGTATTTATAGGCATGAGTCTGGTTTTTGTTTATTCATTTGTTTTGTTTTTCAGATTTCATATATGAGTGAAATCAAATGGTATTTCTCTTTCTCTGTTTGACTTATTTCACTTAGCCTAATATCTTCTAGGTCCATCCATGTTGTCATCCATGTTGTCACTGATGGCAAGATCTTGTCTTTTTTATGGATGAGTAACATTCTATTCTATGTAAATATAAATAAAAATACAAATACACATACAACACATATACTTCATCCATCCAACTGTTGAAGGACACTTGGGTTGCTTCCATATCTTGGCTCTTGTAAATAATGCTACAATAAACACAAGGGTGCCTATAACTTTTTAATTAATGTTTTTGTGCTCTTTGGGCAAATACCCAGTAGTGAAATTATTGCATCATATGGTATTTCTATTTTTAATTTTTTGAGGAATCTCCATACTGTTTTCCACAATGGCTGCATCAATTTACATTACCACCAATAGTGCACAAGGGTTCCTTTCTCTCCACATCCTTACCAACACTTCTTATTTCTTGTCTTTTTGATTTTTGCCATTCTGACAGGTGGAAAATGATATCTCAGTGTGGTTTTGATTTGCATTTCCCTGATGATTATGATATTGAGAATCTTTTCATGTGCATGCTGGCCATCTTTATGCCTTCTTTGGAGAAATGTCTATTCAGGTCCTCTGCCCATTTTAAAATTTTGTGTGTGTGTGTGTGTGTGTGTGTGTGTGTGTGTGTGTGTGTTGAGTTAAATAAGTTCTTCATATATTTTGGATATTAATCCCTTATCAGATATATCATTAGCTAAGTTTTTTTCCCTTTCAGTATGTTGCTTTTTGTTTTGTTGGTGTTTTCCTTCACTGTGCAGAAGCTTTTTAGTTTGATGTAGTCCCAGTAGTTTATTTTTGCTTCTGTTTCACTTGCCTTAGGAGACACATCTAGAAAAATGTTGCTATGGCTAATGTCAAAGAAATAACTGCCTATATTCTCTTCTAGGAGTTTTAGGGTTTCAGGTTCACATTAAGATCTTTAATCCATTTTGAGCTTATTTTTGTATATAGTGTTATAAAGCAGTCCAGTTTCATTCTTTTCCNATCATGACCTAAGCAAAAGTCGGACGCTTAACCAACTAAGCCACCCAGGCACCCCGAGACTGTCTTATCCCTATTGTATAATCTTGCTTCTTTGTCACAGATTAATTGACCATGAGAGTGTGGGTTTATTTCTGGAGTCTCCATTCTGTTTCATTGATCTATGTGTCTTTTTTTGTGCCAGTACTATGCTGTTTTGATTACTATAGCTTTGTAGTATATCTTGACATCTGGGATTGTGATATCTCCAGTTTTGCTATCCATTTAAAAAAGAGTTGTTGAGAGACTCTTGAATGCTGAGAACAAACTGAGGACTGATGGGTGTGGGGGGGAGGGGGGAGATGGGCATGGAGGAGGGCACTTGTGGGGATGAGCACTGGGTGTTATATGGAAACCAACTTGACAATAAACTATCTGTAAAAAAAAAGAGTTGTTGAATTTGGAAGTCTGAAATGATTATTCATTAAATCTAAGAGAATGCAAATGAAAAAATTCATAGACTTTTTGCATTCTACAAACATGTGGCAAGCACAGGCTATGTACCAGCACAATTCTACATACAGGGACAGAGTACAAATACCCCAGAGCCTACTCTTGAAAGCCGGCCAGTGGGAGAGAACACCTCAGGGTTGGGCAGTGATAGTGTCATTAGAAGATAGGATCCAGTGGACCTGGGGATCTGATATGAACAGAGATGGGACTGGAAGGACTGCAAAGGGTTGGGGAGACTCAGGTTTGCCTAGGCCCTGAGAACCACAGGTAAAAAGATATAATGGTGACTGAGCCAGGACACTGTCAGGAGATCTCAGAGAGGCCCAAGAGCATGGCCTGATTATTAAATTATCTCTGAAGAAATTCTTTTTTTTTTTTTTTTTTTACAAATAGTTTATTGTCAAATTAGTTTCCACATAACACCCAGTGCTCATCCCCACAAGTGTCCTCCTCCATGCCCATCCCCCCTCCCCCCCACATCCATCAGTCCTCAGTTTTTGTCAGCATTCAAGAGTCTCTCATGGTTTGCCTCTCTCCCTTTCCCCCACCATTTCCCCCCCTCTTCTCCCCCTCATTCCTCAGTTAAGTTCCTCCTAATCCTCCTATACGTGCAAACATATGATATTTGTCTGAAGAAATTCTTAAAAGACTCTGTTAGTACAACCAGTAACAGGACTGCAGTTCCTTTTTTTTAATTATTTGGTTATGACTTAGGTTTTTCTTTTTAAACATTTATTTATTTATTTTGAGAGAAGCAGTGATAGCACAAGTTGAGGAGGGGCAGAGAGAGAGGAGAGAGGATCCCACGCAGGCCCCACACTGCTATCGCAGAGCCTGACATGGGGCTAAACCTACAAAACTGTGAGATCATAACCTGAGCTGAAATCAATAGTCAGACACTTAACTGACTAAACCACTCAGGTGCCCCTCAGTCTGTGTTTTTATATTTTATATTGATGATCAAATCTACATTCCCTCTTTCCAGAAAACTTAGGTGAATATAATTGATAAATATGAATCTGAGAGCCCAGATAAAGCTTGTTTCTAGGAAACTCAGCCTTTCAAAATGCGAGCAAAGAACCTCCAAATGTGAATTTTAGCATCTCCAGCTAGAAACATATGCAAGCACTTGACGTTAACTTTGCTCTCCACTATAATTTTCACCAAGCTGCTTTTCATGAAGCCGTATATTTACAGGTCAGCAGTGTCTTACTTCATACCATATTATGGAAATAATTTCCAATATGTGCTTTGATATTGGTATAACCGAAAGCTTCAGAGAGATGTCTGAGGTTTGGCAGTCTGGAAAGAAGCAAATAGGACTCTTTTGGTGTGACGTGGGGCCTACTTTTTCTCTTACAGGCGCTGTATACAGTGGCTGAAGGTCGCAAGCCTGTTTGTCTTTGTGGTGGTGTGCTCTGTGAGTACTCTGATGGGTTATCACAGCCCGTGGGTGTCATGGGCTGGGTAGCAAGACACCTGAGGTATGGGGCTCACACTTTCTTTGGAGGAGATACTGGGATAGTGGGCTGAAGTTGGTGAGGGAGGCCTCCCTTTAGCAATGCTCACCTACTGTGATCCACATGTGATGCAACAGAAGACCTTGGGACTTGGCTTTGCTCTGTAGAAGGCAGTTAGCTTGCTTCCTGGGTCTAACTTTCCACCTCAAAGTGGTGTACCAATTCTTTTTTCAACCACATGTAGTAAAACTATTTGTATTGGAACATGTCTAGAACCATGGGTGGCCACAAGAATGTTTTGTGTCCCTTTGAGATGGTGCTCTAGGCCTCTATTTAACTGGGCTGCCCTGTTTGTGAGGGACTGAAGGTCCCTATTTGCCCTTTTCCTGGAGGGTTCTTCAATTCCACTTGCCCATGCATTCCCAGGGAGGTCGGTAGAGCCATGGTTCTGGAGGTGACCTGAATGTGCACTCTGATATGAGGAGTCAGCTCTCTTTATGTGGTGTGTATCCTGATGTGGTACTAGCTGGAATCACATTGCAGGTGCTCAAAATTTTTTGCTGAATGAGTGTAAGATTCTTTGTGCCCAGGTGTGCATATCTGTAGTGTACATATGTGTGTGTATATGCCTGGGTGTGTGTGTGTACATGCGGGTGTGAGGTCCTCTGTGTCTAGCTGTGTGTTTGTGTGTCTATATGCCAGTGTGGGACATGTAGGTCATTTGTGGTCTGTGATGATTTTGAGATCATGTCTGTGCTTGGGGCCTTAATTCTGGGAGTATATCAATTTTCAGCATTGGCATAAGATGGTTTGTATGCACCATTGTTGGGAGACTCCACTGGGTGGTTGGTGAATGCTGCTGTGATAGCATGTGATATCGTGAGCAAGGATAGAATTTGTAAATGGTATTTTCATGACTGTGCAATGTGGACTCCAGGATGTGTGTGGCATGGCTCTTCTATGTAGGCAGCCTGTGGTTAAGACTCATGCTGAATGGTACATGACTGGAAACTGCACATGACCACATGTGTCTGTGAATACGTGGTTTTCATTATCTGTATCTTTGTGCGTGAGTATTGCGGATCTGTGTATGTGTGCAGGATTGTGCATGAGAAGAGTCTTCTCAATGTGACATACAGAGGGCAATGTTGCATCTTGAGCAGCAAGGGTGATGCATGAAGCCAATACTAGCTAATTGAATACCTGCAACTGTTTAAGAACCCATAGGGAGGGGAGCATTGGCCCAGAGAAAGGAAATATATGCATGAAACAAGAAACAATACATTGAACTCTGAAAACGTCATGATTTTACTTTTTTGGCTACCAGTTTACCTCTTTACTTTCTATTCACATAATTGTGTGGTTCTGAATCTCCAGCTGTTTATCAAAGCATGCTGGGGAGGGCAGTGGGGTTTCCAAGGAAGAGATAGGGTACGCCAAATCTCCCCTGATTTCCTGAAGTTTGACCTGAGTACATTGTCTAGTCTTCAGCCTTCTTCTGTGAGATGAAGTTTTGGTGATCTGAGAAATTTGTTTTGAATTTCTGTAGCATGTCATCTTATGATCACTTCAGTGTACTTTCTAATGAGGTATAACATGCTCTGAAAATTCCACAAAAACATACTTTTTTAAAATTTAAAAAAATTTTAAATTTTTATAGTTTATTGTCAAGTTGGTTTCTATATAACACCCAGTGCTCATCCGAACAAATGCCCTCCTCCATGCCCATGACCCCTCTTCCCCTCACTCCCACCCCCAGCAGTCCTCAGTTTGTTCTCAGCATTCAAGAGTCTCTCATGGTTTGCCTTCCTCCCTCTCCCCAACTATTTTCCTCCTTCTCCTCCCCCATGGTCCTCTGTTAAGTTTCTTCTGTTCCACTTATAAGTGAAAACATATGGCATCTCTCTTTCTCTGCCTGACTTATTTCGCTCAGCATAACACCGCAGAGTTCCATCCATGTAGCTACACATGGCCAGATATCATTCTTTCTCATTGCCATGTAGTATTCCGTTGTATAGATAAACCACATCTTGATCCATTCATCAGCTGATTGACACTTAGGCTCTTTCCATGATTTGGCTATTGTTGAAAGTGCTGCTATGAACATTGGAGTACATGTGCCCCTATGCATCAGCACTCCTGTATCCCTTGAGTAAATTCCTAGCAGTGCTATTGCTGGGTCATAGGGGAGTTCTATTGTTATTTTCCTGAGGAAACTCCACACTGTTTTCCAGAGAGACTGCACCAGTTTCCATTCCCACCAACAGTGTAGGAGTGTGCCCGTTTCTCCACATCCTCACCAGCATCTATAGTCTCCTGATTTGTTCATTTTAGCCACTCTGACTGGCGTGAGGTGGTATCTCAGTGTGGTTTTGATTTGTATTTCCCTGACGATGAGTTATGCTGAGCATCACACAAACACATTTTAACCACCACATGGATTGTGTTCCCTTTCCTCCGGTATGGGAAAACCATGTTTACCTACCTCTGATGACAATTTTGTGGCTGGGTGGTTAATCCTTAAAATCAACAAATATCAATAATCAAGATCCATTATAGTGGAAAATAGTATAATGAATCAGAATTTTATATTTTAATATCTAAGAACTATTTAGAGTGAGCTGGTGAATGTTGGATACATCAATCAACATCATTATCATACCCATATTTTCAACTTTTGTCAAAATTATTTAAATCCTATTGTTCTGCTATAAATCTATCATTAAATGTTTCTGATTGTTACAGATTTTATTCAGCCTGTATCCAGATCAAGGAAAATTCTGGCAGTTGTTGGCTGTGTCACCCCTGGAAAGCTACTGTATCCAGTCTGTACACTGCAAAGGATAGTTGTCCATGGTTGAGATTCACAGAGACACCAGAGAACTATTACAACTATTGCTGAAGGTCACAACACAGTTGATCACTGTTTTTCCCATGATTATTTTGTTCCTTTAGGACATTAAACTTTTTTTCAAGTTCTTTTTTTTTTTTTTTTTTTGAGAGAGAGAGTAAGCAAGAGCTGGAATAGGCAGGGGAAGGGGAGAGAACCAGAAGCAGGCTCTGTACACTGTCAGCATGGAGGCTGATGTGGGGTTCAGTCTCATGAACTGTAAGACCATGACCTAAGTGGAAATCAAGAGTCTGCTGCTTAACCGATTGAGCCATCCAGGTGCCCCTTATTCCAGGACATGCGACGAAACATGAGGCCAGAACAGAAGAGGAGGGAAGCATTAGTGAGACTGTGATGGGTGGTTGGTGGCCAGGTTCCCCCTAGGGGGACGATGACAGTGAACTGGCACAATCCAGTTAGACCCTGGCTCCCCTCGGCTCTTGGATACTCTGATTTGTGGCCTGTCCCCATTTCCTTTCACATTTCGGCTTGGGTGGTTTCTAATGACCTATATTTTTATTTTTATTTTATTTTTTATTTTTTTTAGAGATCGTATGTGAGCAGGGAGGGGCAGAGGAGAGAGAATCATAAGCAGGCTTTACACTCAGTGTGGATCCCAATGCAGGGCTTAATCTCATGATTGTGAGATCATGACCTGAGCCAAAATCAGGAGTCAGACATTCAACTGATTGTGCCACCCAGGTGCCTCTCTACTGACCTATCTTTAAGTTAATTGGTTCTTTTCTTTGGCTGTGTCATCTGGACTTGACTACTGCTTCATTTCTTCATACTATGTTTTCTCTTGCCTTTTTGTAGGCCTCATAGTTTGTCACTAAAAGCCAGATGTGTTGTATAGGACAGTAGATATAGAGTGTGTTAGTCAACTTAGACTGCCCTAACAAAATACCACAGCCTGGGAGCAACAGACATTTATTAGTCATAGTTCTGGAGGCTGAACGTCCAAAGTCAAGGTGTTGGCCAATTTGATTTCTGGTGAGGGCTCTCTTTTTGGCTGGTGGATGGCTGCCTTCCTACTATGTCCTCACAGCGCCTTTCCTGTGTGTGTGTGTGTGTGTGTGTGTGTGTGTGTGTGTGTGTACATGGAGGGAAAGAGCATTCCCTGGTGGCTGTTCTTATAAGGACACAATCCTTTCAGATCAGGGCCCCACCCTATGACTTCACTGAACTTCAATTACTTCCTTTGAGGCCCCATCTCTGGATATAGCCACACTGGAGGTCAGGACTTCAATATATGAATTTGGCAGGTGAGACATAAGATTCAGTCCATAGCACTGTGGGATTTAGTTGGGGGTCTGATCCAGTCAGAGGTCGGCTATGTTGCAGTGTGTGGTTGCCATGGTAACGTCTAGTATCCCAGACACTTGGAATTGCTCAGCTTCTCTCCAGCTGTCTGCTAGACTGTGCAAAGTTCCTACTTCTCTGACAAGGGTAGAGCTACCTTCCCTTCTTACCCACCATTCCCAGCTGCTGGGGTGCCCTTAGGCTACCAAATTTGATGTGTTTCCCCCTGAAATTAAGGCTTCTTCACAAGTCTCCTCAATCTCTCCATCTTCCATGTGAGCACCTGCTAGAGTTCCTGGAACAAAACCCTGTAAGAAGATGCTCACACCCCTATTTTGTAGTTCCCAGGGCCTCCCTACTCTCATGCTAGCCCACACATGACCTTGAGCTGTTTAAAATTTTTCTGATTTAATCTTGCCTGCTTCTGTATGTGGTGGTGACACCTGTCTCAGGGAAGCAATGCTTCACCCTGTTCCTCCCTGTGGTCACCTGTCTTACTCTAGATTTCAAGTTAAGTGTTTGTGATGCATCATTATTATCTTATTATTGACAGAATAAGTCATTAACATTTGTTCCCTATTTTCTGGTTGTGAGAGTGGGAGTGGTGTGTTTCTAGCTCTCTATGTATCCCAACTGAAACTGGAAGTCCAGAGCCCAGACTCTCTCTTAGAATGGACATTGGGATTAGGATATTGAAGCATGAAGTCCCCTAAAGCTCCCTGTCCTACTTAGAGCAGTAGGGTTAGTTGTGGGTCCTGGGGGAGGAGGCATCTTGGAAAGCAAGCAGGGGAATAGAAGAGGGCAAGGAGGAGGAGAAAGGAGAGGGAAGGAAGATGAAGCAGGTGGAAGAGGAGAGTGGTAGAGGAAGAGAGAGCCAGAGGAGGAGGGAGAAGAGGAGGCAGCTGCATCCAGTTCAAGTATTTCTGATTATTACCTTTTATCTTCTGATTATTGTCTTTTAAAAGTTATTAATTCATGCATAGAACTAAATGGAAAGATTTTTTCTCTAGTATCTTCAGTTGATAAGCTGGGTGAACTGAAATTTTAGGAAATTGGATAGTTTTCCTTGCAATCACCAGTAGGCTATCATATATTATTGTTTCTTCTAGCTCTTCTGAGGAGTACCCCAGAACATCCTCTTACTCAGCTGAGCCACTCTTCACCTACAGGGTACCAGCAACATTCCAGAAAGACGTGGCACTTAAGGCCTTCAGGTGAACTCGTGAGATGGTTCTGGTGGGTAGTGCATGGTGTATCCCTGCCCTTTAATAAATGAGAGCACTCATCTGTATCTGCTCTCAAGACAGGTTATCTCTGATGTCTATCTGAGAACTTAAGTCTTTGTATTTGCTTCACCCCTTTAAAATTGTGTCTGAGCTTTAAATAAAGATGTATACCCCTGTGAGAGAACTGGAGAGCTCTGTGATTTTGATGAGCTTTGTTTCTCATTCATATGCCTTACCTCTATATCATCCCTATGGGTTAAAGAAAACTCTAAGATGTCCTCCTGCTTTCCTCAGCTCCTCCTGGAGCCTTCTCAAAGCAAAGTGTGAAGCCTGGCTTCATAATGTCCCTAGGAGATGGATGCTGCCTTCCCTTCTTGAGACCTCACTATAGGTGATCATAACCTGTTGCTCAGGCTGACCCAAGATCTTGGACTGAGAGTCTGGACACTGTCCAGAAATAGTCTTCAGTGAGAAACAGACAGGAAAGGGGAAATATTTTGGAGAAACTGGGTTATTACTGTACTGTGGCAACTCCTATATTCTTTACTAACCTTAGCAGTTAGTAGAAATCATAAGTAAGCATTAAGTTAAGATAATAACAGGATAAAATCAGATAACAACAAATAAGAGTCCTCTATTCATCCCACCAAGAACTGTACTTTGCCACTCTTATTCTATAGCATGGTACACAGTCTTCCTTCAAAGCAGCCCAAGTACACTAGGCCTTGCCTTGGACTTGCATGAGCCTAGGCTTATCCTGGTGGCTAGGAGGCAAAAATGATTTTCTTGGCAGCAAGAGTGCCTGGGGAGGTCTCTCTCCTGTTCTCTGAGCAGCATATATATTTGGGTGAAGAGAGAAAGAGAAGTGAAAGGGATCAAGAGAGCTGTGTGAGATGGTAGGGGTGCTGCAGAGTGGCTCTTATATGTTTAGTGACACTTGTTAAGGATGGCAAGTTGGACTTATTCAGAAGCCTAGTGAGAGTTGTAGAGACCACTGCAGTGAGGTAGAGAGATTGAATTTGAAAATTGGGACTTTAAAGCTAAGGAACAGAGTGGGGGGTAGTGGATGAGAAACTACTAAGAGGAAACATCAGGGGTGAGAGGAGACTCTGGCCAAACTGACCTCACTGGATTCTTGCTGAAGGCAGGCCAGAGTGATCAGACATCAATTAGGGGATGGTGGGGAATGAGGAACCTGATCAGATATTGAGTGTGATCAGATATGGAGAATGGAGATTCTGACTAAGTTAACCTACCAGTATTTTTGCTAAAACTGGACAATGCAGAGGTGAACACAGAAGTCCCAAAGTCAGGGCTTCATCATGTGCGTTCAAAGGCACATGACTAAAGTTTCGTCAAATAGAGACTGTCAATCATTAACCTTTATGAAGGCTAGTTTAAGCTTCCCATAGGCTCCTCAGAAAACACAGTAGATTTCCCATATGTTTCTGGAAACTCACAGACCTTCTCCCAGGACTCTAGGCTGAGAAATTGCTGTGGGTGTGTGTGAAAGGAAAGATCAGAGGTCAGAGGCCCCCCTGAAAGGCCTCCAGAGAGCCAATTGCTGCTGGTATCTACAAAAGGTGGGGGCAGACTGGGGAAAAGCTAACTTGTATACCAGAGTTTGGACCTTTGAAGGTGATTCTCAGCAAAGGGGTGTTATTGTGCAGGTCTGAGTCAGGAAGTGATTCTGGCCTGGTTTTGAAAGTCAGTAGTGGTCTCATCGTTCTCATGAGTGAAGAACCCCAATGTTCTTCCTTGTTGACTTCTGGACAGACCCCTGGATGGACCAAGCTGGGTGAGAGGCCTGGATGACAGACACT
This sequence comes from Crocuta crocuta, assembly GCF_008692635.1. Taxonomy (NCBI): domain Eukaryota; kingdom Metazoa; phylum Chordata; class Mammalia; order Carnivora; family Hyaenidae; genus Crocuta; species Crocuta crocuta. Next base: position 277,541 of record NW_027531907.1, on the reverse strand, counting down.
AGGGGTGTGTGTTTTAGTGGGAAGTGCTCTTGGAGAAAACCCCAATATGCATTAACTGGAGAATAAGAAAGCTACCTTTTCCCCTATGAGATTTTCTTTGTAACAATCAGGCTTTGTCACCTCAGTAATTGAAGGGGTTATTTTAGAAGCTTTATGAAACAGAAAGTGGCTGTGATTGCAGGCATCTGAGGTTCTTTGTTCCTGAATTGTTCTCTGTGCTTATTATGGGAGAGACATGTTCAAGGCTCCCAGGTCATTAGGTGAATAATAGTCAGCAAGACAGGTTGTATATATGCAGGTTAATTAGGCTTGTTCACTGGCCTTCCTCCTTGTTTCTCTCTCCCTATTCCTCTTTCCTTCCATTCTATTCTTTTTCTTTGTTTCTTGACATATGGTCCATTTTCTATCATACTCTTCATAGTAGCCCTGGGCTCCCAAAGTGCATAAAGGAAACACTATACACATTAAAGGATTTTGTCCCCTTCTGTTCTTACTCTCTTATATCCTAAACTCCTTATACTTATCATGATTATGTTGTCCAATATAGTATCCACTAGCCACTAGTGCCTCTTTAAATTTAAATTTATGTTAGTGAAGGAAATAACATTAAAGTTTTACTACCTCATTCACACCAGCCACATTCCAAGTGCATAATAGTCAAATGTGATTCATGGCTAGCATATGAGACAGCATAGATATAAAACATTTCTATCACCATATAGAACTTGATTGGTCAGTACCACTCTAGAAATTAAGAGCAATCATTCATCCATTTGGTCCCAAATGCTGGAGAAAATACATTGGCACTAGATAGGTTTATTTTTAAATTAAAAAAATTTTATTTATTTATTTATTTTTTTAAGAAAGGAAATCTGTAATAGGCAAAGTTTTCTTTTTTTTTTCTTTTTTTTTAATGTTTTATTCGTTTCTAAGAGAGAGAGAGAGACAGCGTGAGCAGGGGAGGGTCAGAGAGAGAGGGAGTCACAGACTCTGAAACAGGCTCCAGGCTCTGAGCTGGCAGTCAGCACAGAGCCCGATGCGGGGCTCGAACCCACGAACCGCGAGATCATGACCTAAGCGAAAGTCGGACGCTTAACCGACTAAGCCACCCAGGCGCCCCCTAAATTAAAAAAATTTTAAATGTTTATTCATTTTTGAGAGAGACAGAGACACAGCATGAGTGGGAGCAGAGAAGGAGGGAGACACAGAATCCAAAGCAGGCTCCAGGCTCTGAGCTGTCAGCACAAAGCTTGATGCAGGGCTCAAACCCACAAACTGCAAGATCATGACCTGAGCTGAAGTTGAATGCCTAACTGACTGAGCCACCCAGGCACCCCTGGATAGATTTATTTATTTTTTTTCAATTCAGTAGAATTTTATTTTATTTTTTTTCATTTTTTACAAATAGTTTATTGTCAAGTTGGTTTCCATATAACACCCAGTGCTCATCCCCACAAGTGCCCTCCTCCAGGCACATCTCCCCTCTCCTCCCCCCACACCCATCAGTCCTCAGTTTGTTCTCTGTATTCAAGAGTCTTTCATGGTTTGCCTCTCTCCCTCTCCCCCACTATTTCCCCCCTTCTTCTCTCCCATGATCCTCCGTTAAGTTCCTCCTAATCCTCCTATACGTGCATGGATAGATTTATTTTTAAGGAATTAATCAATCTTAAAAGTTTCATACTTTATCAAATGACACTGCTCCCATTTTTATCATGAAGATGTGTCCAAAGGGGCCCCACTTTCTTACCTCAGTTCAACTAAGCAAAAGCTGTGTCAAAGAAAAATTGCATAAGGTAAACAGTAAGGAAGACTTTATTTAAGACTATTGGCAATGGAGGAGAGATTGAACTCAACTCCAAAAACAACAGGGGAAGCTAGGAATCTACAGTAGGGTGAGGGTGAGGATGGAAAATTACCAACGGGAACTTGGTTGGATATCAGGAGTGAAGGGATTCTCAGTAAAATGGGCTCACCAGGCCAAGGTTGAGGACTAATCAAGAAGAGGGCTCAGCGGAGCCTGACTTGGTAGAGGAGGAAGTCCTGGCCAGTGTCAACTGACCCTGGTATTTGACAGGTTCTATAGCAAATTTAAGGATAAGCCCAAGAGGACTCTATATTTTAGGCAGAAATGAAGGCCTCCCTTCAGGCTGTTGTGGATTTGTTCCATGCCCAGCAACAGCACATTGCCTGTTGTTTAGAAATGCTTTGTTCATGTGTCTTTCCCCCCACCACACATAGGTATCTAAGACAGCTGCCCACACTGTGACAACCAGAGCATAGTCAATGGCCACAGTCAGAGGAACAAGAAGAAGATTATTAACCAGGAACTCAGTGGAGGAAGGTATTGGCGGGGTGGGGGAGGGAGGCTCACAGAGTGGGAAGAAGCTTCATGGAAAGCATGTCAAGTTAGGTCTTGAAAAATGGCTTTGATTTGGGTAATGGGAAAGGCAGGAGATTTTTAGATGCAGTCAGAGGAAGGATGCAATTTCTCTCTAACTTCTCCATGCCCCACCTGGCAGGGACTCTGGTCTAGGTATGGAGGAGTTCAAGGATGAGGCTATAAACAGATATTTATTTTACCAATAAACATCAGTAAATGTTTATTTTAATAAACTAATGTTTATTAGTAAAATAAATATACTTGTTGGGGCATCTAATGTGGTGAGAACTAAATTAGTCTCCAGAGAAGCAGAGAAATGAATAAGATGCAGTTACTTCTCTTGAGGAGTGAGACCAGTTGGGGAGAGAAATCTAAAACAAACTGCACTATGGTATGAGTCCAATATACAAAAGATCCACTGGAGTCATAGATTACAAGCAAAGATTTTAGAAGATAAGAGCTTGAGTGAGATCTCAAAAGATGGTAGAAGTTCTTCAGATTTGGAGAAGGCATTTGAAGCAAAGGCAGGATACTGTGTTAGGAGAATGGCAGATGGTTCAACATGGATGCAAGGCAAGGATCAAAGCTGCCTGCAGGGGTGAGGCTCGATTAGAGGCTCCTGTTTTCTGGGGTCTGGAAGTCACAGCTGACACCAGAGCATCTCAGTGGGCATTGAATCCTAAGTGCATGGTCGGCATGTAGAAAGAGAAAAGGAAGGGTGGAAGTACATGTTGTACTGTGTCTATGTGATTTTGTGTGCACTCCATATAGTTAGTTAATCACATGGTTGTGGGTGTTATATGGTTGTCTCCCAAGAGGTCATGAGATGCCCCTCCACCCCCAGGTTTTTGTTCATTTATTTCTTAGTACGCAATAGATGCTCCACAAACATTCATTAAATGAGGGAGAAGCCACTGCATTTCCAATATTAGCCTCTAGGTGGTGCTGTTCCATCTCCTGGGTTTCTGCAAGGGCTCTAGAATCCTTTCTGAACTGAAATACAAGGACAGGAGTAATTTTGGTGTGGCAGAAGCAGCAGTGTCTCTTTGGACCTTTTCTTGGTATATCCTGTGTCATGTGTGACATGTTTTCCATTTGTCCTTGATGGAACCCAAGTAGCAGTATAGGTATGTGGAGAGGCTTTTCAGCCAAGTGTTGGGGACAGCTGCACATTTTGGGCTCTCTTATAGACAATAGTGTGGATAAAGCACTTTGCTTACCAGGAAATGTTTGTATAATAATTTTTCTAAACTAGTATATTTTGCTGGAGGAAATAGATAATGAAAAAGGATTAACCATTCACTGGCACTCAACACTCAATGCAAATCTTATTTACACTGTGGCAACAGTAAAGTTCTGCCTTTTCCCTAAGTCTGTTCCATAAGCCACCTGTTTCTTTTAAGGTTTTAAGGAAGAGTAAAGGAATTGTCTTCTGAATCCTCCTACAACCAGTGAGTGGCTGCTAAGATTTTTGAGACCTTATACAAAATATATGTTACATTTTTCCACCTACAGCAATTTTCTTTTCTGGATCAAAATAACTGGCCCAGTCTCTTTGTAGAATCCATGCCATGTCCCCAAAGACCTTGCAGCAGAGGCAAGAGTTGGCTCAGAGCAGGGAGAGAAGGGCTGAGTAGCACAGGCTCCTGTGTTTGTGCAATACCCAAATACAGGACATAAGTGCTAAGGGGCAAGCCTGCAGTGAGGAGTAAGTACCATGGGAATTATATTTTGTTATAACATGTTCCCCATATTATGCCAATGGGAAAAGCCTCTCTTTCTTTTTTTAATTTTTTAATGTTTTATTTATTTCTGAGAGAGAGAGAGACTGTGTGAGCAGGGGAGAGTCAGAGAGAGAGAGAGGGAGATACAGAATCTGAAGCAGGCTCCAGGCTCCGAGCTGTCAGCACAGAGCCCTGTGCGGGGTTCAAACTCACAAACTGTGAGATCATGACCTGAGCCAAAGTCGGATGCTTACCTGACTGAGCCACCCAGGTGCCCCAAAACCTCTTTTTCTGATAATTCTTCCCTGACCAAGAGCCCTTCACACACTTTGAGGTAATTTCTCTCCTGTCACTTATTTAGCTGACTTCAGAATTCTTATTTTCAGGTTCTCTTTGTGATTTCTCATTCTACAAATAGAGACCTGGCACCTGAGGATTTGGGCATCAGTGTATCTGTTCAGTCATGCAGCCATCCTGTCTACTAGCTCACTGTGGGTCCAGGAACTTGGGCAGAAGTTTTATGTTGGCTGCAAAAGTGGAAGCAGAGATAATGGTAGGATGGGGAGACACCACCACTTAGAGGTTAAACCAGAGGATTTGAAACACACACAATCAAATGTTGCAAAACCAATACATATATCAGGAGTGAGGTGCTGAAGAAATAAGGAGTAGTCAATGGCTGCAGTACAGTTGGAGGAAATGGCCTGAATATGCATTTCTGTATGCACCTTCTAAGGACGGTGCTCACTGAGTGGGTGGGTGGGGGCACTTTAGGCCTCTCTCCCTTGCTTTGTGGTTCACCTTGACTTTGCCTCAGCTTCCAACCTCACCAGCCATGCGGATTCCACACTGCTCCAGGTGGACTTGGCAGGGGCCCTGGTGGCCAGTGGCCCAAGTCGTACTGGGAGAGAAGAACATGTCATGGTGGAGGTGACCCAGACCGATGTTTCAGGCTCCAGGCGGCGGCGGCCACAGCAGGTTACACTTAAAATTTACTTAAAAGGAATTGTAGAAACTCACTCCATCTCTTCATAAATTGATTTCCTTTTGAATGGATTTGATGGGAAGCCATAAGACAATGACACCATTCTTAGGCAAGCCCTGTTTTTTGCTTTGTCTTCGAAATTTTCTTTCCTCCTTTTGTCTAAGACAATTATAAAACTCTTGCAATTTCAGTAAATCAGGCTTGTGAGGTTTTTTTTTTTTTTTTACAAATAGTTTATTGTCAAATTAGTTTCCACATAACACTCAGTGCTCATCCCCACAAGTGTCCTCCTCCATGCCCATCGCCCCCTCCCCCCCACATCCATCAGTCCTCAGTTTTTGTCAGCATTCAAGAGTCTCTCATGGTTTGCCTCTCTCCCTTTCCCCCACCATTTCCGCCCTTCTTCTCCCCCTTGTTCCTCCGTCAAGTTCCTCCTAATCCTCCTATACGTGCAAACATATGATATTTTTTATTCAGATGACTTTACTGGGCAATTTTGGGAGATATTATATATTTGAAAGTAGTTTTCTGTTAAATCACAATGAAACTTGGGCCTTACCTCATAGTATAGAAGATACACCACAGTTCCTTTGGGTTTGTGGGCACTTAACCAAGTGGTTAAGACTTGCTTAATTTCCTAAACCTTCTGCTTCTAAACTGATAGGCTCTTGTACTTAGTGTGTCTTAGACTGTCTTTAGCTTACATCCTTCGAAGACAAGGAAGGCCAGCAGTGGTGTTGTCACCATGGCCCATAACCCAGACAAGGCCTGACCCCTCTGTGCATCTTGACCCATACCCCAAGTCCTGATGACTCCCTGGAATTCTCATGGCGACTTGGGTATGAAGTTCATGGGTTTTCCCTATTATAATCAACAGAAGGAAACCCTGCTCATGCACAATGCTGTGTCATCCAAAACGGAGCATCTGATGGATACCACACCCTTTTATTTTCCAGGGTCCACAGAGTAAAGGCCTCATTATGAATGAAGCTGCCATTTCATGAATGATGGTCTATGAAGCACCAGTGTTCTAAAGGGGTTGCCTTGGTCATGGTCTTAGGATGTAAACTTGGCTTCCTTGTGTGCAGTACACAGCCTGCTGACAAGGGCTTCTCAGTAAAGATGGGGTGGGAACACATCTGTCTGCTCTGTCTGTGAGTCTTCTGTGGAAGAATATGTGACCCTTTGCAGCCTGCTGACATAGCTGTCTGCCCATAGGGCTTTACTGAGCTTCTTTGCTCCAGTGCCCACACAAAAATCCAGCTCAGAAACATGAGGAACACAAAAGTCTTTTACTACTGGGCTTTTTCTGATATACTCTTTCCAAATACTGAAGTGTTTTAAGAGAACTTATGAACTCTCATTCATGCTTTGACTAATTTCAGAGTTCCTATTTTCATTTACTTTATGATTTGTGGGCAGCAAGGCTCCTGTCCTCCCATTAAAGTTTCCCTAGTCCCTCAGCTGCCCCAGCCAGCTCCCACTTTCTGCTCATATCTGGTCCCCTCAGCTGGTTTCTCCACTATCCTGCTTGGGACAGGAACATGTAGGGTAATCCACAGCAAAGGAAGCCTCATCCTTGGATCCTGATTCTCATGGACTCCTGTGACATGGGTGTGGAGAATTTTCTGCCTTTAGTTTGCAAGTAGGAAGCAGTTGTAATTAAGCATTTTGCATGAGTTGCCTCAGAGGTTTCAGAAGATTCCAAGTCTCCCATAAAGTGCAGTGATTTCTTTTTCTCATAATAAATCATATTGACATCTGTACCTTCGTATCTTATATACTAATTGTGTATATGTACTTCTATATTTTCTTTTCTTAAAGCCCTTCATGTTGTAGAAATTTCCAGTTCCATACAACTTGAATATGCTCTGGTGTCAGAGATGTGGGAATTGTGTAAAAAGTCTTTGCTATTCCTCTTTTTCTCCTTATTCTAAACAAACACCTCCACTGAATAGCAGTGAATCCTAGGTGATGGTTCAAAGCTTTACTGTGATATTACATTTCAATTTTTATAGGTCACTCAGAATTGGACCGTATTTTTAAATCCGAAGAGAAGTGAGCGCTTGGTGGTGAGCAGGACCTTTGAGATACTGAGCAGGTGGGTGTCAGGTGATCAAAGATCTTAGGGGAAGGTCTTCTGAGACATGCTCACTTAAAAATTTTGACCTGCGGGACTTCAATTTTTGGCACAAATAGCCAGATCAGTTATGTGACTGGGAATGGATACTCTAACTGGGGAGGCTGTGGACATGAGGAATATAGGAGGGCATTATAACCACAAGTGTCAGGAAATGAGGATTGATTTTCGGGTACATTTTGAAGCAAATGGTATTTTATAGTTGATGCTTTAGTTTCATTAATATTATGGGAGCGCCTGGGTGGCTCAGTTGGTTAAGCATCCGACTTAGGCTCAGGTCATGATCTCGTGGTTCATGGGGTTGAGCCCCACATTGGGCTCTGTGCTGACAGCTCAGAGCCTGGAGCCTGTTTCAGATTCTGTGTCTTCCTCTCTCTCTGCCCCTCCCCCACACATGCTCTGTTTCTCTCTGTCTCAATAATAAAAACATCAAAATTTTTTAAAAAATATTATGAAGCTCTAGAATGGGGAATTCCAGGAAATTTTAGGATTCTTTCTTTCTTTCTTTCTTTTTTAATATTTTTTAAATTTATTTCTAGGAGAGAGAGAGAGAGAGAGAGAGAGAGAGAGACAACATGAGCAGGAAGGGTCAGAGAGAGAGGGAGACACAGACTCTGAAACAGGCTCCAGGCTCTGAGCTGGCAATCAGCACAGAGCCCGATGCGGGGCTCGAACCCATGAACCGCGAGATCATGACCTAAGCGAAAGTCGGACGCTTAACTGACTAAGCCACCCAGGCGCCCCTAGGATTCTTTCTTTTTCTTTAATTCTATTCCATTTTATGTCTGTTGGAGTTTGCTGGGCTTGTCATAACAAATACCACAGACTGCATAACTTAAAAAGTAGAAATTTATTTCCTCAAGCTTTCAGCAGAGTTTGTCTTTTCAGAGGCCTCTCTCCTTGGCTTGTGGATGCCTTCTACTCCCAGTGTTTTTCACATGGTCTTTTCTGTGTGTGTGACCATCCCAATCCTTTCTTATAAGGAAACCAGTCATACTGGATTAGGGACCACACTAATGACCTCATTTTAACTTAATCACCCCTATAAAGACTCTGTCTCCAAATATAGTCACGTTCTGAAGCATTTAGGGTTATGATATCAATGTCTGTATTTTGGGAGGATACAGTTTGGCTCACAACAGTTACTGATCAAACTTTTAGAAAAATGGTGTAATTTCACCATGCCACATAATGTTAATTATATGGATGCTTCTTGTTCTAGGTACTTTCCCCCATCATCTGACAAACTGTCTATATGTTCTCAGGTTACATGTGGCCCTTTTCCAAATCACTCACATGTGAGAATGGTTGACTTTGCTATTTGTTAGCAGGTAAAGCAGTCCGTGTGTGATGAAGAGAAAGAGAAAATTAAGTGGCTAGAACCAATGTGAAAGTCTCTGCTCCTTGTTAATTGTTGGAGTGGCACCTGAGGCAGAGACTGCCAGATGGGAACTGATGTGCCTACATTAGATGGATCTGACCACAGGGAGGCTGTGTCTGCATCTCACACTACTCATATATGCCCTCAGAGCTCCTTGTCTGCCAGGTCAGGCATTAGGCTAAATCACTCTGAGATCAGTTTGGGCTCTCGTTATGGCCATGGATAACTTGTGTTGGGAAGGACGCCAAGGAAGCAAGCACTAATTGTTGACATAGGTTCTGGTTTCCCTTACCAGTGGTAATATCTTTGCTTCATTCTACAGAGATACTGTTTCTATCAGCATTCGAACCTCCCTCCAGCAGACCCAGGCTGTTCCTCTTATGATGGCTCATCAGTACCTCCGTGCAAGCATAGAAGCACAGGTGATCATTGCTGTGGTCATCCTTGCTGGGGTCTACATGCTGATTATATTTGAGGTAACTTTCATGTCAGCTCTCTTAAATTTATCTGTGCTCACAAGCAAGTGTCTTTCAACATGTGGGTGCTCTTGGATGGGCTCAGTTCTGCTTTTTTTTTTTTAAGTTTATTTATTTTGAGAGAGAGCATGAGCAGGGGAGGGAGAGAGAGACCAAAAGAGAGAGAAAGAGAAAGAGACAGAGAGACAGAGACAGAGAGAGAGAGGATCCCAAGCAGACTCTGTGCTATTAGCATAGATAGAGTCTGACATTGGGCTTAGTCTCACAAACCATTAGATCATGATCTGAGTTGAAATCAAGAGTCAAATATGTAACTCACTGAGCTACCCAGGTAACCCTCAGTTATGCTGACTTTTATTTATTATTATTATTTTTACAAATAGTTTATTGTCAAGTTGGTTTCCATATAACACCCAGTGCTCATCCCCACAAGTGCCCCTCTCGGTGCCCATTCCCCCCTCCCCCTCCACATCCATCAGTCCTCAGTTTTTGTCAGCATTCAAGAGTCTCTCATGGTTTGCCTCTCCCCCTTTCCCTCACTATTTCCCCTCTTCTCCCCCATGGTCCTCCGTTAAGTTCCTCCTAATCCTCCTATACGTGCAAACATATGATATTTGTCCTTCTCTGCCTGACTTATTTCGTTCAGTTATGCTGATTTTTAAAAGTTTATTTATTTTGAGAGAGAGAGTGAGATTGAGCGAGCAAAGAGCAGAGAGAGAGGGGGAGAGAGAATTCCAAATAGGCTCCACACTATCAGAGTGGAGCCCAACTCAGGGCTCGAACTCACGAACCATGAGATCATGACCTGAACTGAAATCAGGAGACACTTAGCTGGCTGAGTCACCTAGATGCCCGCCCCTCCCTCAGTCCTTCTTCCTAATTAAACTGCAATGGCATCTTTTCTAAAAAGGAAGATTTCCACCATTCTACATAGAAAATTGATCTGTACTGGAATATTTGCTGAATGTTGGCAACAGATACATGCAAGATGGGCTTTAGAAGGCCCCAGCAAAAGTTTACCTAAGAAAACTGAATATGTACATGATTTTCTCACCCTTATCCTGCTGCTCACTTGAAATGTGATCCTGAAGGGGCAAGTATGAAAGCTCTCTGAGATGTACATTAAACTGTCCCCTATTTGCATCATTGGAATACGAATGTTATAGAGACTTGAGAGGCTTTGGCCTATGTGGGAGGAAGGATTATTATCTGTTATGCTTATCAATTCAGCTAATGAGTCTTCTTACAAATGATCTTATGTCTTATAAATTCCATGTTTTTGGGAAACTTAAGTGTGGCTCTACCTTTAATAGCATGAGGAAAAGTGCAGACACTGCCTGGGCGGGCTGGTTAATTTAATTGTGAAACCACATTTACTGCAACACATTGATGAGAATCTCGGCTCCAGTAGGTTGAGCCTAGAAGATCAGTAGAGGATGTGATTCTAAAGAAGTATTTCTCGAGTGTAGGATAGGTATGAGAAATGCCTTGGAGTAGTCAAGAAAACGACCTTTGCGGGCACCTGGGTGGCTCAGTTGGTTAAGTGTCTGACTTTGGCTCAGGTAATGATCTCACCTGTTCGTGGGTTCAAGCCCCGCGTCGGACTCTGTGCTGACAGCCAGCTCAGAGCCTGGAGCCTGCTTCTGCTTCTGTGTCTCCCTCTCTATCTGACCCTCTCCTGCTCACGTTGTCTGTCTCTCTCTCTCAAAAAAAAATAAATAAAACATTTTAAAAATTAAAAGAAAAATAAAAAAAGAAAACGACTTTCGGGAGAAATGACCAAGAAACGTTCCTGGAGTTTGTCTGTGGTTGTCTAGTGTACCTGGTGAGGAATGTTGGCTCCAGTAAGTTGAGCCCCAAATTGTCCAACAAGGTCCACTCATTAGTTGTTATATCAATCAATATTATCATGTTTCAGGATTCCCTTGGTCACCTAAACACTGTGATTTTCTAGAAGGACTCAGTCTCAGAGGCAGCTCTGCCCTGTCTGGGCTGTGGTTTGTTTATTATCATGACCAGCAGTTATTATCATGACCAGCAGTGGAAAAAGCCTCATCATGAAGTGTAGTTGAGCCTAGGAGCAGGATTCTGAAAGGTCTCCTTTCCCAGAAGAGGCTATATAGAACATGCTTCTTCTTCCAGTAGTGGTGTTTATGCTCAAGGAAGCCTGTTTGAGACTCAGAGCCCAAGGGTTTTGATGAGGGCTTGTCACGTAGGCACCCTGAGCCCACCAAAGTCCTAACCTCCCAGAAAGAAATTACATTTTTATGCAAATAGTTTAGACATGCTAGTATAACAGAATGCAATGCTCTGAGCCTACATAACAGCCTTATCACTCTATATCATAAGGAACATTCCAAAAGCCAAGTAACCAGATGTCAGCCAAAGGCCAGCACTGGATCAGGCTCTTTTAAAGGCCCTCCTAACGATGGCAACCTCAGGCCTGCCAGGTTGTCTTTATTGTACCACCATCTAGTTGAAAAATCCTTTTCTGTGATTCTGTAGAATGTCCTGCATCCTGGATTGGGCTAATGGACTCCTCATGGGATTCTTATTCTATTCCTTTTATTTCCTATGGGCTAAAATTTATATCTGAAGCTTTCAGGTTTTATTTTGGGGGCCTTATACTTCACAAGTGTTCTAGGAGTTTGACTTGCACCAAGGAGGAGTGTGATGTCTAGATGTCCCCCTTTCAGGGATGCTGAGATTGCTTAGTGAGTTTAGGTGGTGGCAGCCTGGCCCAGTGTTTATTAAGTTTCCTGTGACCTTTGCTCCTAATGGTTTTAATATCCACCAGGAACCATTGATGCATTTGTAATGAATTTTCTAATTATGTCATTCTATCTGCATTTATAAATCACTCAGTCTGTACTGAAGAGCTTCTCCCACCCAATTTCATTAATGTGAAACACACTTAATGCCAGAAACACAAGATAAATTATTTTTCTTTAATTTTCAATTTTTATAATAATGAGTTGTTGCCTTGGCAACTTTCAGTAGTGTCCACTGAACTTATTTTTTGTCTGTCTCCCATTTTCTGAGTATCATTTTAAACTTATGGGTTTAATCAATGTACTTTAACCAGTTACAGTCATTAGTAATTAAAAAATACAGTTTAATGCAAATTTATTTTTGAGAAGATTTCTCTGTTATTCTAGAATGTATTTTTTTGTATAATTGTACAACCTTTCAAAATTATGTAATTGTAAATATTTGTTAATCTTTAATTAATGGATGTTATTAATAGCCATTCAGAATAAGCTTTTCCCTTCCTCCCAACAGCTATGTTGATGTAATAAAAGTCCTGTAAAGAAGCCAATTCAACATGGCTTCTACCCTGGCAGAGCAAAAAGTAAACTTGTGAGAAGAAACTAGATACATTAGCTCAGTGATAGGCTCATTGAGGGCACCCTTTATAAGTCAGTCAGGTGAACTGCTGCCCCTCATAATAAGGTGTCACTGTTCTGCTGCTCCATAGTATAATGTACCAGCTACATTATCTACCAAAACCCTTTTTTGTTGTTGTTTTGAAATAATTACAGAGTCACAGGGCATTGCAAAGAAATGTAGAGAAGTCCTATCTTTACTTCCCCAGCCTCCCTCAATATTAATGTGTTATACAACTATGCTTTAATAATATCAAGACCAAGAAATTGGCATTGGTACAATTCATAGAGTTTATTCAGATTTAAGTGGTTATAGAAGAGGGCAGAGCAATATGAAGACCCTGAGCTTGTCTTGTCCCTGAAACACAGACTAGATCAGCATCAAACCATTTTGAACACCTAAGAGACTGACCTGAGGATTATGCAAAAATCTGCATCATTTGAGCCACAGAACTTAGCGGGTACGTGGCATGGAGAGGTGGATTAGGGGAGAAAAAAGCTGCAGAGCCGTGGAGGGTAGGGAGCTGTTTTCACAAAGAGAGGACAGAAATAGAAATAGAAAAGGGGAGATTGGAGCACATAGAGTTTGTGCAAGAAAAGCATCCCCTACCCCCGAAAGTACCTGGAGAGAAGAGAGGGAGAAAGAATGAAAACATTTGCAGGGGACTGGGCAAGAAATCTCTTCTCCAAAACTCCAAAACCGGGGAAAACAGAGAGGGTTTCAATACCATCAGGATTCTATAAACATTGGAATGCAGAGTTTGAAGTTCTAGAGCTCAGTTCCTGGGAGTGCTCTGGTAAGGAAATAGAGTGAATCCCCAGGAGCAGGCAATGCAGTCTGAGGGGTCTTTGTGCCACATGGGGAGAAGCTGTTCTTCTGTTTGAGGTAGGGGAACAATTGATAGAGAACATATGGACTCCCTGTGGCCAAAGGTCCTGGTGGACCCTGGAGAGCAGCCATGTTTGCTGGTATTGGGACAAAGATGCCAAAGTGTGGCAAAACCTGGCACCAGCTGTCTATTGATTTGCCATAAACTCTGAGCCTCTGCTGCTGCATGATTGCTGGAATGTTTTCTGGGACAAGCTGGCTCCTGGCCATTGCTCTGCAACACCTACCCCCAGAGAATTGGCATGGGTCTCTGAAGTGTGGGACTTATAAAACTCTGGAGGGAGGCACCATCTGGCAGGTAGACAGCTTGGACATGGACAAAGTAGAGGCACAGAGTGGATAGAGACCTGAGACAAAGAAGAGTGCTTGATCATGGGTCAGTGAGAGTGTAAAGTTCCTGTGCCAGAAACTAAGGAGCTAGTTGAAGCCATTTTCACCTCTGGCACATGCGGGAGCATGCACCCTTGCACACTGGGATCCACCCCAGTAAGTTAATCAGTGCCACCAAGTGGAGAATGGAGCCATTACATCAAGTCCCACTCACCTGGGCCCTCCAGGCACATGCCCCAGAAGACCAACACAAATTCCTCCCACCTGCTTAGTCTACAGACTAGTGTACTTCAAAGTTTCAGTTCCCAGGGGAAACTGGTTGTAACTTCAATCTGGTTTCCTTTTGCTTGCTGGTTCTTTTATTTGTTCATTTTCTTTACTTCTGTTTTTTCTTAAATTGTTTTCATTTTTTCTTTCTTTTTCTTTCTTGGATACAGAAAGACCAAATTCTTTTTTAAATTCTTTTTATTTTTTAAATTAAAAATCTTATTCTCTTTTCTTTTTTATTTTACTCTATTTTATTATTTAAAATAAAAAAAATCAAACTTTTTTCCCTTCCTTTCTCTTTTTTTCTCTATTCTGTCAAGGTTCTTTCAACAAGCAGATTGAAACACACCTAGGATCTATCTTTCTTTACACCTAGGATCTATGTTTCTTTACTTGAATAAATTTTGTCTTTAATTTTTCAATTTAATTTTTTTATTTTATTAATTGTTTTTCTTTCTCCAAAATGACAAGAAAAATTCACCCCAGAAGAAAGAATAGGAAGAAATAATGGCCAGGGATTTTATCAACACAGATTTAAGTAAGATGTCTGAACAAGAATTTAAAACCACAATTATAAGAATACTATCTGGAGTTGAAAAAAGTGTAGAAGACACCAGAAAATCCCTTTCTGTGAAGATAAAAGGGGAGTTAAATTTACTTAGGCCAAAATTAAAAATGCTACATCCAAGGTGCAATTTTCAATAGATGCCATGACAGCAAGGATGAATAAAGCAGAACAGCAAATCAGTAATATAGAAGATAAAAGTATAGAAAATAATGAAGCTGAAAAAAAGAAGGACATAAAGGGGAAAAAAAAACATAACATAAGACTTAGAGAACTCAGTTACTAATTAAAAAGGAATAAAATTTGAATCAAAGAAGTCCCAGAAAATGAAGAGAGAGAAAAAGGGGCAGAAGATTTATGTGAGCAAATTATAGCTAAAAACTTTCCTAATCTGGGAAGGACACAGACATCAAAATCCAAGAATCACAGAGAACTCCCTAAAGTTCAAAGTTTTGTTGAACTTTAGATTCAACAAAAACTGACCGTCACCAAGGTATATCATAGTGAAATTCACAAAATACACAGACAAAGAAAGAATTATGAAAGAAGGGAGGGAAAAAGTGTCCTTAACCTACAGGGGAAGACAGATCAGGTTCACAGCATATCTGTCCACAGAAACTAGGCAGGCCAGAAAGGAATGGCAGGATATATTCAACATGCTAAATTGGAAAAACATGCAGCCAAGAATTCTTTATCCAGCAAGGCTATCATTCAAACTAGAAGGAGAATAAAGAATTTCCAGACGAACAAAAACTAAAGAAGTTCCTAACCTCTAACCCAGCCCTGCAGGAAATTTTACGGGGGACTCTTTGAGTGGATAAAAACAAAAGAAAACAAAAGAAGATTAAAAGCAACAAAGACTAGAAAGGATCAGGGAGCATCACCCAGAAACACCACTAACTTTACAGGCCACACAATGGCACTAAATTAATATTTTTCAATAATCACTCTAAATGTAAATGGACTAAATGCTCCAATAAAAAGACATCGGGTATCAGATGGATAAAAAAATAAGACCCATATATATACTGCCTACAAGAGACTCATTCTAGACCTAAAGACACCTGCAGATTAAAAGTGAGGGGATGGAGAACCATCATGTCATGCTAATGCATGTCAAAGGAAAGCCAGAGTAGCCATACTTATATCAGACAATCTAGATTTTAAAACAAAGGCTGTAACAAGAGATGAAGAAGGACATTATATCATAACGGGTCTATCAACAAGATCTAACAATTGTTAATATTTATGCCCCAACTTGAGCTTCCAAATATATAAATCAATTAATTAAAAACAAAGAAACTCATTGATAATAATAACATAATATAGTAGGGAACTTTAACACCCCACTTACAGAAATGGACAGATTATCTAAGCAGAAAACCCACAAGGAAACAATGGCTTTGAATGACACACTGGACTGGATGGACTTAACAGATATATTCAGAACATTTCACCCAATGCAGCAGAATGCAAATTCCTCTTGAGTGCATATGAAACATTCTCCAGGATAGATTACATATTGGGTCAGAAATCAGCCCTCAACAAGTACAAAAGATCAAGATCGTACCATGCACATTTTCAGACTCCATGCTATGAAACTTGAAATCAACCACAAGAAAACATTTGGAAAGACCATCAATACTTGGATATTAAAAAGCATCCTACTGGGGCGCCGGGGTGGCTCAGTCAGTTAGACAGCCGACTTTGATTCAGGTCATGATCTCACGGTTTGTGAGTTCGGGCCCCGCATTGGGCTCTGTGCTGACAAGTCAGAGCCTGGAGCCTGCTTCAGACTCTGTGTCTCCTTCACTGTTTGCCCTTCTCCTGCTCACGCACTGTCTCTCAAAAATAAATAAATATTAAACATTTTTTTAAAAAGAGCATCCTACTAAAGAATAAATGGGTTAACCAAGAAATTAAACAGGAAATTAAAAAGTACATGAAAGCCAATGAAAATGACAACACGACAGTTCAAAACCTCTGGGATGCAGCAAGGGTGGTCACAAGAGGGAAGTATATACCATTCTAGGGCTTCCTAAAGAAGGAAGAAATGTCTCAAATATACATCCTAACCTTACACCTAAAGGAGCTGGAAAAAGAACAGCAAATACAGCCTAAACCAGCAGAAGAAGGAAAATAATAAAGATTAGAGCAGAGCTAAAGTATATTGAAATTAAAGAAAAAAAAAACCAGTAGAACAGATCAGTGAAAGTAGGAGCTGGCTTTTTTTTTTTAATGTTTATTTATTTTTGAGAGAAAGAGAGACAAAGCATGAGATGGAGAGGGGAAGAGAGAGAGGGAGACACAGAATCTGAAGCAGGCTCCAGGCTCTGAGCTGTCAGCATAGAGCCTGATATGGGGTTCAAACCCACAAACCATGAGATCATGACCTGAGTCAAAGTTAGAGGCTTAACCAGCTGAGCCACCCAGGTGCCCCAGGAGGTGGCTTTTTGAAAGAATTAACAAAATTGATAAACCCCTAGCCAGATTGATCAAAAAGAAGAAATAAAACATACAAATAAATAAAATCACAAATAGAAGAGATACCAATCCATATACAGAAATACAAACAATATTAAGAGAATATTATGAGCAGTTATATGCCAACAATCTATTCTATTCTGGAAGAAATGGACAAATTTCTAGAAACAGATGTCAGTGGTTATACTAACACTGGTGTGTGTGTGTGTGTGTGTGTGTGTGTGTGTGTGTGTGTTTGCATGTGTGGCTGTATACAATTATATATGGCTTTGTGTAAGCACAACTGCAAAAATGATACTTAAACTGTACCTTCATCACAGGCTCCCTGTGATATCTCTGTATACCCACATTCATCTCCTTCCTCATCATCAGTAAGGCCTGGCAATTACTACTTTGGACTCCTTCTCTATAATTATTTCACCAATGCTTTCTAATGGAATAATGTAGTATATGTCCTTTTAAAATTGGCTTTTTTCAGTCAGCATGATTTCCTTGAGGTTCATCCAAAGTGTTGCATACTCACTATTTTGTTTCTTTTTATTATTGAATAACATTCTGTGGTATGGATGGAATGGTGTGTTTAGGCATTTATCCTTTGAAAGGCTAAAATAATTTTTTTTCATTGCTGGACTATCATAAATAAAGATGCTATCAACATATAAAAAATATATTTAAAAATTTAATGATGTTTTAATGGTGAGTTTTAAATTTACTTTATATATTCAAGATATAAGGGCTTTGTTAGTTAGGTAGTTTGCAAATGTTTTCTCTAGTTCAGTTTATAAATGTTTTCTTTCATATATTGTGATATTGGTGTCAAATTTAAGAACGCATTGCCTACACCTGGATACCAGATCTTTTATTATTTTTTTCCTAACCTTTATATTATCTTACTTTTATATTTGAGTCTGTAATCCATTTTGAGATAGCGTTTGTTTAAAGTGTGAAGTTTAGGAAGAGATTATTTTTTTAATCTATGGAGTATTGTTTAAGCTTATGATCTTCAGAGCCATTTATTTAAAAGACTAACCTATTTGAATTTCTTTTAATCCTTTGATAAAAATTAATTAGAAATATTTGTGTGGATATATTTCCTAATTCTCTATTCTGTTTTATTGATCTATACTCATGTTCTTCCATCAGTACCATATCTTTTTTCTTTCATAGTTTACTTCAAGTTGGATTCCATTACTACCCAGTGCTCATCCCAACAAATGCCACCCTCCATACCCATCACTCCCCATCCCCTCTCCCCCCACCCCCATCAGCCGTCAGCTTGTTCTCAGTATTCAAAGGTCTATCATGGTTTGCCTCCCTCCCTCTCCCCAACTATTTTTCCCCCTTAGCCTCTATAAGTGAAAGCACATAGTATCTGTCTTTCTCTGCCGGACTTATTTCACTTGCATAACACCGTGGAGTTTCATCCACGTTGCTACAAATGGCCAGATTTCATTCTTTCTCATTGCCATGTAGTATTCCATCGTATAGATAAATCATATCTTCTTGATACAATCATCAGTTGATGGACACTTAGGCTCTTTCCATGTTTTGGCTATTGTTGAGAGTGCTGCTATGAACATTGGGGTACATGTGCCCCTATGCATCAGCACTCCTGTATCCCTTGGGAAAATACCTAGGAGTGATTTTGCTGGGCCATAGGGGAGTTCTATTGTTAATTTTTTGAGGAAATTGCACACTGTTTTCCAGAGGGGCTGCACCCGTTTACATTCCCACCAACAGTGGAGGAGGGTGCCCATTTCTCCACATCCTCGCCAGCATCTAGAGTCGTCTGAATTGCTCATTTTAGCCACTCTGACCGGTGTGAGATGGTATCTCAGTGTGGTTTTCATTTCTATTTCCCTGATGAAGAGGAATGCTGAGCATCATTTCATGTGCCTGTTGGCCATCTGGATTTCCTCTCTGGAGAAGTGTCTGTTCATGTCTTCTGCCCATTTCTTCACTGGATTATTTGTTTTTTGTGTGTGGAGTTTGGGGAGTTCCTTATAGATTTTGGATACTAGCCCTTTATCTGATATGTCATTTGCAACTATCTTTTCCCATTCCATCAGTTGCCTATTAGTTTTATGGATTGTTTCCTTTGCCATGCAGAAGCTTTTAATCTTGATGAGGTCCCAGTAGTTCATTTTTGCTCTTGATTCTCTTGCCTTTGGGGATGTAGCAAGTAAGAGATTGCTGTGGTTGATATCAAGGAGGTGGTTTCCTGCTTTCTCTTCTAGGATTTTGATGGTTTCTTGTCTCACGTGCAGGTCCTTTATCCATTTTGAGTTTATTTTTGTGTGGTATGAGAAAATGACCTAGTTTCATTCTTCTGCATGTTGCTGTCCAGTTCTCCCAGTACCATCTGTTAAAGAGGCTGTCCTTTTTCCATTGGATATTCTTTCCTGATTTGTCAAAGATTAGTTGGCCATACATTTGTAGGTCCAATTCTGAGTTCTCTATTCCATTCCATTGGTCTATGTGTCAGGTTTTGTGGTAATAACATACTGTCTTGATGATGACATCTTTGTAGTACAGGCTAAAGTCTGGGATGGTGATGCCCCCAGTTTTGGTTTTCTTCTTCGATATTACTTTGGCATTCGGGGTCTTTTGTGGTTCCATAAAAATTTTAGGATAGTTTGTTCTAGTTTTGAGAAGATGCTGGTGTAATTTTGATTAGGATTGCAATGAATGTGTAGATTGTTTTGGGTAGTAATGACATTTTAACAATGTTTTTCTTCCAGTTCATGAGCATGGAATGTATTTCCATTTCTTTGTGTCTTCTTCAATTTCCTTCGTAAGTTTTCTATAGTTTTCATCATACAGATCTCTTATATCTTTGGTTAAGTTTAATCCTAGATATTTTATGTTTGTTTGTTGTTTTTTTTTGGTAAAATTGTGAATGGGATAAGTTTCTTGATTTCTCTTTCTGTTGCTTCATTATTGGTTTATAAAAAAGCAACTGATTTCTGTACGTTGATTTTGAACCCTGTAACTTTGCTGAACTCATGGATCAGTTCTAGTAGGCTTCTGGTGGAGTCTGTCAGGTTTTCTATGCAAAGTATCATATCATCTGCAAAAAGTGTAAGTTTGACTTCTTTTCCAAACCTGATGCCTTTTATTTCCTTTTGTTGTCTGATGTCTGATGCTAGGACTTTCAGCAGTATGTTAAACAATAGTGATGAGAGTGGACATCCCTGTCGTGTTCCTGATCTTNGAATCCCACTTGATCTTGGTGGATGATTCTTTTGATATGCTGCTGGATTCGATTTGCAAGGATCTTGTTGAGGATTTTTGCATCCGTATTCATCAAGGAAATTGGCCAATAGTTCTTTTTTTTTTTTCTGGGTTTCTGTGTGGCTTGGGAATCAGAGTGATGCTGGCTTCGTAGAATGAGTCTGGATGTTTTCCTTCAATTTCTATTTTTTGGAATAGCTTGGGAAGAATGGGTATTAACTCTGTTTTAAATGTCTGGTAGAATTCCCCACGGAAGCCATCTGGCCCAGGGCTCTTATTTGTTGGGAGATTTTTGATAACTGATTTGATTTCTTCACTAGTTATGGATCTATTCAGGTTTTCTATCTCTTCCCGTGTGAATTTTGGTAGTGTGTGTGTGTGTGTGTTTAGGAATTTGTCCGTTTCTTGTAAGTTGTCCAATTTGTTGGCATATAATGTTTCCTAGTATTTCCTGATATTTGCTTGTATTTCTGAGGGGTTGGTTGTAATAAGTCATTTTCATTCATGATTTTGTCTATTTCAGTGTTCTCCCTTTTCTTTTTGAGAAGCCTGGCTAGAGGTTTATCAATTTTGTTTATTTTTCAAGAAACCAACTCTTGGTTTCATTGGTCTGTTCAACTGTTTCTTTGGATTTTATATTGTTTATTTATGCCCTGATTTTTATTTTTTCTCTTCTTCTACTTGGTTTGGAGTGCTCTTGTTGCTCTCCCTCTAGTTGCTTTAGGTATGCTTTAGATTTTGCACTTGCACTTTTTCTAATTTATTGAAATTGACCTGGAGTGCAATGTACTTTCCTCTTAGGACTGTCTTAGCTGCATCCCATAGAGTTTGGATTGTTGTATTTTCATTTTCATTTGTTTGCATATATTTTGAAATTTCTTCTCTAATTGCCTGATTGGCCCATTCGTTCTTTTTATGGTGTTCTTTAACCTCCATGTTTTTGGAGGTTTTCCAGATTTTTTCCCGTGATTGATATCCAGTTTCATAGCATTGTGATCTGAAAGTGTGCATGGTAAGATCCCAGTTATTTTATTTTAATTGAGGACTGCTTTATGTCCCAGTATGTGATCTATTTTGGCAATGTTCCATGCACACTGAGAAGAAGATGAATTCCATAGCCTCAGGATGTAGAGTTCTAAATATATCTGTCAAATCCATCTGGTCCAATGTGTCATTTAAGTCCATTGTGTCTTTATTGATTTTATGTCTAGCTGATCTATCCTTTGATGTAAGTTGAGTATTAAAATCCCCTGCTATTAGCACATTCTTATCGATAAGAATGTTTCTGTTTGTGATTAATTATTTTATGTATTTAGGTGCTCCCATATTTGGTGCACAGACATTTATAATTGTTAGCTCTTCCTGATGGATAGACCCTGTAATTATTAAATAATGCACTTCTTCATCCCTTTTTACTGTTTTTACTTTAAAGTCCAGTTTGTCTGATATAAGGATACCTACTCCAGCTTTCTTTTGACTTTCTGTAGCATGATAGATATTTCTCCATCTCCTTACTTTCAATCTGAAGGTGTCCTCCGGTCTAAAATGAGTTTCTTGTAGACAGCAAATAGATGGATTTTGTTTTTTTATCCATTCTGCTACCCTATGTCTTTTGTTTGGGGCTTTTAGTCTGTTTACATCCAGTGTTATTATTGAAAAATTTGGGTTTACAGTCATCGTGTCCTTTGGGGGATTTATGCTTGTGGTGGTGTCTCTGGTATCTTGTGTTCCTTGCAACATTTCCATCAGAGAGTCCCCCTCAGGATTTCTTGTAGGGCTGGTTTAGTGGTGACGAATTCTTTCAATTTTTGTTTACTTGGAAAGACTTTTTCTCTTCTTCTATTATGCATGACAAGCTTGCTGGATAGAGGATTCTTGGCTGCATATTTTTTCTGTTCATCACATTGAAGATTTCCTGCCATTCCTTTCTGGCCTGCCAAGTTTCAATAGATACGTCTGTCACCACTCTGATAGGTTTCCCTTTGTATGTTAGGGCCCCTCTCTCCCTAGCTGCTTTCATAATTCTCTCTTTGTCCTTATATTTTGCCAGTTTCACTGTGATATGTCATGCAGAAGATCAATTCAAGTTACGTCTGCAGGGAGTTCTCTGTGCCTCTTGGATTTCAATTTCTGTTTCCTTCCCTGGATTGGGGAAGTTCTCTGCTATAATTTGTTCAAGGACTCTTTCAGCGCCTTTTTCTCTCTCTTCCTCTTCTGAGATTTTATAATACTGATATTATTCCGTTTGATTGTATCCCTCAGCTCTCAAACTCTCCTTTCGTATTCCTGGATCAGTTTATCTCTCTTTTTCTCAGCTTCCTCTTTTTCTATAATTATGTCTTCTTAATCACTTATCCTCCTTTCTGCCTTTTCAATCTGCATTGGCCACCTCCATTTTATTTTGCATCTCATATATAGCATTTTTTAATTCATCACAACTATTTTTAAGCTCCATAGTCTTTGTAGCAATAGTTTCTCTGATGTCTTCATTGCCTTTTTCAAGCCCAGTGATTAATTTTATGACTATTGTTCTAAATGCTTGTTCAGTTATTTTACTTATATCTGTCTTGAACAGTTCTTTAGCTGTCAATTCTTCCTGGAATTTCTTTGGAGGAGAGCTCTTTCATTTCATCATTTTGGTTAACTTTCTATCTCTTGTTAGTTTTAAAAGCTTATTATGCACTCTGAACCTGCGAGTGCTGCTGTACCAAAGAAGGCTCTTTTACTGTCCAGGACCTCTCTGTTCAGCAAATGTTCTTTGAATGGTCTCTCTTGGTCTCTCTTGTTGAGACCTTGGGTATTTTATTTTCCTACTTGTAGTTGTATTGGAGACTCTCCACCATGTGTAATTTTGCTTGTTTCTTGAGGTAGCCATGGAAAAGAAAACAGAGAGACAAACACACAGGCAACAAAGGCACAGAAACGCACAGACAAATCCAACAAACACACAAACTAAAAAGGAAAACGAAAAGGAAAAAAGAAAAGGGGAAGGAGGGAAGGAAAATAATAAGAAATAAATATATATAAAAAAGAAAAAAGAAGAAAAGGAAAAAGAAGAAACCCAATAGACAAAAGACAGTCTAAAGCATGTAACCAGATTTCCCAGCTACAAACAAATAGCTGGGTGTATGCAGTGCTGTTGGAAGAGAATAGAGAAAGAGAGAAATGAGAGTGCGGGGATGAAGCGAAATTGGAAGTGAAATGAGCAGGCAGAAGGAGTTAGAGGCTGTTTTTAAAGAGCAAAAGAGTGGAATATGGTTGGTGAAGAGGCAAAATAAATGACGATGATGCTACTCAGAGAAACTGTATAATCTGATTACTCCAGAGAGAAAGAGATGTAATGGTAGTGGTGGAGGTATAGAATTTACATCTAGAGGCNATTTACATCTAGAGAATTGATTAAATGTGACTGTTTAAGCAAGCCAGTGACCAGAATTATTCAGGGGAGTGCATCCATGTTGGTCTTACCCCGGATCTGGTTAAAAAAAAAAAGAAGAAGAGGATCGGCTCTCTAGTAGAGATTGTGTCCCGCAGGAGTCCTGCCTTCGCGGTTGTGGGGAGAAATGTGGCGGCGCCCCAGTCCCTTCTTGAACCAAGTGTTGCAACTCACTCTTTTGGGTGTGATATCCCTATGCTGGGGGGCGTGGCCAAGGTGTGCCATGCTCTATATCCCAAGCCAGGCCTCGTTTCCAGATCTCAATCTGGGCGCCCCACTGAAATTGCCCCCTCAGAGCAGTTTCAAGCCTCTCGCCTTCCCCCTGGGGATCGAGCCAGAAGCCGCTGCTCCTGTCTCCTCCAGGTCGGCCTGGCAAGCAAGGAGCAGTTTCACCCAGGGTCGCTTGGGAACAGTGCGTCCCACCTAGGGTCAGCTGGACAGCAGGAACTGGGTCCCTCTGTGTCCCGTCGCCCGAAATATAAATGCGCGGGCAAATCCCTCAGAGCAGTTTCTTTTCTTTTCTTTCTTTCTTTCTTTCTTTCTTTCTTTCTTTCTTTCTTTCTTTCTTTCTTTCTTTCTTTCTTTCTTTCTTTCTTTTTCTTTCTTCTTTTCTTTCTTTTCTTTCTTTCTTAACTTTCTTTTNATGAAGCTTCTCCTCTCAGTGAGTTTCGTATTTCTATGTGGAATCTCATATCTTGCAGGGTCCTGTAAATAAAGATTAAATTCCACCCCTTTCCTTAAAAAAAAAAAAAAANAGTCCTCAGTTTGTTCTCAGTATTCAAGAGTCTTTCGTGGTTTGCCTCTCTCCCTCAGAGTAGTTTCAAGCTTCTCGCCTTCCCCCTGGGGATCCAGCTGAGCCAGAAGCACAAAGGCATGGCTGCCGCATGTCCCCTCCAGGTCTAGATGGCAAGCTGGGAGCAGTTTCCCCGGGGGTCGCGTGGGACAAGTGTGTCCCGCCTAGGGTCAGGNAGCCTCTCGCCTTCCCCCTGGGGATCGAGCCAGAAGCCGCTGCTCCTGTCTCCTCCAGGTCGGCCTGGCAAGCAAGGAGCAGTTTCACCCAGGGTCGCTTGGGAACAGTGCGTCCCACCTAGGGTCAGCTGGACAGCAGGAACTGGGTCCCTCTGTGTCCCGTCGCCCGAAATATAAATGCGCGGGCAAATCCCTCAGAGCAGNGGGTCGCGTGGGACAAGTGTGTCCCGCCTAGGGTCAGGTGGAGAGCAGGAAACTGGATCCCTCTGTGTCCCGAGCGGAGGTTTTTCTCTTCTCCAGTGACATGGACAGTGTCTTGAGCAGTTTCAGCCACTTTTTTTTCCCTCTAGACTCACTGGGGCGCCCCACAGAGGGGGATCCCCTTCCCTCTGTGTCTCCAATCCCGGCCCAATTTTATCTTCCCCAAATCTCACTCACACTATAAGATTTTCTCAGCGGACTCTGTCTCCTTTTCCTCCCAAACTCCTGGATTCTGTAAGGGTTCCTATGGCTTCAGGCTTTCTCCATTTGAGAGATTGGGGCAAATGAAATGTACAGAGCTCCCTACTTCTCCGCCATCTTGCCTCCATCTAGCAGGGTGTTCTTTCACCTCGATGTTTTTGGAGGTTTTCCAGAGTTCTTCTGTGGTTAATTTCAAATTTCATAGCTTTGTGGTCTGAAAGTGTGCATGGTATGATCCCAATTATTTATTTTTATTGAGGGCTGCTTTATGTCCTAGTATGTGATCTCTCTTGGAGAATGTGCCATGTGCACTTGAGAAGAAACTGAATTCCATGGCCTCAAGATGTAGAGTTCTAAATATATCTGTCAAATCCATCTGGTCCAATGTGTCATTCAAGTCCATTGTTTCTTTAGTGTATTTCTGTCTAGTTGATCTATCCCTTGCTGTCAGAGGAGTATTAACGTCCCCTGCTATTGGCACATTCTTATCCATAAGATTGTTTCTGTTCCTGATTATTTTATGTATTTGGGTGCTCCCATATTCAGTGTGTAGACATTTATAATTGTTAGCTCTCCTGGTGGACATATCCTGTAATTATCATATAATTCTTCTTCAGCGCTTGTTACTGTCTTTACTTTAAAGTCCGGTTTGTCTGATACAAGTATATCTACTCCAGCTTTCTTTTGACTTCCAGTAGCATGATAGATGTTTCTCCATGTCCTTACTTTCAATCTGAAGGTGTCCTCAGGCCTAAAATGAGTCTATTGTAGACAGCAAATATATGGATTTTGGTTTTTATCCAATCTGGTACTCTGTGTCTTTTGATTGGAGCATGTGGTCCATTTAAATTCAGTGTTATTATTGAAAAATATGGGTTTAGAGTCATTGTGTTCTTTGTGGGATTCATGCTTGTGGTGGTGTCTCTGGTACCTTGTGTTCTTTGCAACATTTTCCTCACAGAGTCCCCCTTAGGATTTCTTATAGGGCTGGTGTAGTGGCGATGAATTCTTTCAATTTTTTTTTTTTGGCGGGGGGAAGACTTTTAACTCTCCTATTCTGAATGACAGGCTTACTGGATAAAGTATTTTTGGCTGCATATTTTTTCTGTTCCCCACATTGCAGATTTCCTGCCATTCTTTTCTGGCCTGCCAAGTTTCAATAGATAGGTCTATAACTACTCTGATAGGTCTCTCTTTGTATGTTAGGGCCCTTTTATCCCTAGCTGCTTTCAGAATTCTCTCTTTGTCTTTATATTTTGCCAGTTTCACTATGATGTGTCGTGCAGATCAATTCAAGTTATATGTGAGGGGGGTCCTATGTTTCTCTTGGTTTTCAATATCTATTTCTTTCCCCAGATTGGGGAAGTTCTCAGCTATAATTTGTTCAAGTACTCCTTCAGCACCTTTCTATCTCTCTTCCTCTTCTGGGATTCCTATTATATGGATATTATTCCGTTTGATTGTATCCCTCAGCTCTTGATCTCTCCTTTCATGTTCTTGGATCAGTTTATCTCTCTTTTTCTCAGCTTCCTCTTTTTCTATAATTGTGTTTTCTAAATTACTTATTCTCCTTTCTGCCTCTTCAATCCGTGCATTGGACAGCTCCATTTTGTTATGCCCCTGATTTGTAGCATTTTTTAATTCATCACAACTATTTTTAAGCTCCATAGTCTTTGTAGCAATAGCTTCTCTGAAACTTTCCATGCCTTTTTCAAGCCCAACGATTAATTTTATGACTATTTTTCTAAATTCTTGTTCAGTTATGTTGCTTATATATGTTTTGAGCAGTTCTATAGCTGTCATTTCTGTCTAGAGTTTCTTTAGAGGAGAGTTCTTCCGTTTCGTCATTTTGGCTAGCTTTCTGTCTCTTGTTAGTTTTAAAAGCTTGTTATGTGCTCTGCACCTGCGATTACTGCTGTATTAAAGAAGGCTCATTGACTGTCCAGGGCCTGTCCACTCACGAAGTGTTTCTGTAATTGTCTCTTGGTCTCTCTTGTTGAGACTTTTGTTATTTTTTTTCCCTACTCGTAGTGGTATTTTGGACTCTCCACTATGTGTACTTTGGCTTGTTTCTTGAGGTAGCCCTGAAAAGGAAAACAGACAGAGAAATACACAGTGAACAAGGCTGGCAAATGCACAGACAAATCCAACAAAGAAGCAAACCAAAAGGGAATATGAAAAAGAAAAAAAAAAGAGAAAATATAAGAAAAAACAAAGGACAGTCTAAAATCATATCCCAGAATTCCCAGTTACAACTAAAGAGCAGGATGTATGCATTGCTGATGGAAGAGCACATACAAAGAGAGAAATGACAGTGGTGGGGAGAAAGCGAAATTGGACAATGACCAGGCAGAGAGACTAAGAGGCTTAATTCAGAGAGAGAAAGAGGAGAAGGTAGTAGGAGTCGAGGAGAAAGAAACCAAGATAATGTCACCCGAAGAAACTACATAATGTTACTATTCCAGAGAGAGAGAAAAAGGAAGGTAACGATGGAAGTGTAGAATACGCATCTAGAGAATGGATTAAATGTGACTGTTTAAGCAAATTAATGACCAGAGTGCCCATTCCAGCAGAGGGCAGGGATACGAATGAGACAAGGAAAAATATATCTGAATAGAAAGAATAGTCTAGAATTATTCACGACAATGCATCCATGTTGGTCTTGCCCCAGGCTCTGGTAAAAAAAAAAAAAAAAAAAAAGCAGCTCTCTAGCCCAGATGGATACGGTTTTGCGTAGGCAGGTCTCGCCTGGATTGTGGTCCTGCAGGCTGCTCCCTGAGGTCCTGCCTTGGTGGTTGTGGAGAGAAAACTGGTGGCGCCCCAGTCCTTTCTGGAACCAAGCATTGCAAATCACTCTTTTGGGTCCAGTCTCTCTGTGCTGCTGGCGTAGCCAAGGTTGGCCATGTTCTGTGTCCCAAGCCTCGCCTCGTTTCCAGATCTTTGTCTGAACACTTTATTGATATCGCCCCAAATGTAATCCCGCAGGCCAGTCCGCTTCCCAGCTGGAGATCGAGCCAGGAGAGCAGTGGAGCAGTTTCTCTTAGAGCCATCTGGGACTGTGGCACCAAGCCCCAAGACAGAGCCACAGCTAGAAATATGATCACTGTCTGATCACCCTGCAGTTAGGGATGGGATGTTAGGATCCCTCTCCGTCCTAGGTCAAGGTTTTTCTCTTCTGCAGTAATAGTTCTATGAGAAGTTTCAGCCACTCTTTCTCTTCCCCTCATCTTTCCGTGAAGGGTCTCCCTTCCCTCCGTGTCTCCGGGTCCCGGCCCATTTTTATCTTCCTCAGTTCCCAATCACGCACCGATGAGGCTGTCTTCTTAGTGTATTTCCTCCCAGACTCCTGAGGTTCAGTGTCTCATAGCTTCAGGCCTTCTCTGTTTGAGAGATGTGGGCCAGCGAAATGTATGGAGCTCCCTACTTCTCCACCATCTTACCCACCCCACCCCCAGTCCATGAACATTGTATGCCTCTTCATTTATTTAGGTCTTTGATTTATTTTATAATTTTTCATCACATATATTGTGTACATATTTATACTTAAGTGTTTCCTCTTATTAAATTTTGTTAAATTTATACTTGCTTTCTCTATTTTCGAGACAATTGTAAATGGTATTGTGTTTTTATTTTAGTTTCCATTTTTTTCATTGCCAGTGTATATAAGTGCATTTGATTTTTGTATGTTGATCTTGTATCCTGTTACTTTATTGTTAATAATGATACTAATAATGTTTTTACTTATTAATTCTTGAATGTTTTTTTTTTATTGTAGATTCTGTGGGATTTTCTACGTATATAATTATATCGCTTACAATAAGAATACTTTTATATTTTTTCAAATCTATGTGCCTTTAATTTTCTTGCTTTATTGCAGTGGTGAAAACAAGAGTGGTAACAGTAGATATCCTTGTCTGTTTCTGATCTTAAAGGGAAAGTAGTCAGTCTTTCACTATTAAGTATGGTGTTATCTTTAGGTTTTGTAGATTTCATTTTTAAGATTGAGTAAATTCCTTTATTTTCCTGATATACTGAGAGTTTTTAGCATAATTTGGTATGGAATTTTTGCAGTGACTCCTTTGTGTCAATTGATTTTGTTCCTTAGCTGTTTGATATGGTAGATAATACTGATTTATTTTAGAATTTTGGACCAGCTTTGCATATCTGGAACAAATCTTTCTTTTCTAATGTATTTGTTGGTTGTTGGTATAACTTTTTATTGGTATCACTTTCCCTCTTAGCATGTCTTTAACTGCATCTTACAGATTCTGATAAGTTGTATTTTCAATTTCATTTAGTTCTATCTTTTAAACCTTACTTTGAAACTCCCTCTTTGACCCATAGATGATTTATAAGTATGTTCTTTAATTTCCAGATTTTTAGAGATTTTCCTGTTTTCTGTTACTGAAATATAGTTTGATTTACTTAGATTACACTATGTGACTTCAGTTATTTAATATTTGTGGAAAATATTTTTATGCCCTAGGTTTATGGTCCATTTTGGTGAATATTCCATGGGCTTTATGTAATATGAATTTTTCCCTGTTTTATAACACTAATGCCACTTGCAAATAGAAACTGTTTATACTTAATCCAAGCAATAACTTGTGAAACTATATGACTGCTATTTTGTTGTGTTTTAATTTCATATAGAAGGTGGAGGATGTTGCAGAGGTGTTAGGAAATTAGTATGCTTTACCTTGTGTTTCTGAAACTCCTGTGTTTGTGGAATCCCTTGGAGCATTCCCACATTATGAGAGGGAAAACTGGATGCACACCTAGTCCTGTGGGCTTTTTTTTTTTAATTTTTTTTATGTTTTATTTATTTCTAGGAGAGAGAGAGAGAGACAGCGTGAGCAGGGGAGGGTCAGAGAGAGAGGGAGTCACAGACTGAAACAGTCTCCAGGCTCTGAGCTGGCAGTCAGCACAGAGCCCGACGCAGGGCTCGAACCCACGAACCGCGAGATCATGACCTAAGCGAAAGTCGGACGCTTAACCGACTAAGCCACCCAGGCGCCCCCCTGTGGGCTTTCTAAAGGCAGAGTCAATATTGTAATATTCCTAGGATCTACTGTAGGAGTCTTCTTTAGGAGTAGGACTGAGACTTTCTCTTAAGTCTTGGGGTAGAACTGTTTTCCCAGAACATCAGGAACCCTCAGGCCATGCAGCTGACATCTGCACCCCTCCTTACTCAGAGAGAGTGAGTCTTGAGGTGGCCTGCAGATCTTCCCATCTGCCCTCCCTCTCTGCTGCTGCCAGCTACTGTCCTTACACATTGTACCCTTCTTGATCCCTTTTGGCCTGCTCTGCAGTAGCCGTGTCATACTTATCACTTTCTAATGTGCCATCTAGTTCATTCATTATGTGAGCTGTGTGTTGTCTGCTATTTTGTTCTGTATTGATTCCTGGTGCCTGACACAGAATAAGTGCTCAATAAATATTTATTAAACAAGAATGTTCCCAGAGTGTCTTTGGATATTTGACCAGGTGTTGAGATCCTACTCTGGGTCTGATCTAACCTGGCTCCTGGGAGTGGGGGCACTATCCACCTCTGACCCATGAGTGTCTGGGAATGAAACATCAGCCAGGGTTCCCTTTTGGCCTTTTAATAGCTTGATGGGATGAAATCATTTCAGGAAATTCCTTAGGTTATTTATATTCCTTGTCCTATAGATAATCCTGATTGGCACTTTTTAAAAATAGTTTATTATCATTTTGGTTTCCATACAACACTCAGTGCTCATCCCCACAAGTGCCCTCCTCCATGCCCATTGCCCGCCTTCCCCTCTCCCCCATACCCATCAGTCCTCAGTTTGTTCTCAACATTCAAGAGTCTCTCATGGTTTGCCTCCCTCCCTCCCTGTCTCTCCTGTTTCCCCGCTTCTTCTTAACTGAAGATTTGGGGTTGTATTTCTCATCCTTGTAAAGTAGCTCTTGGTAAAACTCCAAAGAACAAAATTGGGCCAATCTTTCTAATTCTTGAACTTTGCATCTCTAATAGGGCTTCATAAGATTTTCCAATGCAGCATTCTAAAAATTCCATTATGATAGTGAAGGCTTCTATGGCCTTATACTGTATGAAATCATATTAAAACAGTGTGGCACAGTCTTAATGACAAATATTTCACAATATAAAGGAAATAATACTTTCCCCCTATGTGCCCTCTATCCAATATCTGGAATTATGTTTTAGGAAGAATTGCCACCGCGAGTTCCTTTCTGTTGGAAACAAGCAGGCTTTTCTTTCCTTTTCACTCACTTTATCTAATTGAAGCAAATTGATGCAGCCTTTGTGTGAGATCATGTGTCATTGCCCTGGGTCCTTTCATATTTAATCTAGAAGCCCATAAAGCATCTGGTTTAAATATTAACTGTTAAATGAAATTTAAAATAGATAAATAGAGAACACCTTTAGTCTTCCAGAGGGTCTCTACTTTAATCTCCAGAAATGGGAAGTGCATTTGGAGAGAGGCGAGATGCTATATTTCACAATGCAATGTACATACCACAGTGCCATTTTTCAGTGGAAGCCTCCATGTAAAGCCTTCCTAATTTTTGTTATTGTATTTTACAAGGTTGAAATTTAAATTATAGCTGTGGCCACAGGCTCTTCCCCCTAATTCATTTCTCTTTGTCTGTAAGCCTTTTCTTATTGCTGAGAAGTTAGTACTGTGATTCACAGAACATATTACTTCTAGTAGCATCTGACAGACTTTGTCTAGGAGGCTCCATTACCTTGTTCCAGAGGTGCCTTTCTTTATCTTCTTTGAAGTCAGAACCTTCAGAACTGCAAGAGAGCTGGTTTATTATGTAATGCAATTCCTTTACTTAACAGACAAATATGCTGAATTTCAAAGACACTTTTGTAATTGAAAGAGTTGGATGGGGCTTAAGTATTCCAATGACACCTGGCCATGCTGCCTACATTTCTTCTGACAAGCTCACAACTTGATATTTCAAGGTTTCTTAAAGCAATTCCTTAGAAAAAATTCCAGTATTTTGTATATTTGCCTTGAAGGAAGTGTCCCAGCACTCCTGATGGTTCTCGATTACCCATGCCCTTGACTGTTTCTGTACATGCAGCCTGTGAACTGAATTATCTGGTCTGACCAAGTTAAGAGGTATGTGTGTGGGGGTGAGGGGAGGATGAAGGAAGCTGGTGCATAAAGAAGGGCCACAGTGGGACCTGAGAGCTTTAGTTTCAAAGGAAATAGTGATGCTATTGATACCCAGCAGAGCTAATATGCGAAAAGGCAAGTTCTGAAAATTCTGTGTGTTAATAGGACCTCCACCATAATCCCATGATATGGGCTTTATTATTTTCCCCAGTTTATAGATGAGAAAATTGAAGCTCAGAGAAGTTAAGTTGCTTGCTCAAAGTCCCTGAGCTGATAAAGGTGAAGTAGGGGTTCAATCATTGCTTCTCCCTAGGTACATCATTTGTCAAGGAGCAGGGAAATGTCTGAAGCCAGAGCTGCAAAACCTACACAAGGAGTGAACAAATGTCTATTGCAACATAGAATGGTCCAGCTTAGTGTTTGCAAATGTTGTATTATTTAATTCTAAAAACATGTGGTAGTCCAAAACCTGTGAATATGTGACCTTATAAGGCAGAAGAAACTTCTGCAAATATGATTAAATTAATGGCATTGGGAGAGTACACTGGATTATCCAGGTGGGCCCAATTCCCTTAAAGTGGAGAAACTTTCCCAGCTATGGATAGAAGGAGACATAATTATGGAATAAGGGTAGTAGAAATTTGATGTGATGACTTTTGCCCCACTGTTGATGGCTTTGGGAATGGAAAAGATGGGCATTGGTCATGGAATATGGGCAGCCTCTAGAAGCTGGAAAAGGTGAGGAGATGGATTCTTTCCTAGAGCCCTCAGAAGGAATGTTGCCCTGCTGACTGTGTTGGGTTTCTGACTTATCAAAGTATAAGAGAATAAGTCTGTGCCGTTTTAAGCCACCTAATTTGTGACAGCAGCACTAGGAAACAAACATAAGAGGTTCCCATGAGGGAGGTGTTACACACCTGTTTTAAAGCTGGAGAAACCTTGGAGAGGACAGCTTGATACAGATTTCAGCTGTGGTAAGGGGGAAAGGCAGGATTGAACTCATCTTCCATGGCCAATCACCTCCACTAAGGAGGGGGTGGTGGAAGTATCAAAGGATGCCACATGGTTGCTGAGCTTCAATACACAACTGAGAATAGGGGCCTCAGCTCAGCTGCCTCTTGACCTCAATGTCTCAACCACGTGGGTGGTGCAAGGAGCTGACTGCCCTTGTATTTATATAAGAAGTAATCTGAAGTTGATAGGTGGGGGCTTGCCTTTTCCCCCAGTTTGATGATTAATCAAAAGACCTTGCTGCTATGAGCTGGAGGGATCAATTAGGAGGACATTTGGGGCAAGTGTGTATGTGTGAGACTATGTGTGACTGAGAGTGTGAGGAGGCTGTTGGATGTGTCTGTGTGTGCAAGTGTGAGAGTTTTGATGCTGTGTGAGTGTGCAAGACTATAGATGTGTGTGTGCATGTAAAACTGAGTGGATGTGTGAGTTTGCAAGATTGTGCGTCTTTGTGTGGTTGAGTTTGTGCAAATGTGATTGTGTGTGTGCCTATGCATGAATGTGAAACCGAATGTGTGTTGAATGTATGCACAAGATAGATCCCAGTGCTATTTTGTCTTCATGTCACTGGCTCACCTCTGGCACTACGACTGGGCTGCTCTGAGGCAGGGGTGGAGTCTGAACTATTGCCACACCTGGCAGTTTGGAGCATTGGTTCCCCGGAGGCCTGGATGCTATCAGGATTGGAAGCAGATAAGTCCCCCCAGGGAATGTCCACACCCATGTCCTCACCCGAGGTTCAGTTTGCGTGTCTTCCCCACACGACCTTCTCTAGGAGATGGGATCAGGGTGCAGGAGGCACTGCCATGCCCCCTCAGGAAGGGCACATCACACTGAGGACAGAGATAGGCTTATCTCCTTTCCTTTACCACTTGAGACCTCTCAGGGTGTGGACTTGATCTAGCACTGGGGAGGGATGGGAGCCACAAGGGGCAGGTGGCATCAGGGCACATCTGCTGGGGACAAGGAGAGTGATGGGAGCAGTGGGATATTTCTCTCTCCCATATGGTGTGCTTTTATGGTCTAGCTTGGGGAAGTGTGTTGATAGTACAGTATAGTTTTGTTGTTCTTGAAAGTTTTATTTGCTGACAATGTGTTATTTGAAAGATTCTATTTTGGTATTTTACAGAATGCTTCCTTCTTTCCTTCCTTCTTCCTTTCTCCTTTTATCCTTCCTCTCTTTTTTCCTTCCTTCCTGCCATTTTTAGAGCACTGGAGGTCTGAAAGCACAGATTTTTAAAAATCGAGATATAATTGACACAACATTGTGTAAGTTTAAAGTGTACATGTTGACTTGTACATTTGTATATTGCAGTATGATTGCCACTGTAGTTTAGTCAACATCTCTATCACAGTTACATAATTATCAATTCTTTTATGTGGTGAGAACAATTAAATCTAGTCTCTTAGCAACTTTGAAGTTTATGATACAGTATTGTTGAATATAATCACTATGCTGTATATTAATTAGATCTCCAGAACTTCCTTATCCTCTGGTTGCAAGTTTGTACCCTTGAATATTTCCCCAATTTCCCAGTCCCCAAGTCCCTGGTTAACCACCATTTCACTCTGTT
This sequence comes from Crocuta crocuta, assembly GCF_008692635.1. Taxonomy (NCBI): domain Eukaryota; kingdom Metazoa; phylum Chordata; class Mammalia; order Carnivora; family Hyaenidae; genus Crocuta; species Crocuta crocuta. The sequence goes on along the minus strand of NW_027531907.1, from coordinate 242,730 downwards.
TCTACAAGTTTGGCTATTTTAGATTCTAGATATAGGTAAAATCACACAGTAATTTGCCTTTCTCTAGCTGACTTATCTCATTAGCATAATGCCCTCAACATTCATCCTATTGTCACAAATGGCAAGATTTCCTTTTTTCTCATGACTGGATAATATTCCGTTACACACACACACACACACACACACACACACACACACACACACACACACACGACACACACTCCACATCTTTATCCATTGATGGGCATTTAGGTTGTTTCAATATTTTGGCTATTGTGAGTAATGCTACAATGAACATTGGGAAGTAAATATCATTTTGAATCCTGTTTTTATTTCATTTGGAAATAAAGGAAACAGACATACCTAATATGGTATTTTCGTCCTGTGCTGGGAATAATTTCCATTTGATGAGGTGTGACCATAGAGCAGCCATTTTGGAAGAATGTTGCAAGGAAGTTGTGGGAAACTTCAAACAGAACGTGTTTTTCTAATCTCTATTTCAATTTTTAGTATATAGTCACATGAAAAAATAGTGTTTGGTAACATCCTAATTCCCTAAATGAATATATGGAATTGTGGCCACCTGTTGTGATTCTCCAAAATTCAGTGACACAATCATTTTATTTTCCTTTTTGAGGAGAAACCTAATCTGTCTTCCTAGGCAACACAGGATCAATTGGTGATTGGGCTGACCTGGGTGTGACCACATGTTCATAGCCCACAGCTGTGGGACCTTGTTTAAATTCTAAAATCAGAGTCAATATGTTTTGTATGATTGAGGACTGCTGCAGATGATATCTTGAGGTGCCTTTAAGCTCAAGGATCTGTAATTTTGTGTAGCATAAGCCATGCCAGAAAATTAACTCGGTACTACGTGGATAGTACCTAAAAAGAAAATAAATGATTTGTTCTTATGCATTCTCCTTGGGTCACACAGTACATGAGGGGCCTTTCAAAGGGAAATACATCATATAAAAACCAATAATGGCAAAATATCAGCAAGAACATACAGCCATGACTGACAAAATACCCATAAAGGCAGGAAAAAGTAGGCATTGGGGACAGGGTGCTAGGCACAGTAGATTGCTTCCATCTGTTCACATGCTATCTTCCAAAGCAGGGTGAAGGCCTGGGGTCAGGGGTGATGTTTGGGAACATTTAACACAATCCACCCCAGTCCATACACTGGTCACAGTGTTTGCCTCTGCACCAAAATATACAACCTCTTCCTAAGATGCACTAAAGCTCTCACCCCAATCGCCCTCTTGGTCTAATTCAGGAGCTAGAGCCTTTGAGTAGGAATTCTCTGCCTCTCATTCACACTATGAACCAGTGTGAGATGCGGATGACACATAATCCACCTCTCACCTTGGGAGGGCACGGTGAGGAAGCACACAGTCTTTCAGGGAACCTACACAGAATGGCATCACCTTACAGACTCCCATTCCAGCACCCACCTCACACCTCAAGACCCCATGTTCTGGCATCTACCTCTTACCTCACAGCCCACAGTTCCAGGATCCACCTCACATTGACAGTCCCTGTTCTAGCTTCCACGTCTCACCACAGTGTCCTATACCAGTATTCCCTCTTACTTCACAGCCCCAGTTTCAGCTTCCATTTCTCACCTTATGGCTCCTGTTCCAGCATCCATCTCTCACCTCACAGCCCCTATTCCAGCTTCCACCTCTCACCTCACAGCCCCATGTTTCAGCTTCCACCTCTCACCTCACCAGCCCATGTTCCAGTATCTGTTTCTCACCTCACACCCCAATGTTCCAGCTTCCACCTCACACCCCCATGTTTCAGCTTCCACCTCTCACTTCACAGCCCCATGTTCCATTTTCCACTTCTCACCTTACAGTCTCATGTTCCAGCATCTGCCTCACATCTCACAGCCCTATGTTCCAGCCTCCACCTCTCACCTAATAGCCTGTGTTACAGCATTCACTTCTCACCTCACAGCCTCTTGTTCCAGAATCTACATCTCACCTCTCAGTCCCATGTCCAGAATTCATCTCTTCGCTCACAGCTTCTATGTTTTAGTATCTGCCTCACCCCTGTGTCCAAACCTCTAAGCTCATTAGGTACAGTTTTGGTTTCTTGCTTGTCACAGGTGACCCTCTTATTAAATATTTTCTGTCATGTAAGTTGGGTTGCCATTTCCCCTCACCTTATATATTAGTATTTTTTATGGACTACTGCCCAGCCTAGAAAGCCTTGCTACCTATTTTAGGTTTTTGTATGTGTAATGTCCTACTTTGAGACCAATTTCCAAATTAATCAGCATTTTCTATGTCCACAGCCTTCCAAACATCCCAGTGACTTATAACCTGCTGTTTTCTGCTCTGCTGGGATCTGACGCCAGGACTGTTGTCTGCACAGAACCTCTAAAGCTCTGCTCAGACTGGCATTTGTTATGCTGTTCTGAATAATAGTAATTCTAGACAGGGACAGTTTTTGGTTTCATGAAGGAAAACTTTATTAATAATAAGGGAAAGAGAATATAAGAAATTAAATAATTACAGTAAACATGAAGAGGGAGAGGAGTATACAGAAGAACAAAGAAGGCTTAATACATCAAGTCAGGTTCTCCTAACATCCAACCTTCTGGCTGGGGAAGCTCGTTGATGAACAGCCCAGGTGGAGTCTTGATTGAGGGTCCTGAGTGGAGCGTCCTCCCCTCAGGTGAGACTTCCAACTAGCTATTCCCACCAGGGCAATATGTATACTAAAATGTGTGATTTATGACTAGTCATTAAGTTTGCTTTAGTGCAGCCCCAAGAGAGCTGGTTTTTATTTGTTTCTCTTATCATATCTCACAATCTTTGGAGCCTGGACATCTGCATATTTCTTTTCCCTCTCGGATCCATTCCAGGGGTCAGCCTCGTCCCCTGGCTTAAGGAGGTGATGCATGTGAATTCCCCCTTGGCATCAGGAACAGAAGGGCCAGTACTGATCCCAAGACTAAATATGGAGTACAAATTAACTAAGCCCTCCATGATTGTACATGTGTGGCTCTGGGCAGAAATGCATGACAAATCACACAAACAACTTCTATACAGAACACATGCCTGCTTGTAGAGTGCCAGTAGACTGGTAGGACTAGCCATTGACTCCCAGATAACCTGCAGTTCCCCCACCCCAGGGTGCATGCTCTTTCATCTCTTCCTTCTGGATGCATCTTGAGAGGGGAAGCCCAGTAGCAATTAGGTTTTGGAAGCATTGCAGAGAAGTATATGTGTATCTATGTGTTTTTTTTTTAATTTTTAATGTTTTTTAAAATTTATTTCTGAGAGAGAGAGAGAGAGAGACAGACAGACAATGTGAGCAGGGGAGGGTCAGAGAAAGAGGGAGACACAGAATCTGAAGCAGGCTCCAGGCTCTGAGCTGGCTGTCAGCACAGCTATAAACTACAAACACTATTGATAGTGTTTATTTTCTCTGTCTCTCTCTCTCTTCTTTGCTCCCTCTTTCTTATATTTTTCTTCTAATTCTTCTCCTTCTTCTTTTCTTCCTTCTTGCACTAGTGTAAATGTCATAATAGAATATGTAGTATTTTTTATGTAACAAAATAACTGACATAACTGAATATAACTGATTTAAGCCCTTAGCTAGATCATAAGGAATGCAATTAGAGTGGAACTTTATCATTACCCATGCAATCTACTTCATAAGACATTGAAAGTGCTTGCCCACATTATCAGAGGCTCTGTGATTGGCATGACACCTGTCAAGGTGGTTGGAACCTGCATTGCCCAGAATAGTTTATAAACATTTTGAAATAACTTTGCCTGTATTACTTGTAAAAATAATAGTTAAAAAAGCATTGTATCACAAAAAAAGTGATCTTTGTGAGCATTGTTGAGAAAATTTGCATTTCAGTATGGATTTTGAGCTTAATTTTAGATTTCCGTAGTATATCACACATAGCAGACAAAATATAGAGATATATTCTTGTTCATGAGAGCTGTTTCTAAATGGTTGGCAATTTCTGAGCAGAATGCACTTACGTGCAGAATTCATGAAATTTTGTACAGTGCTTTAATTTATTATCTTTCATGAAGCTTTCAGTGATTTTAAAGTCAAGTACATTAAAAACCACTTTTGACCAATTAGAAAATGTTCTATGTAATGATTTTCTCAAAACTAGGAATAAAAACAAGACCAATGAAATCTGCCTTAGAACGGTAGTGAGAAGGAAAAGAACTTTGCATCTTGGCAGCCTGCCTCATTGGATTATTAAACAAGTCGGGGAAATTAACATACACTCAAATAGGCTGCTTAGAACTCCCTTAAGGTTCCACGCTGTTTTGAAGTTTGTTGATCTGCAAAAGTTTCCTTTAATTTGTTCTTGCCGTTCTTTACTCTTTCTTCTATACACACATACAAAGCAAGAAGGATGTGCATATTTTGGGGGGCAACTAGTTGGTTTGTTTTAAATGAAAAATGATGAAATTGAACCCAGACCCCTCCTAGCATGGCCCAACTGGATAGCCCTGACTGCTGGCACATCCTCTCCTTTCCTTCTGCTTCTGACACTGCACCCCATTTTGGCCCTGGACATCTAATCAGAGCTGATATCCCTCTTTCTCTGGGTGTCCTGTGTCCTGACTGTATAATACCTTCAGGCCTCTGTGTTCTAGGACCTCTATTGCTCTGTTTACTAAATACTCATTTCTTGTTTACAGGGACTGGGCACACACCCTAGTCTTTGTATTGCTGAGTCCTTAATGCTGAGAGCAGTGACAAGTGAGTGCACTGTTGTTGCTGTGCTATTTTTCAATAAAAATAAGCATCTTGTTGTGAATGCTCCTTATATTTTGATGGCATTAATTTCATCTTTCCAAATTTAGGAAGATACTGCCATGGAATTCTGGAATGGGAAGGGTCTTTGGGGTCATCAGATTTGACCCCATATATTCTTATTCTTAAATTTCTTTTTAATTCTGAATAGGATCCTAAGTTCTATCCTTGATTTAGGTTTAGCAATGACTTGGAGGAGAGAAGCAATGCCTTTTTTTTAAATTAAAGTTTTAATTTTGACATAACTACATATATATATACATACATTCACACACACATATATATATATTTGAAAGAAGGAAATACAGCGATTTCCTGCACTCTTTTTTTGGTGTGTATTACAAATTCNGGTGGTATCTCAGTGTGGTTTTGATTTGTATTTCCCTGATGAGAAGGGAAGCTGAGCATCGTTTCATGTGTCTATCGGCTATCTGGATGTCCTTTTTGGAGAAGTGTCTGTTCATGTCTTTTGCCCATTTCTTCACTTGTATTGTTTGTTTTTTGGGTGTGGAGTTTGGTGAGTTCCTTATTGATGTTGGATACTAGCCCTTTATCTGATATGTCATTTGCAACTATGTTTCCCATTCTGTCTGTTGCCTATTAGTTTTATGGATTGTTTCCTTTGCATGCAGAAGCTTTTTATCTTGATGAGGTCCCAATAGTTCATTTTTGTTCTTAATTCCCTTGCCTTTGGGGATGTGTCAAGTAAGAAATTGCTGTGGTTGAGGTCAAGCAGGTTGTTTCCTTCTTTTTCCTCTAGGATTTTGATGGTTTCCTGTTTCACATTCAGGTCCTTTATCCATTTTGAGTTTATTTTTGTGTATGGTGTGAGAGAATGATCTAGTTTCATTCTTCTGCATGTTGCTGCCTAGTTCTCACAGCACCGTCTGTTAAAGAGGCTGTTTTTTTTTCCATTGGATACTCTTTCCTGCTTTGTCAAAGATTAGCTGGCCGTACATTTGTGGGTCCAATTCTGAGTTCTCTATTCTATTCCATTGATTTCCTGCACTCTATCCACTTTCCCCCAAGGGTAATATTTTGCAAATTGTGAGGGTGGGAAAATTTTCCGTTCTGCCTCCTAGGTTCTGGGAACCCTAAAGGTTCCCAGAGCCAATTTCAACATGGGAGTCTCCCCCTAGCACCAGGCAATTCTCAGATACCAACAGGGTGTCTATGAACCTAACTCAATTTATGACACTATCTACTCAGTGCTACCACATCAGATTCCACAGGTTAAGGGTTCAATGCCCACCCTCAACTTTAGAAACCAGTCCAAAGCCACTGGCTTCTGACTGACTAGCAACACATTAGAGATTCCGCAAACTTCCTCCTTAGGTTTGATTAATTTGCTAGTGTGGCTCACAGAACTCAGGGAACCACTTATGTTTACTAGCTTGTTAAAGAATGTGAAGAGATACTTTGGGCAAGGTCCCCAACCAAGGAGCTTCTGTTCTCATGGAGAACGGGGCCCAGCTTGGTGACATTTGGAAATGTTTTGATTCCCCAAGCATGGAAGATCTCTGAAGAAAGGACCAGAAAGCTATCCTTTTGGGTTTTTATGGAGGCTTCATTACATAGTCACATTAAATAAGTCATTGGCCATTGTCTGATTCAGCCCCTTTCTGGAGGTTGGGGAGTGGAGCTAACAGTTTTAATTCTCTAATCACAGGGTTGATCTTCCTGGCAACCAGCCACTGCTGTTGGGTGGGGTCCAAAAGTCAACTTAATTTCTTTCTTTCTTTCTTTCTTTCTTTCTTTCTTTCTTTCTTTCTTTCTTTCTTTCTTTCTCTCTTTCTTTCTTTCTTTCTCTCTCTCTCTCTCTTTCCCTTCTTTTCTTCCTTCCTTCCTTCCTCTCCTCCCTCCCTTCCTTCTTTCCTTCCTTTCTTTCAAATTAAATTTTTTGTTTAAATTCCAGTTATCTAACATACAGAGTAATATTAATTTTAGATATACAATGTAGTGATTCAACACTTCTATACAATAAACACCTGATGCTCATCACAACAAGTGCACTCCTTTTTTTATTTTAAGTTTTTATTTAAATTCTGGTTACTTAAAGTACAGGGTAATTTTAGTTTCAGGTGTATAATGATTCAGCACATCCATACACCTGGTGCTCATCAACATAAGTGCACTCCTTAAACCCATTTGACTTTCATAGGTCTGCAGTGTTTTCAAGAACTGTGGATGAAGACTAGATACAGCTGAGAAATAAATGTTGGTTATCTGAGTGACAAAAGATTTTTTAAATCATTCATTATATCACTATATCATTGTATCAGTTGGTTTGATAATTAAGGTGACAGAAGATAAATAGGAGAAAACAAACTAATTTTGTACATGTAGGAGTCCCATAAAAATATGAGAATCAAAGAAATGGACAAAAAATGGCAACTTTTACATCATTTAGACAAGAAAATAATAAATTGGTGAAGAATTGACAATACAAAGGTGTTTGTCTACTACTTGGGTAGTAAATTAGTGAAGTAACAAGTCTTGTTTATATAGCCTTTTCAGCCTTAACTTCTCTATTTCTGGTAGTGAGGATGGCTTCTATCCTCCTAGTACAGGAAAAGTACCTTTCCTTTTTTTTAATTTTTAAAATGTTTTATTTATTTCTGAGAGAGAGACCGCATCAGCGGGGGAAGGTCAGAGAGAGAGGGAGACACAGAATCCGAAACAGTCTCCAGGCTCTGAGCTAGCCGTCAGCACAGAGCCCGACGCGGGGCTCAAACCCACGAACTGTGTGATCATGACCTGAGCTGAAGTTGGATGCTTAACCAACTGAGCCACCCAGGTGGGCTGGAATAGTACCTTTCATATATAAGATTTATTTTTTCTTTTAAGGGAGTCAAAAAAAGCTTTACAGATTCTATCTTGCAACAGCTGTTTCTTAAGTAACTTTGATTCAAAATCATCAATATGCCAAAGTGGCATATTTTGGGTCTCTTTACAAAACTGTAGTAGAATATCACACCCAGGACATTAACATTGCCACATTGAAGATACATAACATTTCCATCCCCACAAGGACCCCTCAAGTTGTCCTTTTGTACCCACATCCAATTCCTTCTATCTCTTATAACCCCCTTCTTATTGAAAATTACTAATCTGCCCACTATTTCTATAATTTTATCATTTCAAGAATGTCTAATTTGAATAATACATTAAGTGACATTTTAGAATGGGTACTCAGTATAATTCTGTTGGAGGTTCATCCAGGTTGTTGCATGTATCAGTGCTTCATACCTTTTCATTGCTGAGTAGGATTCCATGATGTAGATATTCCATGGTTTGTTTAACCACTCACCTCTTTAAGGACATATGGATTATTTCCAGTTTGCAGTAGTTACAAATAAAACTGCTATGATTATTCATGTACAGGTTTTGTGTGAACACAGGTTTTCATTTCTTTGGCATAAAACATCCAGGATGGAATTGGTGGGTTGAGGGTAGTTGCACATCTAGTGTTTTAGACGTTTTACATTCCCACCAGCAATGTGTGAATGACCCAGTTTCTGCATCCTTACCAGTATTTGGTGTTGTTTCTATTTTTCATTTTAGCCATTCTCATAGGTATGCTGGGAAATCTTATTGTCTCTAGCCCCAAAGTCCTTTCAGGACTCTGTGGGAGAAACATCTGCCCACCCTTTTCTCCCTCCAGCTTGTTCTGAAGTACAGACCCCATGACTGTGTTTAGTTCTCCCACAGGTGGATCATGAGCTGTGTGAGGGGCACTGCTGGCTTTAGTTTCCTGGCCATTCCCTGAGCACAGTTGTCTGTCACTGCCTGGACATTGTGCCTTGACTGTTATGTGAATAGGGAACCCTTGTTTGCATTTTGGAAGCATTGGCCTCCGCTAAAGTTCATGTGAGGGTATAGGGTCATTCTTACCTCAAGAGCCCCTGACTGGTGGACAGAGGGGCTCACTGCCATGTCCTGGGGCCCTGAGTGTCCATCTGTGCTGAGGGCAGAAGGGCCTGAAGTTTTCTAGGATCCTGAGTGTTCATCTGGGCTGAGGGCAGAGGAACTCTCTGCCATGTCTGGGGACCCTGAATGTTCATCAGGGCTGAGGGCAGAGGGGCTCTCTGCCATATTCTGGGGCCCTGAGTGTCCATCTGGGCTGAGGGAAGAGGGGTTCCTGGCTGCATTTACCAGCCATTAGCGTCAATCTCAGTCTGTTTGGGCTACTATAACAAAATAGCTCATCAACAAAAAATTTATTTCCCACAGTTTGGGGGACACAGGAACATTCAGATTATAGTATTCTACACTTGGACCTCCCAAACTTTACGTCCTTCTTAAATGAAAAATACATTCATTCCATTTCAATAACCCCAGAACTCCTAACTCATTCCAGCATTAACTTAAAAATCTGAAGTCCAAGTCTCATCTAAATAACATCTAAGTCCGATATGGATGAAACTCAGTGTATATCTGGAAGCAAATTTCTCCCTGCTGTGAACCAAAGATGTTGAATCTATCAACTCAAACATGTTATGTGCTTCCAAAATGCAATGGATGAACAGTCATAGGACAGATATTCCTATTCCAAAATGGAGAAATTGGAAAGAAGAAAGGTCCCTGGCAAGTCCCAAGCCAGCAAGGGTCATACCATCGTTGGTCTGGGTAGCCCTTCCCCCATGAATTTGCTGGGCACAGCCCACTGTGCAGGCTGGAATCAAAAGCCAGTGGCTCTGCTGGTCTGTGGCTATAGTGGGCATTGTCCTGACAAGGGCTTTTACTGTGATCTTGTGATCTTGGCAGTCCTATGACTGGATCCAAAGCCTGAGGCTCAAGGTAATCTATCCTTCAAAATTAGGTTAAGACAGCCATGCCCCCTCCTCTTTGCTGGGTGCACCAGGTGCAGTGGAGCCCACATTGTGAAGCAGTATCAAGGAGCACTGTCCTGCTCTTTAAAATCTTTCTGTGATGTAGGCTCTTTCACTCTGGGCCTAGAATGGGAGGGTCAGCCTGATGATCTCTGAAATGCTTTCTGGGCTATTCTTCCACTATGTTGGACAGTAAGTCTTGGCTTCTGTATTTAGATGGCTGACTAATCTCCAAACTGTCTTGGTGAATAGCTCCTAGCTTCCCATTGAGATGTCAGATCCAAACTGATGTCCTTATCAAATTTGACCATATGCTTTGTGTACTCTCCTGAAGCTTTCTCATTTCTTTCAGTTTGGATAGGTTGAGAATTCCAAATTTTAAACTTTGGCTTAATTTTAAATTAACTTTTCCATCTTTAAGCCATTTCACACTTCTCTCATTTTGCTTGAAACTTTGAAGAGGAACTAGTTAGCTACTGCCACCCTTTGCTTAGAAGTCTCAATCAGCCCATTAGCCAATTTCATCTCTTACAGGTTCTACCTTGCACAAACTAGGATACGAACACAATTCAACCAAGTCCTTGACAACTTTATAACAAGAATTGCCTTTTCTTCATTGTCCAATAAGCATGTTCCTAATTCTGTCTGAGACCTCCTCAGAATGGCCTATACCATCAATAGTTCGACCAACATTTTATTCTTGACCACTTAGGTATTCTCTCTGAAGACTGAGACTTCTCCTCAGATGGCTCTCCTCCTTCTGAGCCCTTTCCAGAATTGCTTTTAATGGTCTATTCACAGCAATGTATGCTTTTCTTAGTGTACCTCTCCAGAATCTTCCATTCTCCACCCATTATCTAGTTCCAAAGCTGTTTCCATATTTTTAGGTATTATAGCAGCATCCTCACTTCTCAGGGATATTATAATGAAATGCGACTAACTGGGTGACTTATAAATGGCGGACATTTATTTCACAGTTCTGGAGGCTGGAAGTGCAGATGCCAGCCTGATTAGATGAGGGGCCTCTTGTAGGATGCAGACTTTTCATTATATCCTCATATGGTAGAAGGGTCAGGATATCTCTGTATCCTCTTTTATAAGGGCACTAATCTCATTCTGAGGATTTCACTCTCATGACCTCATGACTTCCCAAAAGTCCACTGTCTAATACCATCACTTCAAGTATTAGAATGTCAACATGTGAACTTTGGGAGGACATAAATATTCAGACTACAGCAGCAACCATTAGCATGATACAATTTTAGAATGTTCCATTACCCCATAAAGATCCCTAAGGCCCATTTGCAGTCATTCCTTATTGTTACCTCCAGCCTTAGGGAACCCTGATCTTTCTGTCTCTCTAAATCAACCTTTTCCAGACAGTTCATATAAATGGAATGAGATAATGTAGTCTTTTGTGTATCACTTTTTTCACTTTGCATAATGGACTTTGGGTTCATTCATAACATAGCATGTACGAGTAATTCCATAATGTAGCATATACTGCATTTTGTTTATCCATTCATTATGGGTAGACACTTGCAATGCTTCCAATTTTTTGCCTATTTTGAATAATATTGCTATGAACGTTTATGCTTTATGTGAACTGTTAAAAAGGTAAACTGGGGTATAGTGAATTTTTAAGAGTTTATTTGAGCAAAAATCGGTTTGAATTGGCAGTGCCAAACTGGAAGTGGTTAGGAATGCTCACCAGCAGGAGCTCTGGGAAAGACTTTTACAGAGAAATGGGGGAAGCAAAGCAAAGAAATTATTTGATTGGCTATAGCTTAAGCATTTGCCATATTTGGGGAGCCTAGTTAGCTGTTTATGATCAGTTGTTCTTAGATTTTTATTTCTTTTTTTGTAAGGTTTATTTATTTTGAGAGAGAGAGAGAGGCATGGGGTGGGGAGGGGCAGAGAGACAGGAGAGAGAATCTCAAGCAGGCTCTGTGCTGACATCACGGAGTCCAGCAATGCAGGGCTCAATCTCATAAACTGTGAGATCATGATCTGAGCTGAAATCAAGAGTCAGATGCTAACCAACTGAGCCACCCAGACACCCCATCGATTTTGATCTTTTAGTCTTGAGGCATTTATTATAGGCTTAGATTTTGGGTTGCTTATGTAGGTTGCTAAGGCATTAGAGTCACTTCTGTATTTAATGGCCTCATTTAGTTAATTTAATAGGACATATGTTTTCATTTCTCTTGGGTAGATTCCTAAGAGAGGAATTTCTAGTCAGATGACAATTTACTATTTAACTGTTTAAGAAACGTCCAAACTTTTCCATGATGGCTGCATCATTTTACATTCCGACAAGCAATATTTTATTTTATATTTTTAATGCTTATTTATTTTTGAGAGAGAGGGAGACACAGAATTCGAAGCAGGCTCCAGGATCTGAGCTGTCCAGGATCTGAGTGTTGAGTCAGATGTGGAGCTCGAACCCATGGACTGTGAGATCATGGCCTGAACTGACGACATTGGATGCTTAACTGACTGAGCCACCCAGGCACACCTCCCAGCAACAATATTTGAGGGTTCCAATTTTTCTGAATCCTTGCCTTTCTTCATATTTTGTCTCAGAAATTCCATGTCCGTTTGAATTATTAAATAGAAAAAGTACTTTCATATTAAGTAGTAATACTGAAATCTCAATTAGATTAAGCATTTGGCTATGTACCTTTGGTTTAATAACAGTCTCAGTAATTGGGAAGAATTGATACATGTTGTGGAACTAATGGCCCAGGGATCATATGGTAAATAATTAATGACAATTTGCTACAGGCTTCCTTATAGAACATACGTTAGCCTTCTGCCTCTACTTTTGGGTCATCTAATTACTCAGGAAATGAAATCAGCTTTCTTTAGAAGGCAGACTGATAGTGTTTCTGTGTGTATTTGGAGTGTCCAGACTCTGAAATAAAAGGACCCATGATTTATATATTTTCTTAATAAATATGGTATAGAATGGCATAGAGAAATAACATTGATGGATGCTAATAGCAGTATAGGCTTTTGTGTATTTTAAACCTCTGTAGACTGGAATGCAATAATTTCCTATGTTCCTTTTCAGATTGTTCATAGAACACTGGCAGCCATGTTGGGTTCCCTTGCAGCATTAGCAGCACTGGCTGTGATTGGAGATGTAAGTTGTAACATTTTGAGTCAATGGCTTACCACTCAATAGAGTGTAAGATTCAAGGATAGTCCAGGAATTAGGCATTAGCTAGTAATTTTCATTCTTTTATATGCTAGTTTCACATTTCTCCCTCAGGAACCATGCTGGAAGCATAAACCAACAAACCTTATCAGCATTGATGAGTGTTTTTCATTTGACTTGCACACACATTTTTTAATTCTCCATTTTAGCTGAGGAAAGGCTCATCCTACTCAATTCCCCAGGGCTGTGTAGCTGAGTGGTGTTAGATTTGGCTCTGGGTGCTGTCAGTCTTTGGGAACTAGAGGGGGATATCCTGCCTGGAGCAGAGAGGTGAGAAGTGGTGAGGTTGGGGTTCTGTCTTGCAGACATCAGGAGGTCCCTGGAAATGCATGTTTGGGGGTAATGGCACATATCAGGATATGCATGTGGCCTGTCTGGCAGGAACATAGGAGCGAATGTAGAGAAGCAAGACAGGCCAAGTGCCCACTGGAGATAGAGGACTACCATTGTTGAAGGAACAGTGCTGGAACTGAAGAAGGTGGCAGCACACAGAGCTGGATTTGAAAACAACTCTATATTTTTGTATCCTTTGGGTAAATACCTAGTAGTGCAATTGCTGGGGTGTAGGGTAGTTAGTTTTATTTTTAACTTTTTGAGGAACCTCCATACTGTTTTCCAGGGTGGCTACAACAGTTTTCATTCCTAACAACAGCAAAATAAGTAAATCAGAGAAAAACAAATGCCATATGATTTCACTCATATGTGGAATTCAAGAAACAAAACAGATGAACATATAGGGGAAGTGGAAAAGAAAAGAGGGGGAGAAACAATCTATAAGAGACTCTTAACAATAGAGAATAAACTGAGGGTTGATGGAAGCAGGTAGGTGGGGGATGGGTTAGATGAGTGATGGACATTAAGGAGGGCACCTTTTGGGATGGGCACTGGGTGTTGTATGTAAGTAATGAATCACTGGGTTCTACTCCTAAAACCAATGTTACACTGTATGTTAATTAACTAGAATTTAAATAAAATTTTTAAAAGAAAAAATAACTCTATAGAATTCAAAGGAGTTTTCTGCAAAGTGCTACTAAAGGCCACTTAGTTAACCAAAGAATAATAACTGGTTTAAAAACTATGTGGGACTATGTTGTTATTTATTCATTCAGTCATTCATTCTTGGCTAGAGTTGGCATAAACAAATGCTAACCGGAAGGAGGCTAAAACTTATACATAAACCACTGCTATTTTTATTAACTCTTAAGGAGTAGTATAGTAGTAGCTATTTTGTTTTAGAAAATATTAATGTGGCATACATCTTGTGCTGCTGGTAGCTCCTTGGGCCATCAGGCAGCCCTTTCCCAACAACCAGACCTTCAAACTGCCCTCACTTCACACTCCATGATCCCAGTTCCCCATGACCCCAGGCTTCCCTGCTCTGCAGAGTTGTTAGAAGATGAAGTGAGAGTGGATGAACAACTGATGACTAGGACAAGTGTATCTCAGTTATTGCCATCCTGGATTCATGCTCCAGTACCAAGGAAGGCATGTGGAGACTTCACTAATCCCAACAGTCAATCCTTCAGTTCAGGCTGCAGTTCTTCATGGAGTTGCCAGGGACAGGGTTTAAGAAATTTGCTTTTCCTATTACCAAATGCATAAGTTTGATATTATGATGCCTTGGTTTTCATTGACGAGTGGTTTTCATTGATGTTATACTCAAGTTTTAAAGGCAAGTGGATAGTATGATTTTTGACTCTGGGCTTCTTACAAAGAGTGGCATATTTTTTGTTTGTTTGTTTACAGCTTATCACCAGAAGGATGATGCCTGAAATTAATTGTGAAATTTGTGCTTTGATTGCAGAGACCTAGCCTGACCCATGTGGTGGAGTGGATTGATTTTGAGACCTTGGCCCTGCTATTTGGCATGGTAATTACAATCCTCCCAGTGGGATAGGGCTCCAAGCCTGCTGTAACCTGGGGCCTTCTCTCTTTGCTGCCACTGCTGATAATCTTTCATTATATTAAAGACATTGTACTGCTTGACAATTAGGGCTTGATTAGGAAGTGTTAGTGCAGGCCTAGCCAATTTCTCCTGTGGAGGAATGGAATGATTGGTGCCCTGGTTAGTTAGCTGGAGAACTGCAGTCTTAGGCCTCTCTAATAGTTAAATAATATTGCCATTTAGATAACAGCAAGATTTTTTAATTGCTTCCCTTAAAATATACAATGGAATATCCCAAATAAGTGAACCATATAAGTTTTGGGGATTGGATAAACACCTGTAATTAGATACATGGAAAATGAAAGAAATTGTCCCTAAGTAATAGTTTGTGTGTCATAAACTAATTTAACTAGAATATGTGAAATTTGATAAGATCCTGGACAGCAGTGGGAATGCCTCACGCGTTCTTGAACAGACCCTACAAATGGTTAAGTGGTCTGAAGGAGGGTTTTCCCTTTTTCGACAAAAGACCCACTCTGTGTAAAGCAGGTTATTATATATTCTCACTTTCCTGGCTAACATTTTATTCCCTGTGGTAGTCATAAGAGAGAGCCATGATACTCTAGGCTTCAATCGAGTCCATAATACATGGTTTAATTTTTTTCTCAGTTGACACCAGTTCAGCAAGATTCTAGATTCTATGATTCTAGAACCTTGGAGGTGCAAAGATAGTCTATATATTCAGGCGCCTGCCTTTTCCTCTTTATTTCATGACAGTCAGCTACCCCATGGGGCCACTTACCCTAGTCCCTGAATTTCAGTCTCTTTTGGGTAGTTTTGGCAGCAAATGTGTGGATAAGCTTCCCCACAATGATGGAAGACCACATGGAGCCTACCTATTCAGTTCATGTGAAGCTTCTACTGGTGAGTGAAGCACCACATTCTACAGACGGTAACAGGTGGCTTCTTGGGTTAGGATGACCATCGATGGTTACTATAGACAAGGTAGATATTTGTATTGAGTGTAAACTGACTTTTGGAAACTTTTGTTTTGCACAGAATATTTGAAAAATAATATTGGGCCTGCTATTTTCTAAGTACTTTAATTTACATGACTTTATTGAATTTTCACAATAGCTTTACAGTGAACAAAACATTCAGAGGTGAGGTGAGGAAGCTGAAGTACAGAGGATTAAATACATTTTTTTTACACAAGGTTAACTACTTCTAAATGGCAGGATTAGTTCTTGAACCCGCAGCTTCTCTTTCCAAGTTCAACAAATGGTATATTGCAATCAATCATTTCATTGTAACTGCTCTCATTTGTGTGTCTTGATCAAATTGGTGATGAAAATCTGTTTCATTACTTTTGGAAACAAAATTTAACTCAGTTTAAAAATCTTAAAATGTTTAATTGTTGCTTGTGTGGACATTTAGGTGCATAAGGCCACATTCTGGCTCATTTCCTTTCCTCTTCTAGCTTTGTTGACTGTGAGCAAGTTTCCTCCCATCTCTGCCCCCTGGTTTCCTGGTCTGTAAAACAGAGAGTAATGATAACACCTGATTTTTTTGTGAAGATTATGTGGAATGATAAAGTTCCTGGACAAAAATAGAGACATAAGCCTGCTACCAAGAGGTTCCATTCAGGAAGTTAGTAAGTGGACTATACTCAAAAAGAGAGCGAGTGGCTTGATGAAATGGTAGCTTTCATGCAGAGGCCAGAGCTGAGATTTGTAACTGATCACTCTGACGTCCTTTCAAGATGAAACGCTGCTAAAAGATTACCCTTGTCTCATTTTTCTGTTTTCCCCACAGATGATCTTAGTAGCCATATTTTCAGAAACTGGATTTTTTGATTATTGTGCTGTAAAGGTAGGTTTGATGTGGGATTTATTTATGTATTAATTCACTGATATATATTTTTACCACTGCATATTCAGTTAATGAAGCTACCATTTAAAGGAAATATTTTAAAATTCCATCTTCCTTTTCAAAATTATGGCTGTAACATTAGGTACAGTTGCTGTGCTAAGTTAGGTGACTCTGAGCAACACTTTGATCTTAGTAAACTAAAGAAGAGATCCAGGAAGAGTATTTGATTTGAATGTTTGTGTAACATTAGTTAAATTGGCAAGTTGAGAGCTACATATCAAAAATTGTTTTGCATTTTAGAGCATCTAAATATTTCAAGTCATCAGTTTCTGATTACTTTGCCTCTTGGTGAAATAATTTCAGTGATGACTTTCTAATTATTGAATATATAAACATTCACTTTTATAACTGGAATCCTGAGGAATCTACCAGCAATTTCTGACAGCCAGACTCTGAACTGGTTCTACCACTCAGGTTTGGTGAGAGGAGGTCTTACCAAGCTTTCAAAATGCAAGTGTTGTGCTTGATTTTCTTTTTTGAACTGGAAAGTTCTTTTAAAAGATTACTTACTCAACAAAGCCCTTTGCACACTCTTAATTACAGAATTTTTGCCATCTCTGTGTACCGTCTTGGACCTTCAAATATCTTATCTCTTAAAAATCCTTGAGATCTAAATTCCTTAGATCTCCAACAATCAGTAGGTTTAAGGGTCATAGCCCAGGATGTCTAACCAAAAGGAGATTGTAAGACTCTGGATAATGTTAAAAGGATAGAGGGCAATCACCTTGTGACCAGTGAACCACCAAAGGGCATTGTGAAGAAGGAGAATCAGAGGGAAGGAGGGTAGATCAGGGTAGATTCAGAATGTCCAGGTATAGGCCATCACTTCCTCATCTTAACAAATTTAGAAACTCATTGGTCTAAGTTTTAATCCACCATGTAGTGGTTATTTGGACCGTTGGTTCTTAGAATCCATAATGAAAAGTCACATCTATTCTTCAACCCCACTGATCCTGGCTTGTTCCTTTCTGTGTGTGTGCATCTCAGACGTACCGACTGTCTAGGGGAAGAGTGTGGGCCATGATCATCATGTTGTGCCTCATTGCCGCTGTCCTGTCTGCCTTCCTGGACAATGTCACCACATTGCTACTTTTTACTCCTGTGACCATAAGGTATGCAGAATGGCCCTGTCTAGTGGCGTGTTCTGGTTTTTCAATCTAGTCCCCATGTTCCCTTTGCTGCTGTGCCTTGGTCCAGCCTGTGCATCCTCCAGGACTGTGATGCTCAGTGCTCATGGGTATGGCTATAGCTTTTGCTTATGGCCATGGTTATGACAGAAGCATTGGTCCCCACAGAAACATCCTTGGAAGACACAAGACCCAGGCTTTGCTTTCCAGGGGTGAGGGGCAGATGGGTGCCAGGAGGTCTTATCCATTGAGCTGGTCACAGGTGAAGCAGAGCAGTGTGGGAGCTCCTACCAGATGGTCAGGGACCGGTAGCCAGAGGCTGGGAAAGTTGGGGCAGCTATCTTGCTCTCCTCAGGGTTGTGGGACATGGCCTGACAAGGCTTTGCATGGTAACTTTGAGAAAGAGAAATTCAATTTGATTCCATTTCATTTCTTTTAATTCTATCCACTTCATTAATTAGAAATTTATTGAGCATCAGAGGCCATTTGCCTTGAATCTCTTGAACCTTGAGTTTCAGGTCTGGTCATTATGCAGGCCCTTTGCAAGGCCTATATAAAAGTGTAAAACTATGCTTTTATCCAGACTTTATGTTATTTACTTTGAAGATGGTTTCCCAGTATATCATGGTCCAATCATGTCCTGGTACTTGGTCCTAGGGAAATATATACCCTCTGAGTATTCATGGGAGCAAGCTAGGTACTGAAGGATCCTAGACAAGTCACTTCAGCTACACTGATCTGTGTTATGGCATCAAAAGGACTAATCTAAGCTAGTGATTTGAAGATTCCATTAGATAAGAGCCTCTCTTAGACATGAAGCATGAAACACTGCAAGTTCAAAGTGACCAAAAGCGGGCTACTTCCAGGGCTCAAGAGTAATTCTAGGCGATGCCTTTGGCATTTGAAGAATGGTGACTCTCAGAGGTGAAGTGAATTGGAGTGGGGGTAGGGGGAGGAGAAGTAATGGTGGAAAGGAGTAGAAAACGGGCAATGTCCCCACAGGTGCAGACTGCAGTGTTGAGAATTAGTCTCTTGTCCAAACTCCTGCAAGCTTGGCTGCATTGTCATGCCCTACATGCCCACAGGGATTTGCGGTGAGGAATGCTGGATTCAGCCTTCCTGTTCAGGGATGTGTAGCACTTCCTAGTATGTGGAGTTCTTCTGAGGGCAAATGAAGCCTGGAGTGAAAGTGTCTCAAGGGTGCTGCAAAATGTAACATGTGCTATGAATGGCAGACACCAGACTCTGCTTCTAAAATGCCTCAAGGGCAAGAGGCAGTTCACCGTTATCCCCTCAACCAAGGTGACTGCTGCTGTCACTGGTTTAAAAGCCATAGTATTACCTATGCACCAGGCCCCTGAATATCATTGTGCTCTCTGATGGCAGCTCCAATGAGAGCAGACTTCCATGGGGAACCCAGATTCCTGGCATCCCTGGACAGTCTGGAAAGCTGAGGGTTTTCTCATCCTTGCTAGGATTTTTCTATATTCTCACTATTACAGAAACCAGATTTGTAATTTTCTGTGAGTCTAAAAGTTACAGCTTTCAAGATTTAAGTCTTAGTGTGTTAAGATTCACTATATTACCATATATTTTTTCTTTCATAGTTTATTGTCAAGTTGGATTCCATATAACACCCAGTGCTCATCCCCACAAGTGCCCTCCTCCATGCCCATCATCTCTTACCCTCTCCCCTCTCCATCAGCCCTCAGTTTGTTCTCAGTATTCAAGAGTCTCTCATGGTTTGCCTCCCTCCCTCTCCCCAACTATTACTTCTTCTCCTCCCCCATTGTCCTCCGTTAAGTTCCTCCTAATCCACCTATACATGCAAACTATGGTATCTGTCTTTCTCATTCTGACTTATATCGTTCAGCATAACACCCTCAATTTCCATCCATGTTGCTACACATGGCCGGATTTCATTCTTTCTCATTGCCATGTAGTATTGCATTGTATAGATAAACCACATCTTCTTGATCCATTCGTTTGTTGATGGACACTTAGGCTCTTTCCATGATTTGGCTATTGTTGAAACTGTTGCTATGAACATTGGGGGTACATGTGCCCCTATGCATTAGCACTCCTGTATCCCTTGGGTAGATTCCTAGCAGTGTTATTGCTGGGTAATAGGGGAGTTCTATTGTTAATTTCTTGAGGAACCTCCACACTGTTTTCCAGAGGGGCTGCACCAGTTTACATTCCTACCAACAGTGTATTCTCCACATCCTCCTGTACCAGTTGACATTCCCATCAACAGTGTGGGAGGGTGTCCATTTCTCCGCATCCTCGCCAGCATCTATAGTCTCCTGATTTGTTCATTTTAGCCACTCTGACCAGCATGAGGTGGTATCTCAGTGTGGTTTTGATTTGTATTTCCCGGATTATAAGTGATGCTGAGCATCGTTTCATGTGTCTGTTGGCCATCTGGATGTCCTCTTTGGAGAAGTGTCTGTTCATGTCTTCTGCCCATTTCTTCACTGGATTGATTATTTTTCGGGTGTGGAGTTTGGTGAGTTCCTTATAGATTTTGGATATTAGCCCTTTATCTGATATGTCATTTGCAACTCTCTTTTCCCATTACGTCATTTGCCTATTAGTTTTATTGATTGTTTCCCTTGCGTCCAGAAGCTTTTTATCTTGATGAGGCCCTGATAGTCTATTTTTTCTCTTGATTCCCTTGCCTTTGGGGATGTGTCAAGTAAGAAATTGCTGCGGTGGAGGTCAAGGAGGTTGTTACCTCCTTTTTCCTCTAGGATTCTGATGGTTTCCTATCTGATATTCAGGTACTTTGTCATTTTCAGTTTATTTTGGTGTGTGGTGTGAGACAGTGATCCAGTTTCATTCTTCTGCATGTTGCTGTCCAGTTCTCCCAGCACCATCTGTTAAAGAGGCTGTCTTTTTTTCCATTGGATGCTCTTTTCTGCTTTGCCAAAGATTAGTTGGCTGTACGTTTGTAGGTCCAATTCTGAGTTCTCTATTCTATTCCATTGGTCTATGCATCTGGTTTTGTGCTAATACCATACTGTCTTAAATATTACAGCTTTGTAGCAGAGGCTAAAGTCTGGGATGGTGATACCTCCCGTTTTGGTTTTTTTCTTCAATATTACTTTGGCTATTCGTGTTCTTTTTGTGATTCCATACAAATTTTAGGATAGTTTGTTCTAGTTTTGAGAAGTATGCTGGTGCGATTTTGATTGAGATTGCATTGAATGTGTAGATTGCTTTGGGTAGTAATGACATTTTAACAATATTTATTCTTCCAATCCATGAGCATGGAATGTTTTTCCATTTATTTGTGTCTTCTTCAATTTCCTTCGTGAGTTTTCTATAGTTTTCAAGATACAGATCTCTTATATATTTGGTTAGGTTTATTCCTAGACATTTTATGGGTTTTTTTTGTGTGTGCAGTTATGAATGGGATCAGTTTCTTGATAAGTCTTTCTGTTGCTTCATTATTGGTATATAAAAATGCAACCGATTTCTGTATGTTGATTTTGTACCCTCCAACTTTGCTCATTTCATGAATCAATTCTAGTAGGCTTCTGGTGGAGTCTGTTGGGTTTTCTATGTAGAGTATCCTGTCATCTGTGAAGTGTGAGAATTTGTCTTCTTCGTTGGCAATTCTGATGCCTTTTATTTCCTTTTGTTGTCTGATGGCTGATGCTAGGACTTCCAGCACTATGTTAAATAACAGAAGTGAGAATGGACATCCCTGTCTTGTTCCTGATTTCAGGGGGAATGCTCTCAGTTTTTCCCCTTAAGGATGATGTTAGCTGAGGGGTTCTCATAAGTGGCTTTATGATGTTTAAATAAGTTCCTTGTATCCCGACTTTCTCGAGGGTCTTTATTAAGAAGGGATGCTGTATATTGTCAAATGCTTTTTCTGCATCTATTGACAGGATCATATGGTTTTTATCTTTTCTTTTGTTAATGTGATGTATATCACGTTGATATGCGAATATTGAACCAGCCCTGTAACCCAGGAATGAATACCACTTGATCTTGGTGGATAATTCTTTTTACGTGCTGTTGCATTCGATTTGCAAGTATCTTCTTGAGGATTTTTGTGTCGGTATTAATCAAGGATATTGGCCTGTAGTTCTCTTTTTTTGCTGGGTCTTTGTCTGGCTTGGGAATCAAAGTGATGCTGGCTTTGTAAAATGAGTCTGGAAGTTTTCTTTTGATTTTTATTTTTTGCAATAGCTTGAAAAGAATGGGTATTAACTGTTTTAAATGTCTGGTAGAATTCCCCAGGGAAGCCGTCTGGCCCAGGGCTCTTATTTGTTGGGGGGTTTTGCCGTCTGGCCCAGGGCTCTTATTTGTTGGGGGGGTTTTGATGTCTGATTTGATTTCTTCACTAGGTTATGGAGCTGTTCAGATTTTCTATCTCTTCCCATGTGAATTTTGGTAGTGAGTGTGTGTTTAGGAATGTCCATTTCTTCTAAGTTGTCCAATTTGTTGGCATATTATTTTTCATAGAATTCCCTGATAATTGCTTGTATTTCTGAGCGGTTGGTTGTAAGACGTCCTTTTTCATTCATAATTTTGTCTATTTGAGTGCTCTCTCTTTTCTTCTTGAGAAGCCTGGCTAGAGGTTTGTCAATTTTGTTTACATTTTCAAAAAACAACTGCTGTTTTCATTGATCTGTTCAACTGTTTTGTTTTTGTTTTTTTGGATTCCATATTTTTTATTTCTGGTCTGATATTTATTATTTCTCTTCTCCTACTGGGTTTTGGGTGCTCTGCTTGCTCTCCCTCAAGTTCTTTTAGGTGCACTGTTAGATTTTGTACTTGTGTTTTTCTAATTTCTTGAAATAGGCCTGGAGTGCAATGTACTATCCTTTTAGGACTGCCTTAGCTGCATCCCATAGAGTTTGGACTGTTGTATTTTCTTTTTTTCTTTTTTTTATTTTTTCTTTTTTATTTTTTTTAATAGTTTATTGTCAAATTAGTTTCCACATAACACTCAGTGCNTGGGAAAAGATAGTTGCAAATGACATTTCAGATAAAGGGTTAATATCCAGAATCTATAAGGAACTCACCAAACTACACGCCCGAAAAACAAACAACCCAGTGAAGAAATGGACTGTTGTATTTTCATTTTTATTTGTTTCCATATATTTTTAAATTTCTTCTCTAGTTGCCTGATTTACCCATTCATTTTTAGTAGAGTGTTCTTTAACCTCCATATTTTTGGAGATTTTCCATACTTCTTCCTGTGATTGAATTAAAGTTTCATAGCATTGTGATCTGAAAGTGTGCATGGTATGATCTCAATTCTTTTTTATTTATTGAGGGCTGCTTTATGTCCCAGTATGTGATCTATCTTGGAGAATGTGCCATGCGCATTTGAGAAGAAAGTGAATTCCATGGCCTCAGGATGTAGAGTTCTAAATATATCTGTCAAACCCATCTGGTCCAATGTGTCATTCAAGTCCATTGTGTCTTTAATGATTTTCTGTCTAGTTGATCTATCTATTGATGTAAATGGAGTATTAAAGTCCCCTGCTATTAACATATTCTTATCTATAAGATTTTTTCCGTTTGTGATTAATGTTTTATGTATTTGGGTGCTCCCATATTCGGTGCATAGACATTTATAATTGTTAGCTCTTCCTGATGGATAGACCCTGTAATTATTATATAATCCCCTTCTTCATCCCTTGTTACTGCCTTTAATTTAAAGTCCAGTTTGTCTGATATAAGTATAGCTACTCCAGCTTTCTTTTGAATTCCAGTAGCATGATATATATTTCTCCATCCTCTTACTTTCAATCTGAAGGTATCCTCAGTTGTAAAGTTAATTTCTTATAGAAAACAAATAGATGGATTTTGTTTTTTATCCATTATGCTACCCTATGTCTTCTGACTGGAGCATTTATTCCATTTACATTCAGTGTTATAATTGAAAAATATGGATATAGAGTCATTGTGTCCTTTGTGGAATTCATGCTTGTGGTGGTGTCTCTGATACGTTGCATTCCTTGCAACATTTCCCTCATAGAGTCCCCCTCAGGGTATCTTTTTTTTAAATTTTAAATGTTTATTTTTGATAGAGGGAGAGAGAGAGAGAGAGAGAGAGAGAGAGAGAGAGAGAGAGAACAAGCAGAGGATGACCAGAGAGAAATGGAGACACAGGGTCTGAAGCAGGCTCCAGAATCTGAGCTGTCAGCATAAAGCCTGATGTGGAGCTCGAACCCACAAACCATGAGATCATGATCTGAGCCAAATTCGACGCTTAACCAACTGAGCCACCCAGGTGCCCCCCCGCCTCAGGATTTCTTGTAGTGCTGGTTTAGTGGTGACGAATGCTTTCCATTTTTGTTTATTTGGAAAGACTTTTATCTCTCCTTCTATTCTGAAGTACCAGCTTGCTGGATAGAAGATTCTTGGCTGCATTTGTTTCTGTTCATCATATTGAAGATTTTCTGCCATTCCTTTCTGGCCTGCCAAGTTTCAGTAGATAGGTCTATTACCACTCTGATAGGTTTCTCTTTGTATGTTAGGACCCTTTTCTCCCTAGCTGCTTTCAGAATTCTCTCTTTGTCATTATATATTGCCAGTTTCACTATGATATGTCGTGCAGAAGATCGATTCAAGTTATGTCTGAGGGGAGTTCTTTGTGACTCTTGAATTTCAACATCTACTTCTCTCCCAAGGTTGGGGAAGTTCTCTGCTATAATTTGTTCCCGAACTCCTTCAGCACCTTTCCATCTCTCTTCATCTTCTGGAATTCCTATGATACGGAGATTGTTTCATTTGATTGTATCACTCAGTTCTCGAACTCTCGTGTTCCTGGATCAGTTTATCTCTCTTTATCTCAGCTTCCTCTTTTTCTATAATTGTGTCTTCTAATTAACCTATTCTCCTCTCTGCCTCTTCAATCCATGCATTGGACGCCTCTATTTTATGATGCACCTGATTTATAGCATTTTTTAAAAATTCATCACAACTATTTTTAAGCTCCATAGTCTTTGTAGCAATAGCTTCTCTAATGTCTTCCATGCTTTTTTCAAGCCCAGCGATTAATTTTATGACTATTGTTCTAAATTCTTGTTTAGTTTTGTTGCTTATATCTGTTTTTGAGCAGCTCTTTAGCTGTCATTTCTTCCTGAATTTCTTAGAGGAGAGTTCTTCCGTTTCATCGTTTTGGCTAGCTTTGTGTCTCTTGTTAGTTTTGAAAGCTTGTCATGTGCTCTGCACCTTCAAGTACTGCTATATTAAGGAAGGCTTATTGACTGTCTAGGGCCTGTCCATTAAGGAAGTGTTCTTTTAATGTTGTCTCTTGTTCTCTCCTGTTATTTGATTATTTTATTTCCTTACTTGTAGTGGTATTTGGGACTCTCCACCATGTGTACTTTGGCTTGTTTCTTGAGGTAGCCCTCAAAGAGAAAACAGACAGACAAACACACAGGTAACAAAGGCATGCAAACGCAGAGACACATCCAACAAACGAGGAAACCAAAAGGGAAAAAGAAAAAGAAAATAAGAAAAAGACGAAGAAGAAAAGAGAAATGAAAAAAGAAAAAAACCAAAACACAAAAGGCAGTCTAAAAGTATAAAAACAGACTTCCCAGCTACAAATAGAGAGCAAGGTGTTTACAGTGCTGATGGAAGAGCATATACACTGAGAGAAATGTCAGGGAGGGGAGAAAGCGAAATTGGACAGTAACCAGACAGCAAGACTAAGAGGCTTAATTCAGAGACAGATAGAAGAATATAGTAGGAGGCGACAAGAAAGAAATGAGGATAGTGTTACTCAGAGAAACTATATAGTCTGATTACTCCAGAGAGAGAGAGATAGAAAAGTACCAGTGTAGGTGCAGAATATGCATCTAGAGAATGGATTAAATGTAACTGTTTAAGCAAACCAATGACCAGAGTGTCCAGTCCAGCAGAGGGGAGAGATACGAATGAGACCAGGTAACTACATCTGAATAGAATATCCTTTCCTTCCTTCCTTCCTTCCTTCCTTCCTTCCTTCCTTCCTTCCTTCCTTCCTTCCTTCCTTCCTATCTATCNAACACAAAAGGCAGTCTAAAAGTATAAAAACAGACTTCCCAGCTACAAATAGAGAGCAAGGTGTTTACAGTGCTGATGGAAGAGCATATACACTGAGAGAAATGTCAGGGAGGGGAGAAAGCGAAATTGGACAGTAACCAGACAGCAAGACTAAGAGGCTTAATTCAGAGACAGATAGAAGAATATAGTAGGAGGCGACAAGAAAGAAATGAGGATAGTGTTACTCAGAGAAACTATATAGTCTGATTACTCCAGAGAGAGAGAGATAGAAAAGTACCAGTGTAGGTGCAGAATATGCATCTAGAGAATGGATTAAATGTAACTGTTTAAGCAAACCAATGACCAGAGTGTCCAGTCCAGCAGAGGGGAGAGATACGAATGAGACCAGGTAACTACATCTGAATAGAATATCCTTTCCTTCCTTCCTTCCTTCCTTCCTTCCTTCCTTCCTTCCTTCCTTCCTTCCTTCCTTCCTTCCTATCTATCTATCTATCTATCTATCTATCTATCTATCTATCTATCATCTTTCTAATTTTTTTTGAGAGAGAGCATGTGTGAGAGAGCACACAAGTGAGGGAGGGGCAGAGGGAGAGTGAGGGACAGAATCTCAAGCAGGCTGCATGCTTAGTGGAGCAGGGCTCCATCTCATGGCTGTGAGATCATGACCTGTGCTGAAATTGAGAGTCAGAGGCTTAAATGACTGAGCCACCCAGGGGTCTCAATATTTTTCAACTTTCTGCTCACTGGATCCACATTGGGAGCCTGTAGACTGCTACTGCCTAGGCCCACTCTCAGGGGTTAGTCTGTCATGGGCCAGGCAGCAGGACTTTCAAAGTTTCCCAGACAAATCTAGTGTTAGTCAAGTTAGGGAACCACAGCTATAGAGTGTGTGCTCCTTCTCTAAGGAAGAAGTCCATGGGTAGTTAGAGGGGAAGGACAAGGAGACAGCATCTGGGAAAGGGAAGGTGGGTAATCAATTAGGTTGGTAGGCTTGGTGTGAGGTACTGAGTTGTGGTACTTTCTGCTCTGCCCCACCCCTGACTCAGAAGGGTCTAGTGGCCAGCACCTATTCACTTGTGTCAGGGCCTGGACACAGGGGATTGTTTTCCCTCCAGATCTGTGGGAGGTTGATAAGAGTACATTTTCACACTGATTATTAAGGTGGGTAGTTTGTTGACTTTCAGAGAAATGCAATGCTGAGGGTCATTGGTACCTCTATAAAGATTGCCTTTGTTCATTGTCCAGCATTGCACTTCCTAAAGGGTCGTGTGTGTACCTCCCTTATATACCTGTTTTAAAAATATTTAGGTTGCACAACTGAAGAGCATGGCTACTTTTATTTTCCTCCATTTGTGACAGATTGTGTGAGGTGCTCAACCTTGATCCAAGACAAGTCCTAATTGCAGAAGTGATCTTCACAAATATTGGAGGAGCTGCCACTGCTATTGGGGACCCACCAAATGTCATTATTGTTTCCAACCAGGAGTTGAGAAAGATGGTATGTATCAGTGTAATAGGTTTGCTTTCAATAAATATAGACCCCAACTTACTTGCCCATTTACCATTCTACCCAATGAGGAGGCTTTATTATAAATTAAACTCTTCTATGTCACTTCTTAATATCAAGTGCTATTGGTTATCTTGAGAAGGAAGATTAGGTGACTGATCCTTCAGTGTAGAGTGAAGTGGTTTGAATTGATTCATTTCCATTCTGATAAATTATTAAGAAAAGGATGTATAACATGATACACTTACGCATAGCAGATGATGTTCCCATTGTATTAATGGGAACAGGGGTTTCTTCCAACTAATATTAAAAATAAAATAATATGTCTTTCACATTTTTGAAATGTGGTGGATGAATTTACTGATGAAGAACTTAAGATTTTTTTAAGAGTTGTAAAATGAAGGTATTTAGGAATTCTGGAAAGCTCTTATAAATACTAACATATTTTTTTGTATACTAAAGTAAAAACAAAGTATTAGAGAGTGAAAATAGCATTTTATATATCTTAAAGAGTTTAAAATGATATAATTTTCATTTATCATTCATTGGTAGATTTTCTCCATATCTCTTCTGTGAAGTGTCAGCAAAAATGCTTCCAAATTGGTATCATTTATTTTAGATGATATGTTTATGTGTGTGTTGTTGAAGTGTGCCAGTATGTTTATGTGTGTTTGTGCTATCTTTTATAAAAAGTATTTAAGCCTTTGAGCATGGCTCTAAGGTATTGAGATTCAGGATATGACTTAAGCGCCTTATCTAAACTTTAATACTCCCTAGTTACCCTGGTAAACCCTGGCAACACTTAACCAGGCTTCCTGTGTGAACTGAGCAGTATGCTCAGTATCATGTTATAACAGCACATGAGAAGGTGGCAGAGCCCTGTGATCTGTTCTAGGGGCACCTATCACCCAGGATAGGCCTCATACATTTTGAAGAGAACTGTTTTTTAATTTTTTAAACATTTATTCATTTTTGAGAGATAGAGACAGAGTGTGAATGGGAGGAGGGGCAGAGAGAGAGGGAAACACAGAATCTGAAGCAGGCTCTAGGATCTGAGATGTTGGCGCTGAGCCTAATGGGAGGCTCAAACTCATGGACCACGAGATCATGACCTGATCTGAAGTTTATCACTTTACCGACTGAGCCACCCAGGTGCCCCGAAGAGAGCTGTTTTTAGAGAAAAATACTGCTTTAGTTTTAATTTACAGTATTACATTTATTGTAGAAAATATAAATCACACAAACAAATTTAAAAAATTGTCATAATCTCACCACTCAGAGATAAATACTCTTAATGTTTTGGTGCATCTAGTTTCCCAGAATGTTGTATGTAGATACACATGGATGAAAAAAGATAACACAGTTTCTGCTCTGGCCAAGATAGAGTAATGGGGACTAGGTTTACTCTCATGCTTGAGACATCCAAAAATAAAATTAATGAAAATCCAAAAAACAAAACCCCAAACAAAGCAAAACCAGATAATGGTAATCAAGATACAGGCCATTAGGCAAACAAACAAAAAACAGTGGGTTTTTTTGAGAAATGGGAAGCAAATGAAGTGAATCTTATCATTGCCCCAGTTCACTGCCTTGATAGAATTTCCAGGATGCAGTACAGAGAGGGAAAAACCATTGTGGAGCTCATCAGACTCCCTGAGTTTAGGAGATAGAACTCAGAGAGACCAAGGTTAAGATGTCTTCTTTGGTGAATTCTCCAAATACTTAAGGAAGAAATAATGTTATAATACCAATTCTACATAAAACTTTACAGGAAATTAAAGACAAGAGAATACTTTCCAACTCATTCCATGAGTCCCTGATGCCTAAAGTGGACAAAGCCAGTATAAGAAAAGTATTAAATGTTTTATGAATATAGATTTTTGAATTTTTAATTTAAAATATTAGCATATCAAATATACTAATATAAAATAGATAATAGATCATATCCAAATAGAATTTATCCTAGGAACGAAAGATTGGTATGATATTTGAAAAACCAGTGTAATTCACTAACAAACTAAATGATAAAATTAACATGATCATCTCAATAGAGGCAGAAAAACTTTTGGCAAAATCCAACATCCAATATCGCTTAAAATCTCTAAATAAACTAAAAAATAAGAGACTTCATAAGTCTGATATGGAGCACCTCTGAAAATTCTACAGTTAGCATAATACTTAGATGTGAAAAACTGAGTGTCTCTTTCCTTAGATAGAAACAAGACAAAGATGTCCATTCTCACCACTTCAGTGTAAGATTTTCGTGGGGGCTCTAGCTGATACATTAAGGTAAGAAAAGAGATACAAATCATCCACATCAGAAAGGAAGAATTAAAAGTCTTTATTTACAGATGGCATGACTGTCCATATAGACAGTTGAAAGAATCTGTAAAGAAAGCTTCTAGAAATAAAAGATGAATTTGACAAGTGTGCTATACAAGATCAATATAGAAAAATTAGGGGTTTTCTATATTCTAGCAGTAAACAATTGGAAATTAGCATCGATATATAAAATACTTCAGGGTGAATCTGACCAAATATATGCATGACCTGTATACTGAAAACTATAGCATATTACAGAGTAATTAAAGAAGACCTAATTAAATGGAAAGAGATACTTTGTTGATGAATCAGAAGGCCCCATATTATTAACATATCAATTCTTCCCAGATGGACTTACAGATATATTCAATCCCTGTCAAAACCATAGCAGGGTTGTTGTTGTTTTTGGTAGAAATTGACAAACTGATTCTAAAATTTATATGGAAATTCAGTGTCTAGAATGGCCAAAAATAACTCTTAATGGGAAGAACAAATTGAGATATCTAGTGCTACTTAATTCCAAGACTTATTATAAAGCTACAATAGCCAAGACAGTATGATATTAGCATCACTAAAAGTAAATAGGTAAGTGAGATAAAGTAGAGTCTGGATATAGACCCCCACATAGATGAACAAATGATTTTTGACAAAGGTGGAAAGCCAGTTCAGTGGGGAAGGAATTGTTGTTGTTTTCCACAAATGGTCCTGGAGCAAATTGGACATTCATATGCAGGAAAAATGAACAAGAATCCACACTTTACAGTTTACCTAAAAATTAACTCAAAAGTGGATCACAGGGGCACCTGGGTGGCTCAGTCGGTTAAGCCTCCGACTTTGGCTCAGGTCATGATCTCACGGTTCGTGGGTTCCAGCCCCACGTCGGGCTCTGTGCTGACGGCCGGCTCAGAGACTGAAGCCTGTTTCGGATTCTGTGACTCCCTCTCTCTGACCCTCCCCTGCTCACGCTGTCTCTCTCTCTCAGAAATAAATTAAAAAAAAAAAAGCGGATCACAAACATAAATTTAAAAGCTAAAACTTTAAAAAGTTCAATAGAAAACAATTTATAGTGGAATAGGTATAGAACTAGTTCAAGTAAGAGCATGGCTACTGCATTTCATTAGATTGTTTTTAGAACTTGGCTTTCAGTTTCTATTATTTGTCTCTCCTTTTTTCATCTTCTTGTGACAACATATTAATGCAACAGCTTAGCTGTTCCTGGCCAGCATCACATTAGTATTAATGTAAAGTCCTGAACATGATTTCTTTCTTGGACACAAACTGAGTTAACTGTATCATTTTGAGACTTCCTTTAGAGTCCTAAACTTTGAATGCTCTGAGATACACAGTGGAATGTGACCCAAGATAGGCTCTGAGTCTGGGGTCTCTAACAAGTCATATAAAAAGCTGAAGGGAAAGAGCAGTCTCTCAGACTAGTTCCATATTCCTCCATGACATGTTGACATGCTGTTGTAAATATCCAGAGTTTAAGTATGACAGTAAGTGAGAAAGGTTAGTTTCTCATAAAAATCCACAGAGGACCCTGGAGTTGACCACCCTCTCTGCACTGAGACTCAGCCTAGGCTTCTCAAACAGCTTTATGCCAAAGTGACATTCTCTAGGGAAATGGCTTTAGGGTTATCCTTGTTTTACTGTAGATGGAATTCCTTGTCTTCTACTTAATGTCTTTTCTTGAATTTTTGGGTTAAACTGTATATCATAGGAAAGGTATCTAATGAATGTCCTTTTGTGGATAACAGAGTATTGTTTTAATTTATTTTACAGTAGCTTAGAGATAGGAGAATACTTATTTGTATAGAGACACAAATGAACTTACAGTTACAGGGATAGTGTTTTCAGCAGAGATTAATTTATAAAACCTCATTATCAACAATAGCACAGCCACACATTTGTGTGCACATTTATTCTGCATTGTTTGGTTGTTATCTATAAACTGAACTAGGAAGAAAAAAGGATTATAGAATAAAAATTAATTTTTAAAATATTAGTAAGGGAAGTTAATACTCTATATGTAATTCAGAAGAGTAATAAAAAAAAAAACAGTACTGGAATTTGGAAAAATAAAGAAGTCATTAAGAAAATTCTTCCACATTCCCTGAGGATTAGGAAGAAATTATAGGAAGTTATAAGGAAAGTTCTTCCAATGTACCCTGTTCCCTCCTCCCAGATCTCCTGGGATGGTTCTTTGTTTGTGGGATTTCCAGTACTGAACAGGTAGGTGGGAAGACTTCCAGGGTCCTCCTACACTGTAGTATTCCACCTGCAATAACGTCTTGTCCCTTCATCTCCCAGTGGGCTAACAGGGATGTAATTCTCCTTTGTTAGTTACATTTACTCTTTTATGCTTGTTCTAGGGAGAATCATCAGTGGCCAACACAACTGTTCAACTATCTTTTAAATAACAGTTGAAAAATCTGTTTAGGGGAGCCATGTCCCCTGTGTTTCTGAATGACATCTCATAGGTCAGAGGAAGGCTTTCTCCAGGTGCCCCAGAGATGTGTACACTGGGACATTCCTCAGGGCTTTCCCACCATGCACTATGCATGCTGGGATGTTCTTTTGTTGCTCTTCCACCATGATTTTCTTCTACTCCATCAGCCAACAACTTTGATGGTGCTTCCTACTCTGCCTTTCCTGTCACTTACTCTTAGTTTCCATTGTGGGTTTTCTGATTCCACATGGATCTACAATATCTTTGGGCCTTGGAGTTCTGCTCTTTTTATTTTTATTTTTTCTTTTTACAATATTTCCTCTTGGGTCAGCATTCTCTAGTGGAGCTCATGCTCTCCATGGCTTGCTTTGTTTTCTGTGTGTTGAGATCACTCACTTCCATGTCTCTTTCAGAGGTTTTTACCTTCCTCAGATCCATGTATGTCATGACCTCTCCTCCACATACTCCATGTATCCCTCACATGAAGGATGTCCCACACCAGATTCCTCCTGTCATCACACCCACTCTACAGAGTTGGGCATTTTCTACTTATTGAGTCTCCAGACATGATTCAGTATTCAAATTACACCATGATATTTACTAAAACATTCATCAAATTCAGCTACACTATTCTCCAACCCAACTGACTGTTTTGACTTTGTTCCAGAGTTAGCCTGAAAGCATGCCTCCTAGAAAATGATATTGGTGGGCTGAGTCACTCAGCCAAGTGATACGTATATCCCCTTTGAATATATGTAGTTTATGAAGCTGTGGGTGTTATAATCTGATTCTGAGGGGATCATCTTTTCATAGTTTTGCATGCCTCAAATTTTGACTACTTCCATTGTCAAATGAGGACTTTGTAGAAGCTTAAGAAAAAAAGTAGCTAAGTGGATCCAAAACCAAAAGAGCACCAAACAAGACTAAAGGGGACAAAATAGAACCAGCACCTTGCAAGAAAGGGCTGAATTTAAGCATTATATTGATGGAAGTGTAATAGTGGGTGGTTTTGTTATTGAGAACATTAAGGAGAAGAGTAGGAAATTACAGAGACGTGTAAAGCAGCAAGGTGGCCCAGATTCATGCACCTAATAAGTTTAATGAAAATATTTACATCTCATGATATATTTCACCTGCCTGTATTATTTCTTAAAGTTTCCAGCTGGAATTTTCCCACTTTGCATTGTTCTTACTTGATAAATACACCCATTACAACTCTGGTAGCAACCAAATACTTCTACTAAAAGTTGTGTTGTTTTGTTGTGGAGGCCCTCTCAGGACTCCCTTAGTCATTTTCTTTCTTTATTC
Organism: Crocuta crocuta; assembly: GCF_008692635.1. Lineage (NCBI taxonomy): Eukaryota > Metazoa > Chordata > Mammalia > Carnivora > Hyaenidae > Crocuta > Crocuta crocuta. Next base: position 209,317 of record NW_027531907.1, on the reverse strand, counting down.
TACCCCTCACTTTTTGTTTCAATTGCCCATTGTTTCTAACAAGACAAAAAATTATAGTTAATATGTTCAAAAGAGGACCCAGAATTACTCAAGATGCAAATACCTCTGCCTTAGTGGACACCTTCCTTCAAAAAATATTAATTATGTTCTATGGCTGAGTTGATATAAAGACAAATATATTCATATTTTATTTTAGGCCATTTTCTTTTAATCAAAAGTTCTTATTTTGCTTCTCCCCCTTTTTAATTTAAATTCCAGTTTGTGAATATACAGTGTAATATTAGTTTGAGGAGAAGAATTTAGTGATACATCACTTACATACAACACCCATTGCTCATTACAATGAGTGCCCTCATCAACACGCATCATCTATTTAACCAATCTCCCTGCCCACCTCCCCTCAAGAAATGCTTTTTACTTTTAATTTTAGAAGAAATTAAAAGATTTTGAGGGGTCCCTGAAAGTATCATGGACCTTTTTAAACCAGATGTTTGGGGTATAAGCTCCATAGATGAACACAAAGTCCAAGGTAATATACTCATTGAAGAACTACAGAGAAGTGGTGAAGGCTTATATGGCCATTAATTAATTCATAATGCTGTTTTCCAGGGTAACCACTGAATGTGCAGATAACTAACTGTAAGAGATTAAGAACTTCAGATTATTGTACACTGTCAAGCCTAAACTCTGACACAACTTTATTGATAATGGCTTCTAGTTATATTATATCTTTTGTAAATTTAGAAGTGGTTTTAGATCTTTTCAACAAGTGAGAAGGACAAATAAATTTTAATAAGCAACAATACAGTAAACATTTCTCCTCCTAATGCAGGCCTTTGGAAGATGGTCTTCCTGACCTATGTCTTGGGCACTGTCTCTCAAGGTCTTCACTTACATTCTCTGGGACTTGCCCCTCTATCCCCCAGAATTCACCCTCCCACCCGTGTAAAGAGACTTTCCAGCATTCTGCGTGAGCACTTATATCTGCCCCAGTACTGTGGTCCCTCCTGCTCTGAAGTAACCCCCATACCTGTGCTTTGTCACTGGGACTCTAACCTCCTTTTTTTGTGGCACCAGTGTTCCATAGACACTGCAGATAAGAGCTAGAGTTCTCACCTGTAAGAAGTTGGTTTTCATGGATAACTTCATGGAGACAGCAACCTTATTTGTCATGTTGGGGGCTCAGGGATCACCTGTACATATCTGCTGAAGGTATAAGCATGGAGTAAAAGAAAGAGAAAATCAGCCAATGTTGCTGTTGACTTATTCGTTGACAGATTAATCTCAGATTAACCTAGTAAAGATTTTGCCCCAAAAGAGAGACATCCCCAGAAGCTGACCATGGCAGAGAGTTCTGCAGACAGGCAAAGGAAGTGTGAGGGGAGAGAAAAGTTCTTTCCTGGGCCCTTTGTGACCAGGAGGGACACTCTGAACCACCTCAGTCCTGATGGCCACTGCTCACATCATCCTGTGCTCTCCAGCCGAGGATGCTCTTTCACACAACATGGATTTAAATGAAATTTAAAAAAACAGCTTATTTGAAATGGGCAAATATTGCCACATAGTTTTTTAATCTTTTTAAAATTTATTTTATTATTTTTATTTTTGCAAATAGTTTATTGTCAAGTTGGTTTCCATATAACACCCAGTGCTCATCCCCACAAGTGCCCTCCTCCATGCTAGGCGGATGTCCCCTTCCTCCCTCACCACTCCATGTGCGTCCCTCCTGAAGCTGCGTGCTCGGTTGAAGAGGACGGCCTTCCCCGACAGAGGAGGACCGTTCTTTGGTCAAGGGTATATGAGTAGCTGCGCTCCCCTGCTAGAACCTCCAAACAAGCTCTCAAGGTCCATTTGCCACATAGTTTTTTTAAAAAACTTTTTAAATGTTTTATTTCTGAGAGAGAGAAACAGAGAGAGAGAGAGAATGTGAGCAGGAGAGGGTCAGAGAAAGAGGGAGATACAGAATCTAAAACAGGCTCCAGGCTCTGAGCTAGCTGTCAGCACAGAGCCCGATGTGGGGCTCGAACCCATGAACTTCAAGATCATGACCTGAAGTCGGCCTGAAGTCGGACACTTAACCGACTGAGCCACCCAGGCACCCCAAATGTTGCCACATAGTTTTACGTTTTGCCCCTGTCAGTCTTTATTTGTCCTGAGAGAATGTGTCAGTCCTGTGGTGAAGGTAGACTCAGATATGATTGAGTTTGTCTGTGACAGTCTGTTTTTGTTTTCTCCTAAGGTTGCTTGTTATTCAGGTTGGAATTGTTTTATCAACATGAAAGAAACAAATCTTAAGCATTTTCAATATTGCAAAGAAGAGCACCTGTTTTTCCGTGGGGGTTGTGCTGGGCTCTGTGGCCCCCGAGCTAACACCCACTATGCTGACATGCCTGCCTCTGTTGGGTCTTGGTGTTCTGCCTTTCCTGGATCCCTCAGGTGGGGGGTGATCCCTGAAGAGGGAGGTGTGCCATCTGTTATTTCAGGGGAAAGTCCCATCTGTCATTTTATCTCCTCTTTCCTATTTCCAGGGCCTGGAATTCGCAGGATTTACTGCACACATGTTCATTGGGATTTGCCTCATTCTGCTGTTCTCCTTTCCACTCCTCAGACTCCTTTTCTGGAACAAAAAACTTTATAACAAGGAGCCCAGTGATATTGTTGGTGAGTATAAGCACCTCCTCATATAGTCTCAAAGTTTACTATCATATATATATATATAGATATGATATATAGATATATAGATATAGATATATATATATATAT